>NC_073260.2:124300000-124600000 GCF_029289425.2 Pan paniscus | reverse complement strand
GTGACAGCAGACCTAGAAACTGAATATACCCTTTAAACCACCACCGTCTTCCTTTTGGTTCCAAGATTCTTTCGTGTATGACCTGCGAGAGCCAAATCCAGTCTTTATTTGGCCTCTCTGGAGCACGTGCAACTCATTTATTCCTTATTGATGCTTCTCCCCCACATCCTTCTCGGCCTCCTTCATTGCTTCCTAATCTCACAGCCAGCTACCGCATACTGGAGTCCCTGGGTTCATCACCACCTTTTCCCACTCTGTTCATGCTCCACTGCAATCTCATCCAAATACCAGCTCTCCTCCCACCCCCATGCTGATGATTCCCCAAGCCCTCTGGCCTAAGCCTCTCTCCTGAGATCTACTTTGAGTTCCCCACTGGCTCCTGGACATTTCCACCTAGAACTTGTACAAGCACTTCAAAAACTACATGGCTAAAATGGAAGTCATGGTCTAGAAGCCTCCTTCCCAAATAAACCTGCTTTTCCTCCTGTAACCTGCATGTCAATGAGAGGCTTCACGTTCACACAGGGGCATAAGCCAGACACCTGGCATCTTCTTGGGCTTCTCCTCTGCACCCTTGGCCGTGGTCACTGAAGCCAAAGGATTCTGCCCATAAGGGTTTGGGGAATGTATCCTCTGCATCCCTGCTGCAGCTGCTTCAGCTCAGCCTCTTACCACCTCTTGTGGCTAGCAGAGACCTCCACTACACCAGACTTTCATGCTGCTCTGGGAGCACTTTCTTATACCACCTTGTTTTAAGCCATTCCCCTGCTTTGAATGCTTCAGGGTTTCCTGGCCACCTGCAGGATGCTGTCCTTAGCATTCCTCCACTTGGAATAACAACGCCTCGTAGCATCTGGCTTTCAGGAGTTTAGAGTGGAGGGGCTCTGCATTCAACTCCAGGACCTACCACATACTTGGTGCGTGGCCCTGGACAACATAATTACTCTCTCTGTGCCTCAGATTCCTCACCTGAAAATGGGGATAATAATAGTACCTACCTCATAGGGTTGTTGTAAAGATTAAATGAGTGAATATGTTCAGAGTACCCGGAACTGTGTCCAGCATGTCGTAAGTGGGCACTAAATATTAACTGCTATTGCTGTTAAGTATTACCTTTCCCCACTCATTTCTGTACAGCTTCCCATGTGCGTTGTTTTCCAGCCGATCAGAACACTCTTCCATCTTAGAAGAAAAAAAAAGAAGCCCCACCTGTGTTCCCCTGGCTCTTGGCCTTGACACACACTGTCTGGAACACCTTTCCCACCACCTCTCCTCCCATGCTCCCTATGAACATACTTTGATTCATCTTTTCTAACCTAAGTACCCTCCCCTGTAGTCAAGCATGCTCTTCATTGAGCCTTCGTAAGGCCCTTGTGCTCACCTCTATTGCAGCACAGATCACACTGCATTATAAAGGACCATCTCCTGTCTCTCTGTCCATCTTTCAGAGTTTGCTGTATTGAACTTAGTGATGTCAGCACGTGGCACTCAGCTAGACAAAGAAAGCAGGCTCAATAAAGGCTGGTAGAATTAAGTAAAGAATTGTATAAAGGCATTAAATAAAGATGGGGTACAAATATGTCCCAGGCTGCCTGGGATAGTCCTGGTTTAGGCCATAGTCCTGATATAATTACTAACAACACCTTCTTTCACTGTCAAAAATAACTCCTTTGGACAATACATTATAAGGTCACTCTAGGTATTAGAGCTGTGATTCTCACCCCATCAGGCCCAATTTTCTCTTTGCTTAACAGCTATTTTAGAATACCCTATGCACTATCTTCAAATGGGATTGATAGGCAATAGAAACTGCCAATAACAGAATTTCAAAAAAACCAATGTAATACCCTAAATACAATGCTAAATGGAAAATGAAGGAGATTTTTTAAAAAGTAGCTTAAACTAAAATTATGTGTGCAGTATGTGGATGTGTAAATGCTTAGGTCTTACACTTCTGGCCAAGATGGAGTAACAGAGACCAAAATTACTTTCTGACCTAAAACAACAAAAATATTGGACAAAATATATGAAACTATGGCCCTCAAGCAACAAAGGGAATCAATCACTGGAATCAAGCATCAAAAGGCAGTGATCCTCAAGAAATGAGAAACGAATGAGGCTAGCCCCACAACTGACTTCCCAAACACCTTAGAAAACTTTCCAGGCCACAGCACAGGAAGAAAGAATGCAGATGGAGCTCAGAGATCTTCCTGAGTTGAGAGGACAGAACTATGAGTCTGGGAAGGCCAATGTGGCTAGAATTCATAGGGCAGAATATTGAGGAGGAGAGGGCTGTACAGAGACAGAGCTCTGGAAATCTGAAGATAATACTTACCCTCCTTGACTGTTTAACAGAGTAGTGATCAGAGTATGCAGGTATGAAAATCACCTGAGAGGGTGGACCCAGGGGCTCGTACCTGCAATCCCAGCACTTTGGGAGGGTGAGGTGGGTGGATAACGAGGTCAAGAGACAGAGACCATCCTGGCAAACATGGTGAAACCCCATCTCTACTAAAAATACAAAAATTAGCTGGGTGTGGTGACACACACCTCTAGTCCCAGCTACACAGGAGGATGAGGCAGGAGGATCTCTTGAACCTGGGAGGCAGTGGTTGCAGTCACCCGAGATCCAGCAAAGCATGGGCAACAGAGCAAGACTCAGTCTCAAAAAAAAAAAGAAAGAAAAAAGAAAACTGCATGAGAATGGAAAAAGAATCATCCACAAAGAGAGCCAGCCCCTATTCCCGCATGGCTCTTGGGACCCCGATCGCAAGGTGGGGAGGCACCTCGCGAGGCATGGTCTCAGAGCCAGCCCCTCTTCCCCACTGGCTCTTAGGACCCCCATCGCAGTGGGGGGAGGAACCCAAGTGAGGCGGGGTCTCAGAGCCAGCCCCTCTTCCCCCACTGGCCCTTAGGAACCCCATCGCAGGGGGGGGAGGCAGCCCCAGCGAGGCGGGGTCTCAGAGCCAGCCCCTCTTCCCCCACTGGCCTTTAGGACCCCCGTCGCAGGGAGAGGAGGCACCCCTCACGAGGCGGGGACTGAGAGCCAGCCCCTCTAAGCCTTCTGGCTCTTAGGACCCCCATCGCGGGGGGGGAGGCACCCCCCGCGAGGCGGGGTCTCAGAGCCAGCCCCTCTTCTGCTCCTGGCTCTAAGGACCCCCATCACAGGGGGGGGAGGCACCCCCCGCGAGGCGGGTACAGAGAGCCAGCCCCTCTTCCCCCACTGGAACTTAGGACCCCCATCGCAGGGGGGGGAGGCACCCCCAGCGAGGCGGGGTCTCAGAGCCAGCCCCTCTTCCCCCACTGGCCTTTAGGAACCCCGTCGCAGGGAGAGGAGGCACCCCTCACGAGGCGGGGACTGAGAGCCAGCCCCTCTAAGCCTTCTGGCTCTTAGGACCCCCATCGCGGGGGGGGAGGCACCCCCCGCGAGGCGGGTACAGAGAGCCAGCCCCTCTTCTGCTCCTGGCTCTAAGGACCCCCATCACAGGGGGGGGAGGCACCCCCCGCGAGGCGGGTACAGAGAGCCAGCCCCTCTTCTGCTCCTGGCTCTAAGGACCCCCATCACAAGGGGGGGAGGCACCCCCCGCGAGGCGGGTACAGAGAGCCAGCCCCTCTTCCCCCACTGGCTCTTAGGAACCCCATCGCAGGGGGGGGAGGCACCCCCCGCGAGGCGGGGTCTCAGAGCCAGCCCCTCTTCCCCCACTGGCCCTTAGGACCCCCATCGCAGGGGTGGAGGCACCCCCCGCGAGGCGGGGTCTCAGAGCCAGCCCCTCTTCCCCCACTGGCTCTTAGGACCCCCATCGAAGGGGGGGGAGGCACCCCCAGCGAGGCGGGGTCTCAGAGCCAGCCCCTCTTCCCCCACTGGCTCTTAGGAACCCCTTCGCGGGGGGGGAGGCACCCCCCACGAGGCGGGGTCTCAGAGCCAGCCCCTCTTCCCCCACTGGCTCTTAGGAACCCCATCGCAGGGGGGGGAGGCACCCCCGCGAGGCGGGGTCTCAGAGCCAGCCCCTCTTCCCCCACTGGCTCTTAGGAACCCCATCGCAGGGGGGGGAGGCACCCCCCGCGAGGCGGGGTCTCAGAGCCAGCCCCTCTTCCCCCACTGGCTCTTAGGACCCCCATCGCAGTGGGGGGATGCACCCCTGGCGAGGCGCGGACTTAGAGCCAGCCGCTCTTCCCCCCCTGGCTCTTGGGACCCCCATCGCAGGGGGGGAGGCACCCCCTCGTGGCGGGGACTGAGAGCCAGCCCCTCTTCCCTCCATTTCTCTTAGGACCCCCATCGCAGCGGGAGAGGCAACCCCCGCGAGGCGGGGACTGAGAGCCAGCCGCTCTTTCCCCCCTGGCTCTTAGGACCCCCATCGCAGGGAGGGGAGGCACCCCCCGCGAGGCGGTGACTGAGAGCCAGCCCTTCTTCCTCGCCCAACTCTGAGGATCCCCATCACACGGGGGAGGCACACCCCGCGAGGCGGGGACTGAGAGCCAGTCCCTCTTCCCCCCCTGGCTTATGACCCCCATCGAGGATTCTAAGATCCTTAGGACTGACCTGGAGGGCTGTGGGTATTAGGTGTCCAAGAAGAAAACTCAGATCTGCCGACGACCGCAGGTAGCTTACTTGGGATTTACTATTCGACAGGTGTCCGAAAGCAGCCCGGGATCCGAAAGAAAGCAGGTCATTTGCAATCTTCCGGAGCCTAAGGGCAGAAGGCTGGTGAGAGAATTCCTAGGAGCTGTGGGGTTTTGTAGACTGCGGAGCCCAACTTTGCAGTATTAGCCACGCCTTTGTATGACGTCACAAAGGGGGCGGGGACCGGCAACATTTGGAATGGGGATTCCAACAACAGCAAGTCTTTCATGACTTAAAGGAAAAACTTCTGAAAGCCCCAGCCCAGGGGCTAGCGGATCTCACAAAGCCTTTTCCCCTGTATGCGTCAGAGAAAAGATGGCAGCTGGACTTTAAACCCAAACTGTGGGGCCCTGGCTGAGGCCGGTGGCCTACCTCTCTAAACAGCTAGACAGGGTTTCTAAAGGATGGCCCCCCTGTTTGAGGGCCTTGGCAGCAACTGCCCTGCTAGTACAAGAAGCAAATCAGCTGACTCTTGGGTAAAACCAGAACATAAAGGCCCCCCAAGCTGTGGTGACTGAAAGCCAGCCCCTCTTCCCCTCCTGGCTCTTAGGACCCCCATCGCAGGAAGGGGAGGCACTCCCCGCGAGGCGGGGACTGAGAGCCAGCCCCTCTTCCCCCACTGGCTCTTAGGACCCCCGTCGCAGGGGGAGGAGGCACCCCCAGCGAGGCGGGGTCTCAGAGCCAGCCCCTCTTCCCCCACTGGCCCTTAGGACCCCCATCGCAGTGGGGGGAGGCACCCCAGCGAGGGGTGGTCTCAGAGCCAGCCCCTCTTCCCCCACTGGCCTTTAGGACCCCCGTCGCAGGGAGAGGAGGCACCCCCCACGAGGCGGGGACTGAGAGCCAGCCCCTCTAAGCCTTCTGGCTCTTAGGACCCCCATCGCGGGGGGGGAGGCACCCCCCGCGAGGCGGGTACAGAGAGCCAGCCCCTCTTCTGCTCCTGGCTCTAAGGACCCCCATCACAGGGGGGGGAGGCACCCCCCGCGAGGCGGGTACAGAGAGCCAGCCCCTCTTCCCCCACTGGCCCTTAGGAACCCCATCGCAGGGGGGGAGGCACCCCCCGCGAGGCGGAGTCTCAGAGCCAGCCCCTCTTCCCCCACTGGCCCTTAGGACCCCCATCGTAGGGGGGGAGGCACCCCCCGCGAGGCGGGGTCTCAGAGCCAGCCCCTCTTCCCCCACTGGCTCTTAGGAACCCCTTCGCAGGGGGGGGAGGCACCCCCCGCGAGGCGGGGTCTCAGAGCCAGCCCCTCTTCCCCCACTGGCTCTTAGGAACCCCATCGCAGGGGGGGGAGGCACCCCCCGCGAGGCGGGGTCTCAGAGCCAGCCCCTCTTCCCCCACTGGCTCTTAGGAACCCCATCGCAGGGGGGGGAGGCACCCCCCGCGAGGCGGGGTCTCAGAGCCAGCCCCTCTTCCCCCACTGGCCCTTAGGACCCCCATCGCAGGGGTGGAGGCACCCCCCGCGAGGCGGGGTCTCAGAGCCAGCCCCTCTTCCCCCACTGGCTCTTAGGACCCCCATCGAAGGGGGGGGAGGCACCCCCAGCGAGGCGGGGTCTCAGAGCCAGCCCCTCTTCCCCCACTGGCTCTTAGGAACCCCTTCGCGGGGGGGGAGGCACCCCCCACGAGGCGGGGTCTCAGAGCCAGCCCCTCTTCCCCCACTGGCTCTTAGGAACCCCATCGCAGGGGGGGGAGGCACCCCCCGCGAGGCGGGGTCTCAGAGCCAGCCCCTCTTCCCCCACTGGCTCTTAGGAACCCCATCGCAGGGGGGGGAGGCACCCCCCGCGAGGCGGGGTCTCAGAGCCAGCCCCTCTTCCCCCACTGGCTCTTAGGACCCCCATCGCAGTGGGGGGAGGCACCCCCGCGAGGCGGGGACTGAGAGCCAGCCCCTCTTCCCCCGCTGGCTCTGAGGATCCTCCGTGGACTCACAGCCTCTTTACCATATTGTGACTAATATCATCTCCCCCTCTGGAGATTACGAACTCTTTCACAGACGGGTGTACACCCTCGGTGTACAGAGGGTGTACACCCGTCTGTATTGGGAGTAATATCATCCTCTTCCTCCCTGAATATGAAGAACAGTATCACAGGGGTGTTTCTACTCCCTGCGATATCGCGTGTCATATCCTCCTCTCCCACGTTGCAATTAGAAGGAATATCAGTGGGGGCGTGTCCACCTGTAGGGAAAAGAAAGAGAGATCAGACTGTCACTGTGTCCATGTAGAAAGGAAAGACCTAAGAGACTCCATTTTGAAAAAGACCTGTCCTTTAAACAATTGCTTTGCTGAGATGTTGTTAATTTGTAGCTTTGCCCTAGCCGCTTGGCCCCAGCCACTTTGACCCAACCTGGAGCTCACAAAAACATGTGTTGTATAAAATCAAAGTTCAAGGGATGCAGGGCTGTGCAGGACGTGCCTTGTTAACGAAATGTTTACCAGCAGTATACTTGGTAAAAGTCATCGCCAGTCTCTAGTCTCAATAAACCGGGGACACAATGCACTGTGGAAAGCCGCAGGGACCTCTGCCCTTGAAAGCAGGGTATTGTCCAAGCTCTCTCCCCATCTGATAGTCTGAAATATAGCCTCATGGGATGAGAAAGACCTGACTGTCCCCCAGCCCGACACCCGTAATGGGTCTGTGCTGAGGTGGATTAGTAAAAGAGGAAAGCCTCTTGCAGCTGAGTTGGAGGAAGGCCACTATCTCCTGCTTGCCCCTGGGAACTGAATGTCTCGGTGTAAAACCCGATTGTACATTCGTTCAACTCTGAGATAGGAGAAAAGCTGCCCTGTGGCGGGAGGCGAGACATGTTTGCAGTAACACTGCCTTGTTCTTCTTTACTCCACTGAGATGTTTGGGTGCAGAGAAACAAATCTGGCTTACGTGCACGTCCAGTCATAGTACCTTCCCTTGAACCTAATTATGACATAGATTCCTTTGCTCACGTGTCTTCTGCTGACTCTCTCCTTATCATCACCCTGCTCTCCTACTACATTCCTTTCTGCTAAAATCATGAAAATCATAATCAGTAACAACTGAGGGAACTCAGAGGCTGGTGCCGGTGCAGGTCCTTGGTGTGCTGAGCGCCGGTCCCCTGGACCCACTGTTGTATCTTTACACTTTGTCTCTGTGTCTTATTTCTTTTCTCAGTCTCTCGTCCCACCCAACTAGAAATACTCACAGGTGTGGAGGGGCAGTCCACCACTTCATCCACCTTCTGTCATATTGAAAGTAACATCATCTTCTTCCCTCCAGGATCGTGGGAATAATATCCCTGGGGGGTTTCCACTTTCTGCCATGTATGTAGTCATATCACCCCCTCCGCCGTGGAATATCATTAAGGAACATCTCACACGGGGCTGTATACTTCCTCCGATATTGGGAGTGACATCAACCTCTCGGTCTCTGAATATGAGGAAGAAAATCACAGGGCGGGTGTACACCTCGTGCTCTACGATGGGGAGTCATATCTGTCTGTTATGGGGAGTAATATCATCCTCTCCCTTTCAGGATACTAATAACAGTTTAACAGGCTGGGTGAACACAGCCTGCGATGCTGAAATTATTATCATCCTCTCCCCCTCTTCCTCCCCTGGCTCTTAGGATGCCCATCTCAGCGGAGCGAGCCACCCCCCGCGAGGCGGGGACTGAGCCAGCCCCTGTTCCCCCCCTGGCCCCTAGGATCCGTATCGCGAGGGGGGGAGGCACCCCCCGCGCGGCGGGGACTGGGAGCCAACCCCTCTTCCCTGCCTGGCTCTTAGGACCCCCATCGCAGGGTAGCAAGGCACGCCCCGCGAGGCGGGGACTGAGAGTCAGCCCTTCTTCCCCCCCTGGCTCTTAGGAACCCCATCGCAGTGGGGGGATGCACCCTTGGCGAGGCGCGGACTTAGAGCCAGCCGCTCTGCTCCCCCTGGCTCTTGGGACCCCCATCGCAGGGGGGGAGGCACCCCCTCGTGGCGGGGACTGAGAGCCAGCCCCTCTTCCCTCCATTTCTCTTAGGACCCCCATCGCAGGGGGGGAGGCACCCCCCGCGAGGCGGGGACTGAGAGCCAGCCGCTCTTTCCCCCCCCGGCTTATGACCCCCATCGAGGATTCTAAGATCCTTAGGACTGACCTGGAGGGCTGTGGGTATTAGGTGGCCAAGAAGAAAACTCAGATCTGCCGACGACCGCAGGTAGCTTACTTGGGATTTACTATTCGACAGGTGTCCGAAAGCAGCCCGGGATCCGAAAGAAAGCAGGTCATTTGCAATCTTCCGGAGCCTAAGGGCAGAAGGCTGGTGAGAGAATTCCTAGGAGCTGTGGGGTTTTGTAGACTGCGGAGCCCAACTTTGCAGTCTTAGCCACGCCTTTGTATGACGTCACAAAGGGGGGCGGGGACCGGCAACTTTTGGAATGGGGATTCCAACAACAGCAAGTCTTTCATGACTTAAAGGAAAAACTTCTGAAAGCCCCAGCCCAGGGGCTAGCGGATCTCACAAAGCCTTTTCCACTGTATGCGTCAGAGAAAAGATGGCAGCTGGACTTTAAACCCAAACTGTGGGGCCCTGGCTGAGGCCGGTGGCCTACCTCTCTAAACAGCTAGACAGGGTTTCTAAAGGATGGCCCCCCTGTTTGAGGGCCTTGGCAGCAACTGCCCTGCTAGTACAAGAAGCAAATCAGCTGACTCTTGGGTAAAACCAGAACATAAAGGCCCCCCAAGCTGTGGTGACTGAAAGCCAGCCCCTCTTCCCCACCTGGCTCTTAGGACCCCCATCGCAGGAAGGGGAGGCACTCCCCGCGAGGCGGGGACTGAGAGCCAGCCCCTCTTCCCCCCCTGGCTCTTAGGACCCCCGTCGCAGGGGGAGGAGGCACCCCCAGCGAGGCGGGGTCTCAGAGCCAGCCCCTCTTCAACCACTGGCCCTTAGGACCCCCATCGCAGTGGGGGGAGGCACCCCCCACGAGGCGGGGACTCAGAGCCAGCCCCTCTAAGCCTTCTGGCTCTTCGGAGCCCCATCGAGGGGGGGGAGGCACCCCCCGCGAGGCGGGTACAGAGAGCCAGGCCCTCTTCTGCTCCTGGCTCTAAGGACCCCCATCACAGGGGGGTGAGGCACCCCCCGCGAGGCGGGTACAGAGAGCCAGCCCCTCTTCCCCACTGGCCCTTAGGACCCCCATCGCAGGGGGGGGAGGCAACCCCCGCGAGGCGGGGTCTCAGAGCCAGCCCCTCTTCCCCCACTGGCCCTTAGGACCCCCATCGCAGGGGGGGGAGGCACCCCCCGTGAGGCGGGGTCTCACAGCCAGCCCCTCTTCCCCCGCTGGCCCTTAGGACCCCCGTCGCAGGGGGGGGAGGCACCCCCCGTGAGGCGGGGTCTCAGAGCCAGCCCCTCTTCCCCCACTGGCCCTTAGGACCCCCGTCGCAGGGGGGGGAGGCACCCCCCGCGAGGCGGGGTCTCAGAGCCAGCCCCTCTTCCCCCGCTGGCTCTTAGGACCCCCGTCGCAGGGGGGGAGGCACCCCCCGCGAGGCGGGGTCTCAGAGCCAGCCCCTCTTCCCCCACTGGCCCTTAGGACCCCCATCGCAGGGGGGGGAGGCACCCCCCGCGAGGCGGGGTCTCAGAGCCAGCCCCTCTTCCCCCACTGGCTCTTAGGACCCCCATCGCAGTGGGGGGAAGCACCCCCGCGAGGCGGGGACTGAGAGCCAGCCCCTCTTCCCCCGCTGGCTCTGAGGATCCTCCGTGGACTCACAGCCTCTTTACCATATTGTGACTAATATCATCTCCCCCTCTGGAGATTAAGAACTCTTTCACAGACGGGTGTACACCCTCGGTGTACAGAGGGTGTACACCCGTCTGTATTGGGAGTAATATCATCCTCTTCCTCCCTGAATATGAAGAACAGTATCACAGGGGTGTTTCTACTCCCTGCGATATCGCGTGTCATATCCTCCTCTCCCACGTTGCAATTAGAAGGAATATCAGTGGGGGCGTGTCCACCTGTAGGGAAAAGAAAGAGAGATCAGACTGTCACTGTGTCCATGTAGAAAGGAAAGACATAAGAGACTCCATTTTGAAAAAGACCTGTCCTTTAAACAATTGCTTTGCTGAGATGTTGTTAATTTGTAGCTTTGCCCTAGCCGCTTGGCCCCAGCCACTTTGACCCAACCTGGAGCTCACAAAAACATGTGTTGTATAAAATCAAAGTTCAAGGGATGTAGGGCTGTGCAGGACGTGCCTTGTTAACGAAATGTTTACCAGCAGTATACTTGGTAAAAGTCATCGCCATTCTCTAGTCTCAATAAACCGGGGACACAATGCACTGTGGAAAGCCGCAGGGACCTCTGCCCTTGAAAGCAGGGTATGGTCCAAGCTCTCTCCCCATCTGATAGTCTGAAATATAGCCTCATGGGATGAGAAAGACCTGACCGTCCCCCAGCCCCACACCCGTAATGGGTCCGTGCTGAGGTGGATTAGTGAAAGAGGAAAGCCTCTTGCAGCTGAGATGGAGGAAGGCCACTATCTCCTGCTTGCCCCTGGGAACTGAATGTCTCGGTGTAAAACCCGATTGTACATTCGTTCAACTCTGAGATAGGAGAAAAGCTGCCCTGTGGCGGGAGGCGAGACATGTTTGCAGTAACACTGCCTTGTTCTTCTTTACTCCACTGAGATGTTTGGGTGCAGAGAAACAAATCTGGCTTACGTGCACGTCCAGTCACAGTACCTTCCCTTGAACCTAATTATGACATGGATTCTTTTGCTCACATGTCTTCTGCTGACTCTCTCCTTATCATCACCCTGCTCTCCTACTACATTCCTTTCTGCTAAAATCATGAAAATCATAATCAATAACAACTGAGGGAACTCAGAGGCTGGTGCCGGTGCAGGTCCTTGGTGTGCTGAGCGCCGGTCCCCTGGACCCACTGTTGTATCTTTACACTTTGTCTCTGTGTCTTATTTCTTTTCTCAGTCTCTCGTCCCACCCAACTAGAAATACTCACAGGTGTGGAGGGGCAGTCCACCACTTCATCCACCTTCTGTCATATTGAAAGTAACATCATCTTCTTCCCTCCAGGATCGTGGGAATAATATCCCTGGGGGGTTTCCACTTTCTGCCATGTATGTAGTCATATCACCCCCTCCGCCGTGGAATATCATTAAGGAACATCTCACACGGGGCTGTATACTTCCTCCGATATTGGGAGTGACATCAACCTCTCGGTCTCTGAATATGAGGAAGAAAATCACAGGGCGGGTGTACACCTCGTGCTCTACGATGGGGAGTCATATCTGTCTGTTATGGGGAGTAATATCATCCTCTCCCTTTCAGGATACTAATAACAGTTTAACAGGCTGGGTGAACACAGCCTGCGATGCTGAAATTATTATCATCCTCTCCCCCTCTTCCTCCCCTGGCTCTTAGGATGCCCATCTCAGCGGAGCGAGCCACCCCCCGCGAGGCGGGGACTGAGCCAGCCCCTGTTCCCCCCCTGGCCCTTAGGATCCGTATCGCGAGGGGGGGAGGCACCCCCCGCGCGGCGGGGACTGAGAGCCAGCCCCTCTTCCCCCCACGGCTCTTAGGACCCCCATCGCTGTGGGGGGGAGGCACCCCCCGCGCGGCGGGGACTGGGAGCCAACCCCTCTTCCCTGCCTGGCTCTTAGGACCCCCATCGCAGGGTAGCAAGGCACGCCCCGCGAGGCGGGGACTGAGAGTCAGCCCTTCTTCCCCCCCTGGCTCTTAGGAACCCCATCGCAGTGGGGGGATGCACCCTTGGCGAGGCGCGGACTTAGAGCCAGCCGCTCTGCCCCCCCGGCTCTTGGGACCCCCATCGCAGGGGGGGAGGCACCCCCTCGTGGCGGAGACTGAGAGCCAGCCCCTCTTCCCTCCATTTCTCTTAGGACCCCCATCGCAGGGGGGGAGGCACCCCCCGCGAGGCGGGGACTGAGAGCCAGCCGCTCTTTCCCCCCTGGCTCTTAGGACCCCCATCGCAGGGAGGGGAGGCACCCCCCGCGAGGCGGTGACTGACAGCCAGCCCTTCTTCCTCGCCCAACTCTCAGGATCCCCATCACACGGGGGAGGCACACCCCGTGAGGCGGGGACTGAGAGCCAGTCCCTCTTCCCCCACTGGCTTATGACCCCCATCGAGGATTCTAAGATCCTTAGGACTGACCTGGAGGGATGTGGGTATTAGGTGTCCAAGAAGAAAACTCAGATCTGCTGACGACCGCAGGTAGCTTACTTGGGATTTACTATTCGACAGGTGTCCGAAAGCAGCCCGGGATCCGAAAGAAAGCAGGTCATTTGCAATCTTCCGGAGCCTAAGGGCAGAAGGCTGGTGAGAGAATTCCTAGGAGCTGTGGGGTTTTGTAGACTGCGGAGCCCAACTTTGCAGTCTTAGCCACGCCTTTGTATGACGTCACAAAGGGGGGCGGGGACCGGCAACTTTTGGAATGGGGATTCCAACAACAGCAAGTCTTTCATGACTTAAAGGAAAAACTTCTGAAAGCCCCAGCCCAGGGGCTAGTGGATCTCACAAAGCCTTTTCCACTGTATGCGTCAGAGAAAAGATGGCAGCTGGACTTTAAACCCACACTGTGGGGCCCTGGCTGAGGCCGGTGGCCTACCTCTCTAAACAGCTAGACAGGGTTTCTAAAGGATGGCCCCCCTGTTTGAGGGCCTTGGCAGCAACTGCCCTGCTAGTACAAGAAGCAAATCAGCTGACTCTTGGGTAAAACCAGAACATAAAGGCCCCCCAAGCTGTGGTGACTGAAAGCCAGCCCCTCTTCCCCACCTGGCTCTTAGGACCCCCATCGCAGGAAGGGGAGGCACTCCCCGCGAGGCGGGGACTGAGAGCCAGCCCCTCTTCCCCCCCTGGCTCTTAGGACCCCCGTCGCAGGGGGAGGAGGCACCCCCAGCGAGGCGGGATCTCAGAGCCAGCCCCTCTTCAACCACTGGCCCTTAGGACCCCCATCGCAGTGGGGGGAGGCACCCCAGCGAGGCGTGGTCTCAGAGCCAGACCCTCTTCCCCCACTGGCCTTTAGGAACCCCGTCGCAGGGAGAGGAGGCACCCCCCACGAGGCGGGGACTCAGAGCCAGCCCCTCTAAGCCTTCTGGCTCTTCGGACCCCCATCGCGGGGGGGGAGGCACCCCCCGCGAGGCGGGTACAGAGAGCCAGCCCCTCTTCCCCACTGGCCCTTAGGACCCCCATCGCAGGGGGGGGAGGCAACCCCCACGAGGCGGGGTCTCAGAGCCAGCCCCTCTTCCCCCACTGGCCCTTAGGACCCCCATCGCAGGGGGGGAGGCACCCCCCGTGAGGCGGGGTCTCAGAGCCAGCCCCTCTTCCCCCACTGGCCCTTAGGACCCCCGTCGCAGGGCGGGGAGGCACCCCCCGTGAGGCGGGGTCTCAGAGCCAGCCCCTCTTCCCCCGCTGGCCCTTAGGACCCCCGTCGCAGGGGGGGGAGGCACCCCCCGCGAGGCGGGGCCTCAGAGCCAGCCCCTCTTCCCCCGCTGGCTCTTAGGACCCCCGTCGCAGGGGGGGGAGGCACCCCCCGCGAGGCGGGGTCTCAGAGCCAGCCCCTCTTCCCCCGCTGGCTCTTAGGACCCCCGTCGCAGGGGGGGGAGGCACCCCCCGTGAGGCGGGGTCTCAGAGCCAGCCCCTCTTCCCCCACTGGCCCTTAGGACCCCCATCGCAGGGGGGGGAGGCACCCCCCGCGAGGCGGGGTCTCAGAGCCAGCCCCTCTTCCCCCACTGGCTCTTAGGACCCCCATCGCAGTGGGGGGAGGCACCCCCGCGAGGCGGGGACTGAGAGCCAGCCCCTCTTCCCCCGCTGGCTCTGAGGATCCTCCGTGGACTCACAGCCTCTTTACCATATTGTGAGTAATATCATCTCCCCCTCTGGAGATTAAGAACTCTTTCACAGACGGGTGTACACCCTCGGTGTACAGAGGGTGTACACCCGTCTGTATTGGGAGTAATATCATCCTCTTCCTCCCTGAATATGAAGAACAGTATCACAGGGGTGTTTCTACTCCCTGCGATATCGCGTGTCATATCCTCCTCTCCCACGTTGCAATTAGAAGGAATATCAGTGGGGGCGTGTCCACCTGTAGGGAAAAGAAAGAGAGATCAGACTGTCACTGTGTCCATGTAGAAAGGAAAGACATAAGAGACTCCATTTTGAAAAAGACCTGTCCTTTAAACAATTGCTTTGCTGAGATGTTGTTAATTTGTAGCTTTGCCCTAGCCGCTTGGCCCCAGCCACTTTGACCCAACCTGGAGCTCACAAAAACATGTGTTGTATAAAATCAAAGTTCAAGGGATGTAGGGCTGTGCAGGACGTGCCTTGTTAACGAAATGTTTACCAGCAGTACACTTGGTAAAAGTCATCGCCATTCTCTAGTCTCAATAAACCGGGGACACAATGCACTGTGGAAAGCCGCAGGGACCTCTGCCCTTGAAAGCAGGGTATGGTCCAAGCTCTCTCCCCATCTGATAGTCTGAAATATAGCCTCATGGGATGAGAAAGACCTGACTGTCCCCCAGCCCGACACCCGTAATGGGTCTGTGCTGAGGTGGATTAGTAAAAGAGGAAAGCCTCTTGCAGCTGAGATGGAGGAAGGCCACTGTCTCCTGCTTGCCCCTGGGAACTGAATGTCTCGGTGTACAACCCGATTGTACATTCGTTCAACTCTGAGATAGGAGAAAAGCTGCCCTGTGGCGGGAGGCCAGACATGTTTGCAGTAACACTGCCTTGTTCTTCTTTACTCCACTGAGATGTTTGGGTGCAGAGAAACAAATCTGGCTTACGTGCACGTCCAGTCATAGTACCTTCCCTTGAACCTAATTATGACATGGATTCTTTTGCTCACATGTCTTCTGCTGACTCTCTCCTTATCATCACCCTGCTCTCCTACTACATTCCTTTCTGCTAAAATCATGAAAATCATAATCAGTAAAAACTGAGGGAACTCAGAGGCTGGTGCCGGTGCAGGTCCTTGGTGTGCTGAGCGCCGGTCCCCTGGACCCACTGTTGTATCTTTACACTTTCTCTCTGTGTCTTATTTCTTTTCTCAGTCTCTCGTCCCACCCAACTAGAAATACTCACAGGTGTGGAGGGGCAGTCCACCACTTCATCCACCTTCTGTCATATTGAAAGTAACATCATCTTCTTCCCTCCAGGATCGTGGGAATAATATCCCTGGGGGGTTTCCACTTTCTGCCATGTATGTAGTCATATCACCCCCTCCGCCGTGGAATATCATTAAGGAACATCTCACATGGGGCTGTATACTTCCTCCGATATTGGGAGTGACATCAACCTCTCGGTCTCTGAATATGAGGAAGAAAATCACAGGGCGGGTGTACACCTCGTGCTCTACGATGGGGAGTCATATCTGTCTGTTATGGGGAGTAATATCATCCTCTCCCTTTCAGGATACTAATAACAATTTAACAGGCTGGGTGAACACAGCCTGCGATGCTGAAATTATCATCCTCTCCCCCTCTTTCTCCCCTGGCTCTTAGGATGCCCATCTCAGCGGAGCGAGCCACCCCCCGCGAGGCGGGGACTGAGCCAGCCCCTCTTCCCCCCTGGCTCTTAGGACCCCCATCGCAGTGGGGGGATGCACCCCTGGCGAGGCGCGGACTTAGAGCCAGCCGCTCTTCCCCCCCTGGCTCTTGGGACCCCCATCGCAGGGGGGGAGGCACCCCCTCGTGGCGGGGACTGAGAGCCAGCCCCTCTTCCCTCCATTTCTCTTAGGACCCCCATCGCAGGGGGGGAGGCACCCCCCGCGAGGCGGGGACTGAGGGCCAGCCGCTCTTTCCCCCCTGGCTCTTAGGACCCCCATCGCAGGGAGAGGAGGCACCCCCCGCGAGGCGGTGACTGAGAGCCAGCCCTTCTTCCTCGCCCAACTCTGAGGATCCCCATCACACGGGGGAGGCACACCCCGCGAGGCGGGGACTGAGAGCCAGTCCCTCTTGCCCCCCTGGCTTATGACCCCCATCGAGGATTCTAAGACCCTTAGGACCGACCTGGAGGGCTGTGGGTATTAGGTGTCCAAGAAGAAAACTCAGATCTGCCGACGACCGCAGGTAGCTTACTTGGGATTTACTATTCGACAGGTGTCCGAAAGCAGCCCGGGATCCGAAAGAAAGCAGGTCATTTGCAATCTTCCGGAGCCTAAGGGCAGAAGGCTGGTGAGAGAATTCCTAGGAGCTGTGGGGTTTTGTAGACTGCGGAGCCCAACTTTGCAGTATTAGCCACGCCTTTGTATGACGTCACAAAGGGGGCGGGGACCGGGAACATTTGGAATGGGGATTCCAACAACAGCAAGTCTTTCATGACTTAAAGGAAAAACTTCTGAAAGCCCCAGCCCAGGGGCTAGCGGATCTCACAAAGCCTTTTCCACTGTATGCGTCAGAGAAAAGATGGCAGCTGGACTTTAAACCCAAACTGTGGGGCCATGGCTGAGGCCGGTGGCCTACCTCTCTAAACAGCTAGACAGGGTTTCTAAAGGATGGCCCCCCTGTTTGAGGGCCTTGGCAGCAACTGCCCTGCTAGTACAAGAAGCAAATCAGCTGACTCTTGGGAAAAACCAGAACATAAAGGCCCCCCAAGCTGTGGTGACTGAAAGCCAGCCCCTCTTCCCCTCCTGGCTCTTAGGACCCCCATCGCAGGAAGGGGAGGCACTCCCCGAGAGGCGGGCACTGAGAGCCAGCCCCTCACCCCCCCTGGCTCTTAGGACCCACATCGCAGGGGGAGGAGGCACCTCCAGTGAGGCGGGGTCTCAGAGCCAGCCCCTGTTCCCCCACTGGCCCTTAGGACCCCCATCGCAGGGGGGGAGGCACCCCCCACGAGGCGGAGACTGAGAGCCAGCCCCTCTAAGCCTTCTGGCTCTTAGGACCCCCATCACGGGGGGGGGAGGCACCCCCCGCGAGGCGGGTACAGAGAGCCAGCCCCTCTAAGCCTTCTGGCTCTTAGGACCCCCATCACGGGGGGGGGGAGGCACCCCCCGCGAGGCGGGTACAGAGAGCCAGCCCCTCTAAGCCTTCTGGCTCTTAGGACCCCCATCACGGGCGGGGGAGGCACCCCCCGCGAGGCGGGTATAGAGAGCCAGCCCCTCTAAGACTTCTGGCTCTTAGGACCCCCATCACGGGGGGGGAGGCACCCCCCGCGAGGCGGGTATAGAGAGCCAGCCCCTCTTCTGCTCCTGGCTCTTAGGACCCCCATCACAGAGGGGGAGGCACCCCCCAAGCGGGTACAGAGAGCAAGCCCCTCTACCTCCACTGGCCCTTAGGAACCCCATCACAGGGGGGGAGGCACCCCCCGAGAAGCGGGCACTGAGACCCAGCCCCTCATCCCCCCCTGGCTCTTAGGACCCACATCGCAGGGGGAGGAGGCACCTCCAGTGAGGCGGGGTCTCAGAGCCAGCCCCTCTTCCCCCACTGGCCCTTAGGAACCCCATCGCAGGGGGGGAGGCACCCCCCACGAGGCGGAGACTGAGAGCCAGCCCCTCTAAGCCTTCTGGCTCTTAGGACCCCCATCACGGGGGGTGGAGGCACCCCCCGCGAGGCGGGTACAGAGAGCCAGCCCCTCTAAGCCTTCTGGCTCTTAGGACCCCCATCACGGGGGGGGGAGGCACCCCCCGCGAGGCGGGTATAGAGAGCCAGCCCCTCTTCTGCTCCTGGCTCTTAGGACCCCCATCACAGGGGGGGAGGCACCCCCCGCAAGGCGGGTACAGAGAGCCAGCCCCTCTTCCCCCACTGGCCCTTAGGAACCCCATCACAGGGGGGGAGGCACCCCCCGTGAGGCGGGTTCTCAGAGCAAGCCCCTCTTCCCCCACTGGCCCTTAGGACCCCCATCGCATGGGGGGGAGGCACCCCACACGAGGCGGGGTCTCAGAGCCAGCCCCTCTTCCCCCACTGGCCCTTAGGACCCCCATCGCAGGGGGGGAGGCACCCCCAGCGAGGCGGGGTCTCAGAGCCAGCCCCTCTTCCCCCACTGGCTCTTAGGACCCCCATCGCAGTGGGGGGAGGCACCCCCAGCGAGGCGGGGTCTCAGAGCCAGCCCCTCTTCCCCCGCTGGCTCTGAGGATCCTCCGTGGACTCACAGCCTCTTTACCATATTGTGAGTAATATCATCTCCCCCTCTGGAGATTACGAACTCTTTCACAGACGGGTGTACACCCTCGGTGTACAGAGGGTGTACACTCGTCTGTATTGGGAGTAATATCATCCTCTTCCTCCCTGAATATGAAGAACAGTGTCACAGGGGTGTTTCTGCTCCCTGCGATATCCCGTCTCATATCCTCCTCTCCCACGTTGCAATTAGAAGGAATATCAGTGGGGGCGTGTCCACCTGTAGGGAAAAGAGAGAGAGATCAGACTGTCACTGTGTCCATGTAGAAAGGAAAGACATAAGAGACTCCATTTTGAAAAAGACCTGTCCTTTAAACAATTGCTTTGCTGAGATGTTGTTAATTTGTAGCTTTGCCCTAGCCGCTTGGCCCCAGCCACTTTGACCCAACCTGGAGCTCACAAAAACATGTGTTGTATAAAATCAAAGTTTAAGGGATGTAGGGCTGTGCAGGACGTGCCTTGTTAACAAAATGTTTACCAGCAGTATACTTGGTAAAAGTCATCGCCATTCTCTAGTCTCAATAAACCGGGGACACAATGCACTGTGGAAAGCCGCAGGGACCTCTGCCCTTGAAAGCAGGGTATTGTCCAAGCTTTCTCCCCATGTGATAGTCTGAAATATAGCCTCATGGGATGAGAAAGACCTGACCGTCCCCCAGCCCGACACCCGTAATGGGTCCGTGCTGAGGTGGATTAGTGAAAGAGGAAAGCCTCTTGCAGCTGAGATGGAGGAAGGCCACTATCTCCTGCTTGCCCCTGGGAACTGAATGTCTCGGTGTAAAACCCGATTGTACATTCGTTCAACTCTGAGATAGGAGAAAAGCTGCCCTGTGGCGGGAGGCGAGACATGTTTGCAGTAACACTGCCTTGTTCTTCTTTACTCCACTGAGATGTTTGGGTGCAGAGAAACAAATCTGGCTTACGTGCACGTCCAGTCATAGTACCTTCCCTTGAACCTAATTATGACATGGATTCTTTTGCTCACATGTCTTCTGCTGACTCTCTCCTTATCATCACCCTGCTCTCCTACTACATTCCTTTCTGCTAAAATCATGAAAATCATAATCAGTAAAAACTGAGGGAACTCAGAGGCTGGTGCCGGTGCAGGTCCTTGGTGTGCTGAGCGCCGGTCCCCTGGACCCACTGTTGTATCTTTACACTTTCTCTCTGTGTCTTATTTCTTTTCTCAGTCTCTCGTCCCACCCAACTAGAAATACTCACAGGTGTGGAGGGGCAGTCCACCACTTCATCCACCTTCTGTCATATTGAAAGTAACATCATCTTCTTCCCTCCAGGATCGTGGGAATAATATCCCTGGGGGGTTTCCACTTTCTGCCATGTATGTAGTCATATCACCCCCTCCGCCGTGGAATATCATTAAGGAACATCTCACACGGGGCTGTATACTTCCTCCGATATTGGGAGTGACATCAACCTCTCGGTCTCTGAATATGAGGAAGAAAATCACAGGGCGGGTGTACACCTCGTGCTCTACGATGGGGAGTCATATCTGTCTGTTATGGGGAGTAATATCATCCTCTCCCTTTCAGGATACTAATAACAATTTAACAGGCTGGGTGAACACAGCCTGCGATGCTGAAATTATCATCCTCTCCCCCTCTTTCTCCCCTGGCTCTTAGGATGCCCATCTCAGCGGAGCGAGCCACCCCCCGCGAGGCGGGGACTGAGCCAGCCCCTCTTCCCCCCTGGCTCTTAGGACCCCCATCGCAGTGGGGGGATGCACCCCTGGCGAGGCGCGGACTTAGAGCCAGCCGCTCTTCCCCCCCTGGCTCTTGGGACCCCCATCGCAGGGGGGGAGGCACCCCCTCGTGGCGGGGACTGAGAGCCAGCCCCTCTTCCCTCCATTTCTCTTAGGACCCCCATCGCAGGGGGGGAGGCACCCCCCGCGAGGCGGGGACTGAGGGCCAGCCGCTCTTTCCCCCCTGGCTCTTAGGACCCCCATCGCAGGGAGAGGAGGCACCCCCCGCGAGGCGGTGACTGAGAGCCAGCCCTTCTTCCTCGCCCAACTCTGAGGATCCCCATCACACGGGGGAGGCACACCCCGCGAGGCGGGGACTGAGAGCCAGTCCCTCTTGCCCCCCTGGCTTATGACCCCCATCGAGGATTCTAAGACCCTTAGGACCGACCTGGAGGGCTGTGGGTATTAGGTGTCCAAGAAGAAAACTCAGATCTGCCGACGACCGCAGGTAGCTTACTTGGGATTTACTATTCAACAGGTGTCCGAAAGCAGCCCGGGATCCGAAAGAAAGCAGGTCATTTGCAATCTTCCGGAGCCTAAGGGCAGAAGGCTGGTGAGAGAATTCCTAGGAGCTGTGGGGTTTTGTAGACTGCGGAGCCCAACTTTGCAGTATTAGCCACGCCTTTGTATGACGTCACAAAGGGGGCGGGGACCGGGAACATTTGGAATGGGGATTCCAACAACAGCAAGTCTTTCATGACTTAAAGGAAAAACTTCTGAAAGCCCCAGCCCAGGGGCTAGCGGATCTCACAAAGCCTTTTCCACTGTATGCGTCAGAGAAAAGATGGCAGCTGGACTTTAAACCCAAACTGTGGGGCCCTGGCTGAGGCCGGTGGCCTACCTCTCTAAACAGCTAGACAGGGTTTCTAAAGGATGGCCCCCCTGTTTGAGGGCCTTGGCAGCAACTGCCCTGCTAGTACAAGAAGCAAATCAGCTGACTCTTGGGAAAAACCAGAACATAAAGGCCCCCCAAGCTGTGGTGACTGAAAGCCAGCCCCTCTTCCCCTCCTGGCTCTTAGGACCCCCATCGCAGGAAGGGGAGGCACTCCCCGAGAGGCGGGCACTGACAGCCAGCCCCTCATCCCCCCCTGGCTCTTAGGACCCACATCGCAGGGGGAGGAGGCACCTCCAGTGAGGCGGGGTCTCAGAGCCAGCCCCTGTTCCCCCACTGGCCCTTAGGACCCCCATCGCAGGGGGGGAGGCACCCCCCACGAGGCGGAGACTGAGAGCCAGCCCCTCTAAGCCTTCTGGCTCTTAGGACCCCCATCACGGGGGGGGAGGCACCCCCCGCGAGGCGGGTACAGAGAGCCAGCCCCTCTAAGCCTTCTGGCTCTTAGGACCCCCATCACGGGGGGGGAGGCACCCCCCGCGAGGCGGGTACAGAGAGCCAGCCCCTCTAAGCCTTCTGGCTCTTAGGACCCCCATCACGGGCGGGGGAGGCACCCCCCGCGAGGCGGGTAGAGAGAGCCAGCCCCTCTAAGCCTTCTGGCTCTTAGGACCCCCATCACGGGGGGGGAGGCACCCCCCGCGAGGCGGGTACAGAGAGCCAGCCCCTCTAAGCCTTCTGGCTCTTAGGACCCCCATCACGGGGGGGGGAGGCACCCCCCACGAGGCGGGTACAGAGAGCCAGCCCCTCTAAGCCTTCTGGCTCTTAGGACCCCCATCACGGGGGGGGAGGCACCCCCCGCGAGGCGGGTATAGAGAGCCAGCCCCTCTTCTGCTCCTGGCTCTTAGGACCCCCATCACAGAGGGGGAGGCACCCCCCAAGCGGGTACAGAGAGCAAGCCCCTCTACCTCCACTGGCCCTTAGGAACCCCATCACAGGGGGGGAGGCACCCCCCGAGAGGCGGGCACTGAGACCCAGCCCCTCATCCCCCCCTGGCTCTTAGGACCCACATCGCAGGGGGAGGAGGCACCTCCAGTGAGGCGGGGTCTCAGAGCCAGCCCCTCTTCCCCCACTGGCCCTTAGGAACCCCATCGCAGGGGGGGAGGCACCCCCCACGAGGCGGAGACTGAGAGCCAGCCCCTCTAAGCCTTCTGGCTCTTAGGACCCCCATCACGGGGGGTGGAGGCACCCCCCGCGAGGCGGGTACAGAGAGCCAGCCCCTCTAAGCCTTCTGGCTCTTAGGACCCCCATCACGGGGGGGGGAGGCACCCCCCGCGAGGCGGGTATAGAGAGCCAGCCCCTCTTCTGCTCCTGGCTCTTAGGACCCCCATCACAGGGGGGGAGGCACCCCCCGCAAGGCGGGTACAGAGAGCCAGCCCCTCTTCCCCCACTGGCCCTTAGGAACCCCATCACAGGGGGGGAGGCACCCCCCGTGAGGCGGGTTCTCAGAGCAAGCCCCTCTTCCCCCACTGGCCCTTAGGACCCCCATCGCATGGGGGGGAGGCACCCCACACGAGGCGGGGTCTCAGAGCCAGCCCCTCTTCCCCCACTGGCCCTTAGGACCCCCATCGCAGGGGGGGAGGCACCCCCAGCGAGGCGGGGTCTCAGAGCCAGCCCCTCTTCCCCCACTGGCTCTTAGGACCCCCATCGCAGTGGGGGGAGGCACCCCCAGCGAGGCGGGGTCTCAGAGCCAGCCCCTCTTCCCCCGCTGGCTCTGAGGATCCTCCGTGGACTCACAGCCTCTTTACCATATTGTGAGTAATATCATCTCCCCCTCTGGAGATTACGAACTCTTTCACAGACGGGTGTACACCCTCGGTGTACAGAGGGTGTACACTCGTCTGTATTGGGAGTAATATCATCCTCTTCCTCCCTGAATATGAAGAACAGTGTCACAGGGGTGTTTCTGCTCCCTGCGATATCGCGTGTCATATCCTCCTCTCCCACGTTGCAATTAGAAGGAATATCAGTGGGGGCGTGTCCACCTGTAGGGAAAAGAGAGAGAGATCAGACTGTCACTGTGTCCATGTAGAAAGGAAAGACATAAGAGACTCCATTTTGAAAAAGACCTGTCCTTTAAACAATTGCTTTGCTGAGATGTTGTTAATTTGTAGCTTTGCCCTAGCCGCTTGGCCCCAGCCACTTTGACCCAACCTGGAGCTCACAAAAACATGTGTTGTATAAAATCAAAGTTTAAGGGATGTAGGGCTGTGCAGGACGTGCCTTGTTAACAAAATGTTTACCAGCAGTATACTTGGTAAAAGTCATCGCCATTCTCTAGTCTCAATAAACCGGGGACACAATGCACTGTGGAAAGCCGCAGGGACCTCTGCCCTTGAAAGCAGGGTATTGTCCAAGCTTTCTCCCCATGTGATAGTCTGAAATATAGCCTCATGGGATGAGAAAGACCTGACCGTCCCCCAGCCCGACACCCGTAATGGGTCCGTGCTGAGGTGGATTAGTGAAAGAGGAAAGCCTCTTGCAGCTGAGATGGAGGAAGGCCACTATCTCCTGCTTGCCCCTGGGAACTGAATGTCTCGGTGTAAAACCCGATTGTACATTCGTTCAACTCTGAGATAGGAGAAAAGCTGCCCTGTGGCGGGAGGCGAGACATGTTTGCAGTAACACTGCCTTGTTCTTCTTTACTCCACTGAGATGTTTGGGTGCAGAGAAACAAATCTGGCTTACGTGCACGTCCAGTCACAGTACCTTCCCTTGAACCTAATTATGACATGGATTCTTTTGCTCACATGTCTTCTGCTGACTCTCTCCTTATCATCACCCTGCTCTCCGACTACATTCCTTTCTGCTAAAATCATGAAAATCATAATCAGTAAAAACTGAGGGAACTCAGAGGCTGGTGCCGGTGCAGGTCCTTGGTGTGCTGAGCGCCGGTCCCCTGGACCCACTGTTGTATCTTTACACTTTCTCTCTGTGTCTTATTTCTTTTCTCAGTCTCTCGTCCCACCCAACTAGAAATACTCACAGGTGTGGAGGGGCAGTCCACCACTTCATCCACCTTCTGTCATATTGAAAGTAACATCATCTTCTTCCCTCCAGGATCGTGGGAATAATATCCCTGGGGGGTTTCCACTTTCTGCCATGTATGTAGTCATATCACCCCCTCCGCCGTGGAATATCATTAAGGAACATCTCACACGGGGCTGTATACTTCCTCCGATATTGGGAGTGACATCAACCTCTCGGTCTCTGAATATGAGGAAGAAAATCACAGGGCGGGTGTACACCTCGTGCTCTACGATGGGGAGTCATATCTGTCTGTTATGGGGAGTAATATCATCCTCTCCCTTTCAGGATACTAATAACAATTTAACAGGCTGGGTGAACACAGCCTGCGATGCTGAAATTATCATCCTCTCCCCCTCTTTCTCCCCTGGCTCTTAGGATGCCCATCTCAGCGGAGCGAGCCACCCCCCGCGAGGTGGGGACTGAGCCAGCCCCTCTTCCCCCCTGGCTCTTAGGACCCCCATCGCAGTGGGGGGATGCACCCCTGGCGAGGCGCGGACTTAGAGCCAGCCGCTCTTCCCCCCCTGGCTCTTGGGACCCCCATCGCAGGGGGGGAGGCACCCCCTCGTGGCGGGGACTGAGAGCCAGCCCCTCTTCCCTCCATTTCTCTTAGGACCCCCATCGCAGGAGGGGAGGCACCCCCCGCGAGGCGGGGACTGAGGGCCAGCCGCTCTTTCCCCCCTGGCTCTTAGGACCCCCATCGCAGGGAGGGGAGGCACCCCCCGCAAGGCGGTGACTGAGAGCCAGCCCTTCTTCCTCGCCCAACTCTGAGGATCCCCATCACACGGGGGAGGCACACCCCGCGAGGCGGGGACTGAGAGCCAGTCCCTCTTGCCCCCCTGGCTTATGACCCCCATCGAGGATTCTAAGACCCTTAGGACCGACCTGGAGGGCTGTGGGTATTAGGTGTCCAAGAAGAAAACTCAGATCTGCCGACGACCGCAGGTAGCTTACTTGGGATTTACTATTCGACAGGTGTCCGAAAGCAGCCCGGGATCCGAAAGAAAGCAGGTCATTTGCAATCTTCCGGAGCCTAAGGGCAGAAGGCTGGTGAGAGAATTCCTAGGAGCTGTGGGGTTTTGTAGACTGCGGAGCCCAACTTTGCAGTATTAGCCACGCCTTTGTATGACGTCACAAAGGGGGCGGGGACCGGGAACATTTGGAATGGGGATTCCAACAACAGCAAGTCTTTCATGACTTAAAGGAAAAACTTCTGAAAGCCCCAGCCCAGGGGCTAGCGGATCTCACAAAGCCTTTTCCACTGTATGCGTCAGAGAAAAGATGGCAGCTGGACTTTAAACCCAAACTGTGGGGCCATGGCTGAGGCCGGTGGCCTACCTCTCTAAACAGCTAGACAGGGTTTCTAAAGGATGGCCCCCCTGTTTGAGGGCCTTGGCAGCAACTGCCCTGCTAGTACAAGAAGCAAATCAGCTGACTCTTGGGAAAAACCAGAACATAAAGGCCCCCCAAGCTGTGGTGACTGAAAGCCAGCCCCTCTTCCCCTCCTGGCTCTTAGGACCCCCATCGCAGGAAGGGGAGGCACTCCCCGAGAGGCGGGCACTGAGAGCCAGCCCCTCATCCCCCCCTGGCTCTTAGGACCCACATCGCAGGGGGAGGAGGCACCTCCAGTGAGGCGGGGTCTCAGAGCCAGCCCCTGTTCCCCCACTGGCCCTTAGGACCCCCATCGCAGGGGGGGAGGCACCCCCCACGAGGCGGAGACTGAGAGCCAGCCCCTCTAAGCCTTCTGGCTCTTAGGACCCCCATCACTGGGGGGGGAGGCACCCCCCGCGAGGCGGGTACAGAGAGCCAGCCCCTCTAAGCCTTCTGGCTCTTAGGACCCCCATCACGGGGGGGGGGAGGCACCCCCCGCGAGGCGGGTACAGAGAGCCAGCCCCTCTAAGCCTTCTGGCTCTTAGGACCCCCATCACGGCGGGGGGAGGCACCCCCCGCGAGGCGGGTAGAGAGAGCCAGCCCCTCTAAGCCTTCTGGCTCTTAGGACCCCCATCACGGGGGTGGGAGGCACCTCCCGCGAGGCGGGTACAGAGAGCCAGCCCCTCTAAGCCTTCTGGCTCTTAGGACCCCCATCACGGGGTGGGGAGGCACCCCCCGCGATGCGGGTACAAAGAGCCAGCCCCTCTAAGCCTTCTGGCTCTTAGGACCCCCATCACGGGGCAGAGGCACCCCCTGCAAGGCGGGTACAGAGAGCCAGCCCCTCTTCCCCCACTGGCCCTTAGGAACCCCATCACAGGGGGGGAGGCACCCCCCGTGAGGCAGGTTCTCAGAGCCAGCCCCTCTTCCCCCACTGGCCCTTAGGACCCCCATCGCAGGGGGGGGAGGCACCCCCCATGAGGCGGGGTCTCAGAGCCAGCCCCTCTTCCCCCACTGGCCCTTAGGACCCCCATCGCAGGGGGGGGAGGCACCCCCAGCGAGGCGGGGTCTCAGAGCCAGCCCCGCTTCCCCCACTGGCCTTTAGGACCCCCATCGCAGTGGGGGGAGGCACCCCCAGCGAGGCGGGGTCTCAGAGCCAGCCCCTCTTCCCCCGCTGGCTCTGAGGATCCTCCGTGGACTCACAGCCTCTTTACCATATTGTGAGTAATATCATCTCCCCCTCTGGAGATTACGAACTCTTTCACAGACGGGTGTACACCCTCTGTGTACAGAGGGTGTACACCCGTCTGTATTGGGAGTAATATCATCCTCTTCCTCCCTGAATATGAAGAACAGTATCACAGGGGTGTTTCTGCTCCCTGCGATATCGCGTGTCATATCCTCCTCTCCCACGTTGCAATTAGAAGGAATATCAGTGGGGGCGTGTCCACCTGTAGGGAAAAGAGAGAGAGATCAGACTGTCACTGTGTCCATGTAGAAAGGAAAGACATAAGAGACTCCATTTTGAAAAAGACCTGTCCTTTAAACAATTGCTTTGCTGAGATGTTGTTAATTTGTAGCTTTGCCCTAGCCGCTTGGCCCCAGCCACTTTGACCCAACCTGGAGCTCACAAAAACATGTGTTGTATAAAATCAAAGTTTAAGGGATGTAGGGCTGTGCAGGACGTGCCTTGTTAACAAAATGTTTACCAGCAGTATACTTGGTAAAAGTCATCGCCATTCTCTAGTCTCAATAAACCGGGGACACAATGCACTGTGGAAAGCCACAGGGACCTCTGCCCTTGAAAGCAGGGTATGGTCCAAGCTCTCTCCCCATCTGATAGTCTGAAATATAGCCTCATGGGATGTGAAAGACCTGACCGTCCCCCAGCCCGACACCCATAATGGGTCTGTGCTGAGGTGGATTAGTAAAAGAGGAAAGCCTCTTGCAGCTGAGATGGAGGAAGGCCACTGTCTCCTGCTTGCCCCTGGGAACTGAATGTCTCGGTGTAAAACCCGATTGTACATTCGTTCAACTCTGAGATAGGAGAAAAGCTGCCCTGTGGCGGGAGGCGAGACATGTTTGCAGTAACACTGCCTTGTTCTTCTTTACTCCACTGAGATGTTTGGGTGCAGAGAAACAAATCTGGCTTACGTGCACGTCCAGTCATAGTACCTTCCCTTGAACCTAATTATGACATGGATTCTTTTGCTCACATGTCTTCTGCTGACTCTCTCCTTATCATCACCCTGCTCTCCTACTACATTCCTTTCTGCTAAAATCATGAAAATCATAATCAATAACAACTGAGGGAACTCAGAGGCTGGTGCCGGTGCAGGTCCTTGGTGTGCTGAGCGCCGGTCCCCTGGACCCACTGTTGTATCTTTACACTTTGTCTCTGTGTCTTATTTCTTTTCTCAGTCTCTCGTCCCACCCAACTAGAAATACTCACAGGTGTGGAGGGGCAGTCCACCACTTCATCCACCTTCTGTCATATTGAAAGTAACATCATCTTCTTCCCTCCAGGATCGTGGGAATAATATCCCTGGGGGGTTTCCACTTTCTGCCATGTATGTAGTCATATCACCCCCTCCGCCGTGGAATATCATTAAGGAACATCTCACACGGGGGTGTATACTTCCTCCGATATTGGGAGTGACATCAACCTCTCGGTCTCTGAATATGAGGAAGAAAATCACAGGGCGGGTGTACACCTCGTGCTCTACGATGGGGAGTCATATCTGTCTGTTATGGGGAGTAATATCATCCTCTCCCTTTCAGGATACTAATATCAGTTTAACAGGCTGGGTGAACACAGCCTGCGATGCTGAAATTATCATCATCCTCTCCCCCTCTTCCTCCCCTGGCTCTTAGGATGCCCATCTCAGCGGAGCGAGCCACCCCCCGCGAGGCGGGGACTGAGCCAACCCCTGTTCCCCCCCGGCTCTTAGGATCCGTATCGCGAGGGGGGGGAGGCTCCCCGGACTGAAAGCCAGCCCCTCTTCCCCCCATGGCTCTTAGGACCCCCATCGCTGTGGGGGGGAGGCACCCCCGGCGCGGCGGGGACTGGGAGCCAACTCCTCTTCCCTGCCTGGCTCTTAAGACCCCCATCGCAGGGTAGCATGGCTCTCCCCGCGAGGCGGGGACTGAGATCCAGACCCTCTTACCCCCGAGACTCTTAGGACCCCCATCGCAGGATGGGGAGGCACCCCCTGCGAGGCGGGGACTGAGGGCCAGCCGCTCTTTCCCCCCTGGCTCTTAGGACCCCCATCGCAGGGAGGGGAGGCACCCCCCGCGAGGCGGTGACTGAGATCCAGACCCTCTTACCCCGGAGACTCTTAGGACCCCCATCGCAGGAGGGGGAGGCACCCCCCGCGAGGCGTGTACTGAGAGCCAGCCGCTCTTTTGCCCCTGGCTCTCAGGACCCCCATCGCAGGAGGGCGAGGCACCCCCCGCGAGGAGGGGACTGAGAGCCAGCCGCTCTTTCCCCCCTGGCTCTTAGGAGCCCCATCGCAGGGAGGGGAGGCACCCCCCGCAAGCGGGGGACTGAGAAACAGCCCCTCTTCCTCCTGGGCCCTTAGGACCCCCATCGCAGGGGGAGGAGGCACCCCCGGCGAGGCGGGGACTGAGAGCCAACCCCTCTTCCCCCTCTGGCTGTGAGGACCCCCATCGCAGGGGGGAAGGCACCCCCCGCGAGGCGGGGACTGAGAGCCAGCCCCTCTAAGCCTTCTGGCTCTTAGGACCCCCATCACAGGGCAGGGAGGCACCCCGCGCGAGGCGGGTACAGAAAGCCAGCCCCTCTTCCGCTCCTGGCTCTTAGGACCCCCATCGAAAGGGGGGGAGGCACCCCCCGCGAGGCGGGGACTGAGAGCCAGCCCCTCTTCCCCCCCGGCTCTTAGGACCCCCATCGCAGGGGGAGGAGGCACCCCCAGCGAGGCGGGGTCTCAGAGCCAGCCCCTCTTCCCCCACTGGCCCTTAGGTCCCCCATCGCAGTGGGGGGAGGCACCCCCAGTGAGGCGTGGTCTCAGAGCCAGCCCCTCTTCCCCCACTGGCCCTTAGGTCCCCCGTCGCAGGGGGAGGAGGCACCCCCCGCGAGGCGGTGACTGAGAGCCAGCCCTTCTTCCTCGCCCAACTCTGAGGATCCCCATCACACGGGGGAGGCACACCCTGCGAGGCGGGGACTGAGAGCCAGTCCCTCTTCCTCCCGTGGCTTAGGACCCCCATCGCGGATTCTAAGATCCTTAGGACCGACCTGGAGGGCTGTGGCTATTAGCTGTCCAAGAAGAAAACTCAGATCTGCCGACGACCGCAGGTAGCTTATTTGGGATTTACTATTCGACAGGTGTGCGAAAGCAGCCCGGGATCCGAAAGAAAGCAGGTCATTTGCAATCTTCCGGAGCCTAAGGGCAGAAGGCTGGTGAGAGAATTCCTAGGAGCTGTGGGGTTTTGTAGACTGCGGAGCCCAACTTTGCAGTATTAGCCATGCCTTTGTATGATGTCACAAAGGGGGCGGGGACCGGGAACTTTTGGAATGGGGATTCCAACAACAGCAAGTCTTTCATGACTTAAAGGAAAAACTTCTGAAAGCCCCAGCCGACGGGGTACCCGATCTCACAAAGCCTTTTCCACTGTATGCGTCAGAGAAAAGATGGCAGCTGGACTTTAAACCCAAACTGTGGGGCCCTGGCTGAGACCGGTGGCCTACCTCTCTAAACAGCTAGACAGGGTTTCTAAAGGATGGCCCCCCTTTTTGAGGGCCTTCGCAGCAACTGCCCTGCTAGAACCAGATGCAAATAAGCTTACTCTTGGGCAAAACCAGAACAGAAAGGCCCCCCATGCTGTGGTGACTGAGAGCCAGCCCCGCTTCCCCCCCTGGCTCTTAGGACCCCCATCGCAAGGGTGCGAGGCACTCCCCGCGAGGCGGGGACAGAGAGCCAGCCCCACTTCCCCCCCTTGCTCTTAGGACCCCCATCGCAGCGGGGGGAAGGACCACCCGTGAGGCAGGGACTGAGAGCCAGCCCCTCTTCACCCCCTGGCTTTTAGGACCCCCATTGCAGCACGGGGAGGCATCCCCCGCCAGCCGGGGACTGAGAGCCAGCCCCTCTTCCCCCCCTGGCTATTAGGACACCTATCGCAGGGGGGGAGAGGCACCCCTGGCGAGGTGGGGACTGAGAGCCAGCCCCTCTTCCCTTCCTTGCTCTAAGGACCCCCATCGCAGGGGAGGTAGCCACCCCCCGCGAGGCGGGGAATGAGAGCCTGCCCCTCTTACCCCCCTGGCTCTTTGGATCCCCATCGCCTGGGGGGAAGGCACCCCCGCGAGGCTGGGACTGAGAACCAGCCCCTCATCCCCCACTGGCTCTTAGGACCCCATCCCGGAGCGGGGAGGCACCCCCGCGAGACAGGGACTGACAGCCAGCTCCTTTCCCCCCCTGGCTCTTAGGACCCCCATCGCAGGGGGAGGAGGCACCCCCCACAAGGCGGGGACTGAGAGGCAGCCCCTCTTCCCCCGTGGCTCTTAGGACCCCCATCGCCGGGACCCCCCTTGATGCAGGGTGTAAGAGCCAGCCCCTCTTCCCCCCCTGGCTCTTAGGACCCCCATCGCAGCGGGGGGAAGGACCACCCGCAAGGCAGTGACTGAGAGCCAGCCCCTCATCCCCCACTGGCTCTTAGGACCCCCATCGCAAGGGGGTGAGACACCCCCCACGATGCGGGGAGTAATTGCCAGCCCCTCTTCCCTCCCTGGTTTTTAGGATCCGCGGTGGACTCACAGCCTGTTTACGGTATTCGGAGTGATATCATCTCCCCCTCTGGAAATTATAAACTATTTCACAGATGGGGGTACACCCTCGGTGTGCAGAGGGTGTACAGCCGTCTGTTTTGGGAGTAATATCATTGTCTTCCTCCCTGAATATTAAGAACAGTATCATAGCTGTGTTTCTACTGCAGGTGTGATTGGGCGTCACATCCTCCTCTCCCACACTGAAATTAGAACCGATATCAGTGGGGGCGTGCACATTTTCTGTGATATTTAAAGTGACATCATCCTCTTCCCTCCAGGATCATGAGAACAATATCCCTGGGGGGGTACACTTTCTGCGATATTGGGAGTAATATCTCCCCCTCCGCCTTGGAATATTATTAAGGACCATCTCACACGGGGGTGTACACTTCCTGCCATATTGGGAGTAATATCGACCTCTCGGCCTCTGAATATTAGGAACAATATCACAGGGTGGGTGTACACCTCCTGCTCTGTTATGGGGAGTAATATCTATCTATTACGGGGAGTAATATCATCCTCTCCCTTTCAGGATGTTAATAACAATATCACAGGGTGGGTGATCACAGCCTGCGATACTGGAATTATTATCATCCTCTCCCCCTCGGGATACCAGGAACAATGTCACAGAAGAGGTGTACACTCCCTGCGATTTTGGAAGTAATATCCTACGCTTCTTCCGTGAATATTAGGAGCAATATCACCGGGTGGCTGTACATTCATTGCTATGTTGGGAGTCATGTCATACTCTACTCCCTGGATATTAGGATCAGTGTCACAGGGTGAGTGTACACCTACTGAGATATTAAAACTAATATCATGCTCTCCATCCCTGGATATTAGGAACAATATCTCGGGTAGGTGTACACCCCCTGCGGTATTAGGAGAAATAATATGATTAATTATTAAGCATCAATCTTAATAATATTAATTGTTAAACATCAGTCTTAATAATTATCAATGGTAATATTAATTAATAGTATAACGTTATTAATCATTAATGATTATTTTAAATGTACGATTGCATGATTAAAATTATCTGTATTAATGTCATTTTTCAATATTAGTTATTAATCTTAATATTGTTTTATTACCAACATCACTTATGACTGATTTATGTAACATTGATTAATATCATTATTTTATTATTAATAGTGATATTGTTATTATTAATAGTAATTGTTAATATTTTTAATCCGTATTAACTTTTACTATCTCTATTGCAATAATTAATATCGATGATTACTATTAATTAATATATTTATTAATATTAATAATTAATATAACTGTTCCCGATATCTGTGGGGGAGAGGATATTACTCCCGATGTCGCTGAAAGTGTACACCCCTCTATGATGTTTCTCCTAATTGCCAGGGCGTAGAGGATGACATGATTGAAAATATCGCTGCGGGTGTACCTCCGTTCAGTCATCTTGTTCCTAATGTCCTGGGTGGGAGCGGATGATATGACTCCCAATATCGCAGGGGGCGTAGACCTCCCCCGTGATACTGTCCCTAACGTCCAAAGGTGGAGAGGATGATATTTCTTCCAATTTCGCAGGGGGTGTACACCACCCCTATGATATTGATCCTAATATCCAGGGGGCGAGAGGATGATCTTAGTCTCACTATTGCAGGAGGTGTACACTCCCTAGGGATATTGTTCCTAATATTCAGGGATGGAGAGGAAGATCTCACTCCCAATATAGCAGGGAGTGGACACCCCTTCTGTGACATTGTTCCTAATAGCCAGCGGGGCAGAGGAAGATATTACCCCCAATATCGCAGGGGGTGTGCGCCCCCTTGTGACATTGTTCCTTATATCCTGGGAGGGAGAGGATGATACTGGTGGCAACGTCGCAGCGGCTGTACGCACCCACTGTGATATTGTTTCTTATATTCAGGGGGAGAAGATGATATGACTCCCAATATCGCAGGGGTTGTGCACACCTCCTGCGACATTGTTCCTAATAACCCGAAGGGGAGAGCCAAATATTACTGTCAATATCGCAGGGGGTGTACACCTCTTTGGTAATATTGTTCTTAATATCCATGATGGGAGAGGATGATATTACTCCCAATATCGTAACAAGTGTACAGCCGCCTGTGATATAGTTCCTAATATCTAGGTGGAGAGAGGATGATATTACTGCCCACATCGCATGAGCTGTAAAACCCCTTCCATATTTTGCCTACAATCCCGAGGGGAGAGGATGATACTACTCCCAATATCGAAGAAGGTGTACACCCCCCTGGGACATTATTCCCAATATCCACGTTGGGAGATGATGACATTATGCCCAGTATCGCAGGGAATGTACACCCACCCGGGGATATTGTTCCTTATATAGAGAGGGGGAGGGGATGATATTACTCCCAATATCGCAGGGGCTGTACACCCCTCCTGTGATATTGTTCTTAATATCCTAGGAAAGAGAGGGTGATACTACACCCAATATCTCAGGGGGTGTACACCCACCTCCTTCAGATATTGTTCTTAATGTACTCCACCTCCCCCGACCAGGGATATTGTTCCTCATATCCAGGGGAAGAGAGGCTAACATTATGCCCAATATCGCAGGGGGTGTACACACCCTCTGTGATGTTGTTCCTGGTATCCAAAGGTAGAGACGATGATATTACTGGCCATATCGCAGAGGGTGTACGCCCTTCTGTGATATTGTTTTTGATATTCAATGGGGGGAGAGGATTACATTAATCCCAACATGGCAGAAGGTGTAGAGACCCCGTGATATAGTTCCTAACGTACAGGGAGAAGAGAATAACATTACTCTCAATATCGCAGGGAGCGTAACCCCCACGCCCCCCGTATATTGTTCCTAATATGCAGCGGGGTAGAGGCTGATATTACTCCCAATATCGCAGAAGGTGCACACACACCTGTGATATACTTCCTAATATCCAGCGGGAAAAGGCTGATATTACTCTGGATCTCGCAGTGGGTGTACACCCCCAAGCCCCCCGGGGTATTGTTCCTAATATCTAGGTGGGAAGACGGTGATATTGCTGACAATATCGAAGGGGTGTACAACTCTTCTGTGATGTGGCTCCTGATATCCAGGGGGTGAGTGGATGATATTACTCTCAATAAAGTAGGAACTGTACACCACCCTGTGATTTTGTCCTCAATAACCACATGGGGAGAGGTGATATTACTCCCAATATTAGAAGGGGTGTACACCTCGTCTGTGATATTTTTTCTTGTATCCAGGAAAGGACAAGATGATATTACGACCAGTATCGAAGACATGTACAGCCCCATGGGATATTGTTCTAAATATACAGCTTGAAAAAGGATCCGATGACTCCCAATATAAGAAGGGGTGCACACCCCGCCTGTGATATGAATCGTAAAATCTAGAAGAAGAGTGAATGACATTGCTTTCAAAAACACACGGGGTGTACACCCCGTCTCTGATGTTGTTCCTATCATGTAAAGGAAGAGATGATGATATTACTCCCAATACCGCAGAAGGTATATACCCCCTGTGATACTGTGCGTCACAACTAGTGGGGGAGAGCATGATATTACTTCAAATATGACAGCGGCTTTACACCCCATCTGTGACATTACTCCTAATTTCCAGTAGCAAAAGTAGGATGTGCCTCCGAATAGGCCTGTGATATTTCCCCGACTATTTAGGGAAACACAGGATGATATGACCCCAAATCCCGCAAAAAGTGTACACCCAGTGTGTGATATGGTCCGTACATGCGGAGGTGCAGAGGATATTAGTTTTCATATCGCAGGCTGTGTACACACACTCTGTGAAGTTGTTCCTAATAGCAGGAAAAAAGAGAATGCTCACAATGGACACAGGTCACATCGCAGGGGGTGAGGCACCTCCCGCGGTATGGGGAGTAAGGGCCACCCCCTTTCCCCCCCAGCTATTTATTATGATCCACATTGCAGGGGTGTGAGGCACCCCCTGAGATATGGGGAGTAAGAGCCACCCCCTTTCCCCCCCCCCGGCTATTTATTACGATCCACATGTCAGGGGGGTGAGGCACCCTCCGCGATATGGGGAGTAACAGCCACCCCTTCTCCCCCCCCTCGCTATTATGATCCACCTCGCAGTGGGGTGAGGCACCCCCCGCGATATGGGGAGTAAGAGCCACCTCCTCTCCCCCCCGAGTTATTACGATCCACGGTGGACTCACAGCCTGTTTACTATATTGGGGGTAATATCTCCCCCTCTGGAAATTATGTGCTGTTTGACAGATGGGTGTACACCCTCGGTGTGCAGAGGTTGTACACCCGTCTGTATTGGGAGTAATATCCTCTTCCACCCTGAATATTAAGAACCGTATCACAGCTGTGTTTCTACTCCCTGTGATATTGGGTGTCATATCCTCCTCTCCCACACTGAAATTAGAAACAATATCAGTGAGGGCGTGTACACCTTCTGTCATATTTAAACTAATATCATCCTCTTCTCTCCAGGATCATGGGAACAACATCCCTGGGGGGGTGTACACTTTCTGCGATAAATGTAGTAATATCAACCCCTCTGCCTTGGAATATTATTAAACCATCTCACACGGGGGTGTACACTTCCTGCGATATTGAGAGTAATATCGACCTCTCTGCCTCTGAATATTAGGAACAGTATCACACGGTGGGTGTACACCTCCTGCTCTGTTATGGGGAGTAATATCTATCTATTACGGGGAGTAATATCATCCTCTCCCTTTCAGGATATTTATAACAATATCACAGGGTGAGTGAACACAGCCTGCGATACTTTAATTATCATCATCCTCTCCCCCGCGGGATACCAGGAACAATGTCACAGAAGAGGTGTACACTCCCTGCGATATTGGGAGTAATATCCTACGCTTCTTCCGTGAATATTAGGAGCAATATCACCGGGTGGCTGTACATTCATTGCTATGTTGGGAGTCATGTCATACTCTACTCCCTGGATATTAGGATCAGTGTCACAGGGTGAGTGTACACCTACTGAGATATTAAAACTAATATCATGCTCTCCATCCCTGGACATTAGGAACAATATCTCGGGTAGGTGTACACCCCCTGCGGTATTAGGAGAAATAATACGATTAATTATTAAGCATCAATCTTAATAATATTATTGTTAAACATGTCTTAATAATTATCAATGGTAATATTAATTAATAGTATAACGTTATTAATCATTAATGATTATTTTAAATATGTTTATGCATGATTAAAATTAATTATTAGTATTGTCATTTTTCAATATTAGTTATTAATCTTAATTGTTTTATTACCAACATCACGTATTGATTTAATTAAGTAACATTAATTACCGATATCATTATGTTATTATTGTGAGGTTGCTATTAATTATTAATAGTAACCATTAATATTTTTAATCCGTATTAACTTTTACTATCTTTAAAGTAATTATTTATATCGATGATTTCTATTAATTGTTATATTTATGAATATTAATACTTAATATAATTGTTCCCGATATCCGAGGGGTAGAGGATGTTACTCCCAATATCACAGAAAGTGTACACCCCTCTATGATGTTATTCCTAATTGCCAGGGAGTAGAGGATGACATTATGAAAAATATCGCAGTGGGTATACATCCCTTCGGTCATCTTTTTTCCTAATATCCTGGGTGGGAGAGGATGATATGACTCCCAATATCGCAGGGGGCGTAGACTTCCCCCGTGATATTGTCCCTATCATCCAAAGGTGGAGAGGATGATATTTCTTCCAGTTTCGCAGGGGATGTACACCACCCCTGTGATACTGATCCTAATATCCAGGGGGCGAGAGGATGATGTTAGTCTCAATATTGCAGGAGGTGTACACTCCCTAGGGATATTGTTCCTAATATCCGGGGACAGAGAGGATGATCTCACTCCCAATATAGCAGGGAGTGGACACCCCTTCTGTGACACTGTTCCTAATAGCCAGCGGGGGAGGGGAAGATATTACCCCCAATATCGCAGGGGGTGTACACCCCTTGTGACATTGTTCCTTATATCCTGTGAGGGAGAGGATGATACCCGTGGCAATGTCGCAGCGGCTGTACACACCCACTGTGATATTGTTCCGAATATCTCGAGGGGGAGAAAATGATATTACTCCCAATATCCCAGGGGGTGTACATCCTCCTGTGACATTGTTCCTTATATTCAGGGGGAGAAGACGATATTACTCCCAATATCACAGGGGTTGTACACACCTCCTGCGATATTGTTCCTAATATCCCGAAGGGGAGAGCCAAATATTACTGTCAGTATCGCAGGGGGTGTACACCTCCTTTGGAATATTGTTCTTAATATCCATGATGGGAGAGGATGATATTACTCCCAATATCGTAACAAGTGTACAGCCGCCTGTGATATAGTTCCTAATATCTAGGTGGAGAGAGGATGATATTACTGCCCATATCGCATGAGTTGTAAAACCCCTTCCATATTTTGCCTACAATCCCGAGGGGAGAGGACGATACTACTCCCAATATCGAAGAAGGTGTACACCCCCCTGTGACATTATTCCCAATATCCACGTTGGGAGATGATGACATTACGCCCAATATCGCAGGGGATGTACACCCACCCCGGGATATTGTTCCTTATATCGAGAGGGGGGTAGGGTGATATTATTCACAATATCGCAGGGGCTGTACACCCCTCCTGTGATATTGTTCTTAATATCCTAGGAAAGAGAGGATGATACTACACCCAATATCTCACGGGGTGTACACCCACCTCCTTCAGATATTGTTCTTAATGTACTCCACCTCCCCCGACCAGGGATATTGTTCCTCATATCCAGGGGAAGAGAGGCTAACATTATGCCCAATATCGCAGGGGGTGTACACACCCTCTGTGATGTTGTTCCTAGTATCCAAAGGTAGAGACGATGATATTACTGGCCATATCGCAGGGGGTGTACACCCCTCTTGTGATACTGTTCTTAATATTTAGAGAGGGAGACAATGATAGCACTGTCCATATTGCTGGGGTCACAACACCCCCGTGACGTTGTTTTTAATATTCAGTTTGGGAGAGGATGATAATAATTTCAATATAACAGGGGACACCCCCCGCCCCGTGATGTTGTCCCTAACGTCCAAGGGAAGATAAATGATATGACTCACAATATGTCAAGGGGTGTACATCCCCTGTATAATATTCTTCCTAATATCCAGGGGGGATTAGAATGATATTACTCCCAATATCACAGGGGGTGTACGTGACCCCTTTTATATTGTTTCTAATAACTAGGGAGGGAGAGGATGATATTACTCCCAATATTGTAGGGGTGTACACCCCTCCCGTGACATTGTTTTTAATATTTAGGTAGGGAGTGGATGATATTACTCTCAATATCTCAGAGGGTTTACACTCTTCCTGGGATACGGTTTCTAATATTAAGTGGGAGAGAGGATGATATTATTCCCATTATCGCAGGGGGTGTACATGTCCTGTTATTTTGTTCCTAATATCCAGGTTGGGAGAGGATGATATTACTGCCTATATCGTAGGAGTTGTACACCCCATCAGTGATATTATTCCTCATATTCAGGGGAAAAGAGAATGACATTACTCCCAATAGCGCAGGAGGTGTACACACCCCTTTTGATATTGTTCCTAATACGCAGTGGAGGAGACGATGATATTACGGCCATATCGCGAGGGGTGTACACCTCCTCTGTGATATTGTTTTTCATATCCAGGGGTTAGAGGATGACGTTACTCCCATGATCGTAGTGGGTGTACACCAATTCTGTGGTATTGTTCTTAATATCCAGGGAGGGAGAGGATGATATTACTGTCACTATCGCAAGGGGTAGACACTCCTTCTTTGATATGGTTCCTAATATCCAGGGGGGAGAGTATATTAATCCCAAAATCGCTGTGGGTATACACCCCTTTTTGATATTGTTCGTAGTATGCCGGGGGAGAGTCTATGATATTACTGCCCATATCACAGGGTGTGTACACCAGAACTGCTATATTGTTTCTTATTTCCAGCAATGAAGAAGTTGATATTACTCCCAAAATGGAATGGGCTGTAAACCCCCCATAAGATATTGTTCCTAATATCCAGGGGGAAAAGGATGATATTACTTTCAATGTTGCAGCAGGTGTATAATCTGCCTGTTATATTGTTCCTAATATCTGGGGTGGGGGCGGCGGGGTGAGAACGATATTACTCGCAATATCTCAGAGGGTGTACACTGCCCCTGTGATATTGTTCTAAATATCCACTGGGGTAGAAAATTATATTATTCCCAATATCGCAGGTGGTGTAAATGCCCCCCGATATTTTTTCTAATATCCAGGTGAGGTAGGATGATATTACTCCCAATATCACAAGCGGTGTACACACCTTTGATATTTTTCCTACTATTTACTTGTGGAGAGGATGATATTACTCCCAGTATCGAAAGAAGTGTCCAAGCCCCCTGTGATATTGTTCCTAATATCCAGATTAAAAGAGGATGACATTACCCCCAATATCACAGGGGGTTGGCTGTACACTCCGCCTGTGATATTATTTCTAATATCCAGGGGAAGAGAGAATAATATTACTCCCAATATCGCAGGGGCTGTACACACCTTGTGATATCGTTCCTAATATCAATGAGGGGAGGAGATGATATTACCACAAATATCAGAAGAGGTTTACACCTTTCCTGTGATATTGTTCCTAATCTCCATTTTGGGAGAGGATGATATTACTCCCAATATCTGCTGGGGGTATACACCCCTTCTGTGATATTGTTCCTAATATCCAAGTTGGGAGAGGATGATCTTACTCCCAATATCGCTGGGGGTATACACCCCTTCTGTGATATTGTTCCTAACATCCACAGGGGAAGAGATTAATATTACTCCCAATATCCCAGGGGGTACACGTCCCCACTGTTATATTGTACCTAATATCAAGGGGTGGAGAAAATGATATTACTCCCAATAGCGCCGTGTGTATACACCCCTCCTGTGATATTGTCCCTAGTATCCAGGGGCTAAAAATAGATATTACTCCCAATATCCAGGGGATAGAAGTTGATATTAAACCGAATATCACAGTGGGTGTACACAACTCCTATCATATTGTTCCAAATATCCAGGCAGAGAGAGGATAATATTACTCAAAACATTCCTGGGGGTGTACACAGCCCTCTGTGATATTGTTTCTAATATACAGAAAGGGAGAGGATGATATTACTCTCAATAAACAGAAGGGTACAATTCCCATGTCATGTTGTTCTGAATATCTAGGGTGAGAGAGGATGATATTACTCCCAACATTGCAAAAGTTGTAAACACCTTCTGTGATATTGTTCCTAATATCCGGGGGAAAGAGGATGATGTTACTCCCAGGATCGCAGGGGGGTGTACACCCCCCTGTGATATTGTTTCTAACATCCAGAGGGGGAGAAGTTGATATTACTTCACACATTGCCGGGGGTGTACACCCCACCTGTGATACTGTACTTAATATTTAGCAGGAGAGAGGGGGGTGATATTACCAATAACGTAGGGGAAAGTCAACCCCCTCTCCCCCGCTGGATATTACGAGCCATATGACAGGGAGGTGTCCACCCCCCACCATATGGAGAGTAATATCACCCTGCTCTCCCCCCACCTCCAGCTTCTTTCTGCTAAGGTCCCCTTGCCCCTCCAGGTGGCTTTCTTGGGCAGGGCATAAAAGAAATTACGTGGTTTTCTTGCTCAGATTTGTTCGCAAGTCCACGAGAAATACTCAAGGAGTCTTGCAAAAATCCGGTGTTACAGCAGCTAAGTCAGCCAGCTAGCCGTGCCCTACAGTTGAGATGGCATGTCATGATTCCCCTCTCTTTTACTTGCTGACTCCTCCTCAGCCTTCCGGACTCTGCTTAGGTGCCTCTTCCTCCAGGTTGTCCGCTCCCGTCCCCACCCTTCCTTACCTGCTCTCCTAATACCATGGGCTGATCCAGCGCAGCATTTGTCACACATCTTACAGCTGCCTGCCTCCAGTCTGTATCCGGACTCCACAACCTGAAGGTAAGGGCTGCATCTGCCTTGATCATCATTGTATCCCTTGCTCCTACAACAGCACCTAACACAGAGTAATTCCTCAGTCAACATTTTCTGGATGGGTGAACAAAAAATAAATCTACACATCAAGTGAAAATTAGGCTGAGCAGAAATGAAGCAAGTGATAAAGTACAAGAGAAGCTTCTACCTGTTATTCTAGGCATGCTAATTCTAATTTTAGAATTGCTGTGGTTACTTCATGTTACTCTGCCAGGCTTCAGTGTTAGGCAAGGGCAATTCTCTGTGTAAGCAGGGATAGCTTTCCTCAAAGGTCCTGTTGGTCCTGGGAAGTGATGGTACATGTGACTCATCCCTCAAACCAGAAGGCTAAGCTAAACTAGCAGGAGAGCTGCAGCAGGAACCTTCTGGCAGGAAAGAAACAGCATGCTCTGTGTACCACCCCTGTGTGACCAGAAATAAAGGATGCCCACCATGTGAAGACTGACCAGGACGCAGAGAGAAGGACGTCAGGCAAGATCCCGCCCGTGCTTCGGAACATAACATGTCTATTAGCATCATTAAGTACTAGCTGACATGCATAGAGCATTGAGTATGTGCCAGGCACTGTGCTAAGCACTTCACATTCACTATTTCATGGAATCCCCACCATGGCCCTATAAGGCGAAACTTATAAATATCACCATTAGATAGATGGGGAAATTGAGGCTTGGAGAGGTTAAGTTGTTTGCCTGAGGTCACAAAGCTGGTAAGCAGCAGAGCTGGAATCCAAACCAACAGAAATTCCATCTAGATACCCAACTCCTCACTGCCGTCTATCCTTGGAAACTAGACTAGTCTCCAAGGAAACATGAATCTACATTTTCTTTCAACTAATAAGAGCTCTTTCCTTACGGTAATTATTTAAATAGTTTTAATAAAAATTTAAAATCTATTTCAAGATTAAAGTTTCAAAGCCATCAAACATCAAATATATATGAAAATACATTTGTATACATTATAAACAGATATATGACGTGACATGAAGTGCTGGATCCAGTGCATCAGAAAATACACGCAAATATAAAATACCCGACAGCATTATGTAAAACATCAGCTGCTTGCCAAATCGGCATTAAATACTTAAGCACTGTGACCTGTTGCTTAAAGTATTACAAATCCAGCCTTATCTAAAAATCTCTATTTGTCCTAGGAAACTAATACTTTTTAAAAACAATAATTTGGTAATTTTAATAATATTTAGATCTATCTAAACTTAAAGCCTATATATTTACCACCCTTTTACATGCTTACCAGTATTACAGACACAATAAATTTTATCAGGTATGTTTGATAATGTGCTAGGAATTGTTTGAAATATAAAGAAGAATAAGATTTCGTTTTCACCATCTCAGAGATTCCAGATAGTGGTGGACACAGAAACCCGTGAAAATAACTGCAGGATGAAATAGATGAAATTATAGAAGCCCTATGTACCATGGAAAAATGGACATGGACATGGAAATTTTATTTCATATGCATACTCGTTAAAGAAAGAAGAAGCCTAAAAAAAGTTAGCTACCTTTGGTTTTTATTACTTATGTCTTACACTCAAGTGAACTTTTTTCTGTCTAATCTAATATCATTCAAATCCTGAGTCCTTTTAATTAAGTTATCCTAAAATGAATTTTCATGAACACAGAATTTGTGCTATTACTCTATCTGCACCTCATGGATATTACCACATTTTAGATTTTATGTTTTAAAACACAAAACAATATAAAACCTAAAGTTTTAACATAAAATGTCTTTGGATCTTCAACTAAAATACTAAAGATATAAAAAACTTTATTCTCCTCAAGATAAAACTAGATTTAAAATTGTCAATGAAATAGTTGATTGATCATTTATATTTCTATAAATATATGGAAAATAATCTATTTTTTAATTGTAAGACATTACAATTTTAGATTGTATTTGCATTTAGGAAAATTTCACATAATCTTTACCAGATCCATGCTTACTCTGATAAAAATTTGTTTTTTCAATAGTTGATTCTTCAAAATATCTTGACTAATCCTTCTCCCTCTACAAACAATATTATTATTTGCCAATATTCAAAAGTCTGAATAAACGACCTTATCCCTGGGAATATCTTGCCAAAAAACTATTACCTGCAGCTACAAAGTCCAGAATGTCAACTTCTTCAGAACAAACAGTTCAGCTTCTCCCATAAAAAATGCAAGGGAAACAAAAAAAAGAGGATTGAGGAAATCTAAAAGAGATATAATAGCCCATATCAACCAAACACAATACGTAACCCTTATTAGCATTCTAATTCAAACCGATCAACTAAACAAAAAGTTTTTAGACAATTGAAGATATTTAAATATTGCCTGGATAAACCGATGCTATTAATGGATTATTTAGGTGTGATAATGGTATTGTGGTTACATTGATGGGAATCTTCTTTTTTATAAATGGGGTCTTGCTATGTTGCTCAGGGTGGTCTTGAACTCCTGGCCTAAAGTGATCCTCCAACCTCTGCCTCCCAAAGAGCTGGGATTACAGGGAGGAGCCACTGCACCCAGTCTCATTGATGGAATTATTATCTTTTAGAGAAATATTCAAAAATACAATACAATGATAGACTATCTGGGATTTGATTCAAAATAATTCAGCGGGGAGGGGACTGTCAGCAGATAAAGAAGACACAAGGTTGGCCCAGAGGAGAAGTACATACAGGTTAATTATACTAATCTCTTTATAAACATTGTTTGAAATATGACATAATGTATCCTATACAACTGATACCTTGAGTAACACAATAATAGTCCCCTTAATTTTAGGAACTACTGGTCATAAATATGCCCTTACATATAGACATCTCCTCTATACATAGCAAAATCACATTATTTGACAAAAAGGAAATCTCTTAGGCTACGTTTAATCTTATTGTTCTCTTTGCCTGGATTTGGGAATAGAAACTGCTTCACTGGCTAAGTAAATCATAACTGTCCCAAAATATTCTTAATTACTGATTTCAATAAACATATCCCTTCGTTCTAAGAACAATTAAGAAAATGAAGTTTATGTTCAGGTAAACCTGACAATGTTAAGGTAGTTGAGTAACAGGGAAGAAATGATTAACTGAATTTCATACTGGATTCTCAAATCCTTTTTCTTTTTCTACTCTAATGTTTCCTTTGGATGGGGCGAATTCTAGTATTGTTAGCGATCACCTATGTAACTTTTTTGCAGGTGGTGTATATGGAATCAATGAATGCTTAAAACCAATTAAAAATAATTTCAGTGATTACATGAAAACGCAGCTAGAAAAACTAAAGTATTTTTGTAGAGATTACGAGAAGGTTACATTAACAATCAGAATAAGGTTACTATTTAGACTGTAATCGGGTGTCAATGTGGAAAGAAATTTCTGAGCGTTTTTCCGGAAGGCTGGGGAGGAATGAGAATCATGACTCTCCACACTTCCAATAAAACGTGGTGAAGCACTGGTGCAAACTCTCAGAAGCCACCATTTGCTAAATCTCCCCGCCAGCCTTGTCAGTCCTTACCGCCGTTGGATTCCATTATTTTTCTCGTGGTTTCTGCTGTTTCTCTCAATTGTCTAACGACCGTTATTAAGTAAAAATGAATGAAACGGGGCCGTGTGATCTAGGCAGCCTGGAGATGAGATTTTGGAATCATAAGCTACCTTCCAATGTATAAACAGACTTTATTCATTCTGGATACTCAATGTACACAGAATCGGCACTGTAGGATGTGACTGCCCTGCCAGAAGTCATCTGCTCGGGACTTGCTGGCAACCGACAGTCCCCTCTGCTTGCAACCCTCGGCCAGCCGCCGGGGACCCCTAGTCCACCGGTTCCTGGACGTTCTCTCTACTCTCCAGCGGCCACCGCCTCCACTCCCACCCCGATAGTCCCGAGCCTGCCGGCCCGAGGGTTCGCAGAGGGCCAGTCGTTGCGACAGCCCCGCGTCCCGGCCCCCTCGTCTCTTGGACCTTTCCCCCAGGCCAGCGCAGCCCGCGTCCCGGGCAAGGTTCACGCTACCAGGATCCAGTGCGGGGCGACGAAGTGGAGAGCTGCAGCGAGACTCCGAAGAGAGATTCCGGCTTCGCGGGGCGGCGCGGAGCCCGGAGCCGCCCACCTCCGCCGCCCGGGGAAGGCGGCTGGGATTAGAAGGTGGCTTCGGGCCCGCAGGGAGTCCGGGGGAGGGATTCCCGGTACCGCCGGCACCGACGTCGAGGGGTGCCTGGGTTCTTGGGGACCACGAGAGGAAAAAGAACGAAAATCACACCAGGGAGGAAGGACGCGCGGAACGCCCCCCTGTGAAGCAGGTGCTCTGGTCAGGCGTGGGCCGGAGCGCGGTCTGGGGGAGTCTGGCGGCGCCGTTGCCCGCACTCGGCAGAGGCTGGCAAGAAACGCACAGCCCAGGGCGTGGGGCGGGGAACTGACCGCGCGACAAGAAAACGCACAGCCCAGGGCGTGGGGCGGGGAACGGACCGCGCGACAAGAAAACGCACAGCCCAGGGCGTGGGGCGGGGAACGGACCGCGCGACAAGAAAACGCACAGCCCAGGGCGTGGGGCGGGGAACTGACCGCGCGACAAGAACACGCACAGCCCAGGGCGTGGGGCGGGGAACTGACCGCGCGAGTCTTTCGGCGCGTCTGGGTCTCGGGGAGAGAAAAGCGCTTCCTGGCACCGGGGGCGGTGGCACAGAGGCCAGGAGGAAGAAATCCGGGCCCTGGCCCAGGTCAGGCTTCCACCCCTGTGACCCGCAAGAGGCCCAGGCAGGAAAGGTGGCGCGCGCGAGTGGAGTTAGTGGTTCAGAAAGCAAACCTGGCCAGGTGCTACTGCCTGAGGGTCGTCGGGCGAGTTTCTTAATTTCTCCGAGTTCCTTATTTCTAGTCTGGAAAACGGAGAATTCCATAGTGTCTTCTTCAGTGAGTGCTGGGAGTGCTGAAGGAGGATCCGGTGCCTGGCAGACCAGGAGCAGGGGGGAAACAGTTGGCCGATACTGTTACTATTATCAGCGTTATTGGCGGGCAGGACAGTGTGTGTGTGGGGGGGTCGGGGGTAAGGGGCCTCCCCGCGCCTCCCAGCCCTTCGCGCTCGGCTCCAGCTCTTTGGCTTCCTTCCCTGGGCAGCTCTAGGCTTAGCTCTCAGCCATTTCTCAAGAAGACGATCCCGAGGGTCGAAGACCACCCCTGACCCTTGACCATGGACTCTTCGTGTAACTTGGAAGAGCCGTGATTTTAAAACCCAGCCTCAGGGTTACGGAAGCCCGAGATCTGGGAGGCGTCCGGGACCTCCCTCCCAGAACCGCAGGGACCCGGCCTGGGATCCAGAGTGTGGCCTCTCGCTCTGTGCAGTCAGGAAGGCGGCCAGGTCTGGTCACCGCGCCAAGCACTACGCACCTCTGGGACGCGTCGTTGCGGGGCGGTGGGGGGGCTGGGGCGCCTCCACGACGCCTGGTCTGCCCGGCAAGTGCTTGGTGTCGTTGGTGGGTTCGTAGCTGCGACACGTAAACGTCCGTTCCGCGAGCCGGGCAAGGCAACCCCTGCGGGTCGCACCCGAAGGCCGGACCTCTCCAAGCCGCCTGGGTGCTTCCAAACAGGTGGACCCGAAGCTCCTGTTTGATCGGAGAATAACGTTTAATTTACTCCGCCACTGAATTGATGGTTTAAATATTCATCTTTGGATATGGTTTAACATTAGGCAAAAATTAGGAGCTTGGAGGCAGTTCCGGGAAGGGGTCTGACCCTCAGTCACCCATGTTCGTAGCTGTGTTGGTCTGCCCTCGGGCAAGAGAAGGAAGATAATTGGGAGGGTGCCAAGAAAGCCTAGAGAAAGTCCCTTCTGGGTTCAGCGGCCGGTTGTAGCCGCTCTCCCAGGACGTTTGTTGACAATAAATGAAGGAAGGTCGGCCTGGAGACGTTTTCGCACAACGGACAGAGGGGAGTTGGAACGTAAACCAGCGAGAACCTGGCATGAAATAGGACCCCTCTATTCTCAGTTTGTTTCCAAACTCTTAGACTGCCCCAGCCCTGCCGGATTTGCTAAAAGTGGTCTATTTTGGACGCTGGTGGTGCTATGGGGCTGACGGCTACCCATGCAAAGAAGAGGGAAGAATTGGAAGCTGGGGTCTGGGCAGCTACCAAAGGTGGGGCTTGGGAACTTTTCAGAACGTCCTCAGAACCGCAGGAGCCAAGAGGAAATCTCCCGTAGGGGATCTCAGGTAGGGCATGCCAAGAAATTCCAAGAGACGGGATGGAGAAGAGAAGCGGGAGAAAAATCGGCCAATTAGACTACTGTAAAAATGTGTGTCTCCATGTTTGTCCTCCCTCCTGAAATAAGAAATTCATAGCTGGGGGTGGGGAGTAGATGGGGGCTGGGGGAAAAACTTTCTCACATTCACAGAGCAGCTTCCCTCAAAGCGGCACGGAATCGGGAACCCCACTCAGGACAGGGGAAAACGGCCAAGTTCCTAGAAATTTGTTTTCTTTGTGGGGAGCAATTCATGATGGGCGTTCTTGTCTGGTTTCCCCCCACTCCGTCCCCTGACGCCGAGTAACACTTAAACCTTTCTAGTTGCAAAGTCTTTTCAGAGTTTTTTTTTTTTTAAGAAATAAGTTTTGAAAATTCTAGTGTTTAAAATATATATATATATATATTTATAGCCTTTTATTTTCCCTGAGTACATGTTGGCCACTACATTCCAAATTGATCTCAAATGGTTTTCCAGCTTGTTGGGGGGTGATGAAAAATAAATGGAGAATATATTTACATGCCCTCCTATTCTTTTCTTTTAGAAGTCTCATAAATAGTAAATTTCCTATTTTAAAAGCCAGGACATTTTCAACCTCAAATATTTGGAATTTTTAAAGGCCATATTAAAATGGATTACTTCTGCTATCTATAATAAATATGAATTGTGAAAATAAATTGTTTGAGGGAAAATAATGTAGGTTTTAAAAAGTTCCATTTAGAAAGGGAAGAATGAGACGTAATAGAAAATAAACGATGTAGTGTAGTGACTTAGCATTTTATTTCGTCTATATAACTAGGCTTAATTTTAACACCTTAATTTTAACATTAAAGATGGCACGTCAGACACACAGATAAGAAATCAATGTTCTGAAATTAATATCCTACTTACATTAAACATCCCTATCAGGAAGACACAGAGAGTAGAAGCATTTTGCACTAGACTTAGGAATAATACTTCCAGTTCCAAGGAAGTGAAGAAGGGGGAACATGTTTGGCATCGGAGGCTGTGTTTTTGTTTGCTTGCTTGTTTTTCTTTTAATGCCAGAACAAAATACCCCACTCACGTTCATAGTACCCCAGGAAATGTGCAAATCGGGAAAGCCATAGAAGCCACAACCGAAGGCAAGAAAAGATGACTTGACGCCCTGCGAAGGTTACGTTCAGGTGGTTTTTAGAGGAACGTAATCCAGCTGTTTCTTTCTAACCATTTTGCAGCGAACAGAAGTTCGTGTTTGCTCTCCAGCGGGATTCAGATGCACACGCCCAGTATGGGCCGCGCAAGGTGGAGTGAGCAGCTGCGGGTCGCTCCCCACTCCCACCTGGCTCTAGGAGGGCCCTGCGGAGTTGGCCAGGGAACTGGGCGTGGGCGATACTAAAAAAACTGGTGAGGTCCCCTCTCCGCCCAAAGGGGCAGCCAGCGATGTCAGCCTAGAGCCCTCTGCCACTGCCTGATACCTCAGCAGCGCCGACGCGGCCGACAGGTGCCCGCCCAGCACCGCGCCCTTGGTGGGAGCGCAGCCGTTGGCGCAGTCCTCCTCCTGATGCTGCTGCTATTGCTGCAAAATTGTCCGAGCAGCGGCGGCGGCGGACACTTGCAGCAAAGGGGCAGCGGTTTGGGGATGCAACAGGCTTGATGGTCGCTGGAGCAGGTGGCAGTAGCTCCACGCGGTCGGGGACAAACTCTGCGCAGCCCCTGTACCCACTCCCCTGACCCCTTGCATAATACTCTCAATGCTGAAAGAGATGCATCCGCCTCCCGGTGGCGACGCCAGACCCTTGCCCTCCTCCCAAGGCTGAGGACCAAGTGAGGGCTGCAGCACGGGAAGGGTGCCGGGGTCGCCAGGTCCGCGCCTTCTGCTTTATTCGGTGCCCCGGCATAGACGGGGGCCGAGAGCAGTAGGTAGCGAAGAGGATGCGGGTGCAGCAGAGCGTAAGGGCGTCTCCCGGGGGCGGTGTTGGGGTAGGCCCCCGGGACTGGCTGCGGCGGGGCAGGGGCCCCAAGCAGAGGGCCTGGGCGGGGGTTGTACAGGGCGGCGTGTGCAGCAGATAGAGGGAAGGGGTGGGGCAGGTGGGCTCCCGGGGTCAGTTGGTGGCGCTTGAAACGCTTCCTACGCCGGAGAAAGCTGCCATTGTCGAACATGTCCTGCGAGGCGGGGTCCAGGCTCCAGTAGTTGCCCTTGCCTGGGTGGCCCGGCTCGCGGGGGATCTTAACGAAGCAGTCGTTCAGCGAGAGGTTGTGGCGGATGCTCTTCTGCCAGGCGGGGAACTTGCGGCGGTAGTAGGGGAAGCGGCCGCTAATGAAGGCGCAGATGCCGCTGAGCGTGAGGCGCTTGTGCGGGTTTTGCAGGATGGCCATGGTGATGAGCGCGATGTACGCGTAGGGAGGCTTTGCCGGCTGCCGGGCATCTTCAGAGGCCGCCGCAGACCTTGGGGGTGCCCTGAACTTGGTGCCAAACTCTGAGGGGTCGCTCGGGCCGCCGCCGCCCTCGATGTGCTCTCGGGGAAGCGCAACCCCGCCCCACCGGGCCACCTGCAGCCCCGGCTGGAGCCACTGCTCTAGGAACTGCTGGCTCGCCTCCTCCTCCTCGTCTTCCACCTCGTCTTCATCTTCCTCCTCTCCCAGGACATCGATTTTACCGTCTCCCCCATCGGAGTCCCGGAGGCTGCGCTGCGGTGTGGCAAGTTCATGGAGGAGCAGGTGCTTCAGTCGCAGGGGATGACACACTTCCATGGCCCCCCATGCCAGAAGAGTTTGTAGTCTCCTCTCATCACCTTGAAGAGTACTGGTCAATTATTTTGTAGAATGTCCTTCAAATTGGGTTTGTCTGCTGTTTTCTCCTGATTCAGCTTAGGGAAAACCACCACAGATGATGTGCCACTCACACAGCACCACATCACAGGTACCTGCTGCCAATATGATGCCACCTTTGAGTTCTTGGTTGGGGCTGTGTCTGCCAGGTTTCTCCACTGTAAAGTATTGTTCCCTTTGTAATGAATAGCTATTTGGGGGGAGACTTGGCAGATATTCTATTTCTCCTAATTCTTTCACCTGTTAGATTTCACCTTGCTGCATCTGTCAAGGGACTGTGCTTATAACAATTATCATGGTGATTTTCTATTTCCCTTATTCCTTCTACATTTATTAACTGGAATTTTACAAGGAAGAACTGTTCCTTATCCCTCACTTATGCATTCATTTATGTATTGATATCAGCCTAAATGGATGGCTATTTCTTTTCTTTTTTAGGTTGTAATCCATTACTACTGTTGTCTATCCTGTGGCTCGAACTGCTCCAGCTTTGGCCAATGCAGCACTTTTTGACGGACATCTACCCTTCTGATATCTGACAGGCTGCCATCACTCACCTTTCGTTTGCCCTACCCCAACCCTGGAACAAACCCCTTCCCTGAGGAGCCCTTAGGATCCACCATCTCAGGCTGGCTCTGGTCACTGATGCAGGTGTCACTGCTCTAAGGCCCTCTGTCGACAGACTTAGAAAACAGATGTGTTACACTAACTCACACATGCATAGACCCACATTTCTCTCTCTCTGAAAAAACCAACAGCCCTAGTTCATGCTGACACCTCCAACCCTGATCCAGAACCACAGGATAACTCTAGCACCATCCTTCCTTATTTGTAACTTCTTCCTAGAATACGTACAGTTTTGAGATTGCTAACCCATGCCCCTATGAGAAACAAGTGCACTAACCAGAGGTTTTATCTTTAGCCTTACAGCATCCTGTCAAAACACTGTTTTCCAAAGTTACTGATAGGTCAGCTAATTCTACATCCATTTCACTATGGTTATGGCAGCATTCCCTAACCGTTTTGGCACCAAGGACCAATTTCTTAGAAGACAGTTTTTCCACAGACTGGGGCGAGGAGGGGGGATGGTTTCAGGATGAAACTGTGCCACCTCAGATCATCACTCTAACATCATAGTTAGAGTCTCAAAAGGAGTGAGTGAGCAACCTAGATCATTCACATGCACAGTTCACAACAGGGTTCATGCTCCTATGAGAATCTAATGCTGCTGCTGACCTGAGAGGAGGCAGAGCTCAGGCAGTAATGCTTGCCTGCCCTCTGCTCACCTCCTGCTCTGTGGCCCAGGTCCTAACAGGCTATGGACAGGTACCGATCCGTGGCCTAGGGGTTGGGGACCCCGGATTATGGGATAAGTTTGTAATACCATTTGATTCATCTGTCACAGTTTGTATCACTTGGGCACTCCCCCCAGTAACACACACACAAACATCTTTGTTGATTTTAGTGAAATTTTGTGGTGCACAGTTCCATGGGTTTTGACAGGTGCACAGTCAAATCTAACACAGTCCCATCACTCCCCAAACTGCCTCTCACTCTCTTTGTAATCAACTCCTTTTCCCCAACTCTTAACCCCTGGCAACCACTGATTTGTTCTTCTTCCTTATGGTTGTGCTTTTTCTAGAGCATCCTTTAAATAGAATCATACAATATGGAGGCCTTTTAGGTTTGGTTTCTTTCACTAAACAAAATGAATTTAAGATTCATCCATGTTGTGGGAATTAATAATTTGTTCCTTTTGACTTTTGAGTGGTATTCTGCTGTAGAGATGTTACCACAATTTGTTTATTCATTCACCAGTTGAAGGATATCTGATTTTGAGTGTTGGCAATTACTGAATAAAACTCTATTAACAGTCACATGCAGGTTTTGTGTGAGCATGAATTTTCACTTACCTTGGGTAAACACCTAGGAGTGAGACTGCCAGGTCCTAAGGCAGTGTAACACAGTAAGAAGCTGCCACACTGTTTTCCAGAGTGGCTGTGCCATTCTGCATTCCCAGTAGCAGGGTTGGAGAGCATATTCCTGCCAGCACTTGGCACTGTCCTTGCCAGCACTGGGATGCTTCGTGATTGTTCTTTCATCTTAGCTACTGATGTAGGCCTGTGCTGGTACCTTATGAAGAAGGTGCACAGCCTTCCAAATCACCTAGGCCCACTGTGGCAGTCTCATTCCCCAGAACATACTGTTATATCTCTAGCTGGTCAGCTGCTTGCCCCAAATGGTACTGTGGCCTTAGGCTAGGTGCAGTGTTTACCTTCCGGATTGCTTGCATTTGTTTCCCTAACAATAAATTATGTTGGGCATCACATGCTTATTTTTCTCTGCTTATTTGCATGGGCTTCTCTGCAATCCATGCAAGTTGTTTGGTGAAGTACAGGTTCACCAAAACTATTCCCCAATTTTTTACTGGGTTGTTTTCTTATTGTTGAGTTTTAAGTGTTCTTTATTATTCTGGATACTAACCCTTTGTCAGATATGTGACTTACAAATGTGTTCTCTGAGAGTAGAATTTTAAAATTTTGATAAAATGCAAATTATAGATTTTTTTCTTTTATGGATTGTGCTTTTGGTATCATATCTAAAAACTCTGCCCAAGATCATGCAGACTTTCCTTTGGGTTTCTTCCATAAGTTCTACAGTTTTACATTCTACATTTAGGTATATGATCCATTTTGAGTTCATTTTTGTATAAAATGTGAGCTGTACAGGTTATTTATTTATTTATTTTTGCATATACACTCTAGTTTTCTAGTCCATTTGTTGACAAGATTACACTTTCTCCATGGAATATATTAAGAGGTGCCTTTACACCACTGTCAAAAATAAACCAACCATATCTGTATGGACTTATCTGGGGTCCTCTGTTCTGTTCCACTGACCTGTGTATCTATCTTTTCACCAATACCACATACCACTCTCTTGATTGTGGTGATTTTACATTTTATAGTAAATCTTGTTCTTTTTCCTTTTTCAGATGGAGTTTTGCTCTTGTTGCCCAGGCTGGAGTGCAATGACAGGATCTCTGCTCACCGCAACCTCCACCTCCCAGGTTCAAGTGATTCTCCTGACTCAGCTTCCTGAGTAGCTGGGATTACAGGCACCTGTCACCATGCCCGGCTAATTTTTTTTTTTTTTTTTTTTTTTTTTTTTTTTTGTATTTTTAGTAGAGACAGGTTTTCACCATGTTGGCCGGGCTGGTCTTGAACTCCTGACCTCAGGTGATCTGCCCGCCTTGGCCTCCCAAAGTGTTGGGATTACAGGCCTGAGCCACCACGCCCAGCCGTTGCTCTGCCTTTCTAATGATGACTTTAGGTATCAGTTTTTAATATAAAGTTTATCTTTTTTTTCTTTCACAGCTTGTGGTTTTTGTGTGGTAAGCAATCTGCCTACTTTACATTGTGAAAATATTGTTTTCTTCTTAAAACTTTACAGTTTTAGCCTTTTACAGTTCATTCTACAATCCATCTAAAATTAATGCTATGTCCACAGTAAGAGTGAGTAGCAGAGTTTCATTTTTCCTTGCATGTTTATCCAGTTGAAAAAATCTTTCCCTTCCCAATTGAACTATGTTGGTTGAAAAAACTTTGATTTCTCCTGTTGTTGCACTGTGCATCCTAGTGTTTTGTAAATTAACTATTCTTATCTTCTTAGTTTTTTATAAGTGTAAACAGGGGAAATATAATTATAATTTCTTTTAAAAGAGCTCTCTTACTTAATAAAGAAACAGGCTGGGCATGGTGGCTCACGCATGTAATCCCAGCACTTTGGGAGGCTGAGGCGGGTGCATCACCTGAGGTCAGGAGATCAAGACCATTCTGGTCAATATGCCAAAACCCTGTTTCTACTAAAAATACAAAAATTAGCCAGGTGTGGTGGTGGGTGCCTGTAGTCCCAGCTGCTCAGGAGGCTGAGGCAGGAGAATTGCTTGAACCCAGGAGGCACAGGTTGCAGTGAGCCGAGATCACGCCACTGCACTCCAGCCTGGGTGACAGAGCAAGACTCCATCTTGAAAAAAAAAAAAAAAAAGAACAAACGAACGAACAAAAGAAAGGACAGGAAAGGGAAAGGAAAAGAAATAAAATGTCTAATGTTTTTTGCCCACCAAACTAGTTAAAGTAATTACAAAGACAAGGCTGCTGTAAACACCTTGTGCACTGTCCCCAAAACGCAGATGGCATGGGAGCAGACAGCACCTTTAGATGAAGACACACATGCAGCCTACACAAGGCACACAGATGCATTTCAGCCATTATTCCCTCATGATGAAACCCTCCCCTTGTGCAGTGTGTAACCTGAACTGACACACACACATCTTGGGTGAAGTGTGAAGTAATGGGAATCTGTGTACACTACTATTCAGAGTATAAACTGGTGCAAAATTACAGAAGGTAATGTGGCAATACTACAATTTTAAATATATAATTCTATTAGGAACTTAGATTTCATAAATATTCACACAAGTATGCAAAGAGATATTCACAGATGACCCATGCTATACTACCAGAAATAATGAAAAGTGGGAAATAGCCAAAATGATGTCAGTGGAAGCTTGGACAAATAAGTTATGGTATACCTAAACAATGAAATGCCATCATTAAAATGAATGAGGAACTCAATGCACACTGACATGGAACAACTTCCAGGAAATACAAGTGGAGGAAAAGGATGAACATGCAATGCATTAGGAGAACATGCTGACACCACCTCACTGGAAAGGGAAAGAGGTGCATGACCTGTGACACTGTGGTTCTGTTCCTAGGCACAGACCCAAGGACCCTGTGCAAGGCAATGCAGATTTAGATGCTATTTCAGTTAATGGAACTCTACCTTCCAGCTGCTCAGGCCAAAGTCTTAGTCTCACCCCTCGACCCTCTTACTGCACCATACACATTCCATGTGTCAGTTCCACCTGCAGAATACACCCAGGATTTGAGCCCTTCCTCATCCACCACCTCCTTTCTCTCCAAGCCATGATCATTTCCCATGGGGGTTAACCCAAGCCTCTTAAGAACTGGTCCACTTGCTTCTGTCCTGCCTCTTGGAAGTCTGTTCTTAACACAGTAGCCAGAATAATCCTGTTAAAGCATAGGCCTGAACAAATCACTCCTCTGCTCAAAACCCTGACTCCCTACTTCACTCAGAAAAGCCCAAGTCCTTACTATGACAACAGGTACTTCACAGCTGGGACCCAGTCAGGCTGGGATCTTGTCTCCTACCGGCCCCGCTTCTGGGCTCCCCTTATCCATGCTGGAACCCTGCTGTCCCTGAATATGCCAGATGATGTACTCCTGCCTTGAGGTCTTTGCACTTTTTCTTTCCCTGCCGGGGAGGCCCTGCCCTCAGACATCCATTCATCCTGCTCTCATTGCCTAAGGTTTGCTTCCACAGATGGCTTCTTAGAGGCCACTCTCTGTAGATCTTCCTCTAACACCACCCATCCTTAGCATTTCTTATCTCCCACATACTATCACAATTACTACACTGCGGAACTCATCTTGTCCACTGCCTATCTGTTTCACCAGAATGCAAGCTCCATCAGACATGGGTTTTCATGTTTCATTTATTGCTGTATCCTGACACCATAGCACATAGTAAATCCTTAATATATTGTGGACTAAACAGGTGTAACAGTATGTGTAATAAGACGAGAGACATCTCTAAGTCTGGCTCCTGGGTAGATTTTATCTACCCAACAAAGGAGTAGAGGTAGGACTCCGGCCCATGCCATTTCCAAGGAAACCCTTTCTGGAGGGGTGGGGAAAGCTGTGTCCTTCCCATCAAGAGCAAAGAAAAGCCACTACCACTTATGTAGGAAAAATCCCTATGACTCTACCCCTGGGGGTAATCAACAGGCAAAGGGCAACACACTTACTGTTCCCTGTGAGATAATTAACAAAAATAAGCCTCTGTTCAGAATATCTCAGGTGTTCTGGACAAAAAATAAAGATTCAGGATAAAGTTAATGAAGATGAAAATTTTAAATCAACTTAAGGTTCTGAGAAAAAGTCTGATGGCTCTGGATTTCCTGGTGACACAAGAGATCCGGTTGTTTTGAAAAGATGGAGAAGGAGTATGTAGGGAGCCAAACATCAGAGGAGAGTGAAGGAGTTTGAAATATTGATAACACAAAGAGGAGTAGAGCAGGCCAACCAAGCAAACACAGTGGGGCTGTGGGCCGCATGGGGGCCCTACAGGCACATAGCAGATGACCAAGAAACATCAGTTTACAGAATGAGTGGAAGAATAAATGAGTGAGCAAGTGAAAAGAGCAAATAAATGAGTGGGTGAACAAGGAGGAGCAAGCAATGGGAGAATAAATTCAGAAGAAAGCAAGTGAGTGAATTGATGATGTCCCCACTGTGTTCCCTGGTGTGAATCTTCTTTCTTATATTTCTTAGCTGCTCATGTGTTGGTTCATTTAGGGTTGGGAATATGCCATTTGAGTGTGTTTTTTAAAAAAAGACTGGGATGGAGTTTAGGGTAACGGCAAGAGTGTTACTGAAACAATGGATCATGGAATATAAGCTGGACAAAAGGAGACATGATAAAAAGAAGGTTGATAGGATAGAAAAAATAAGGCAACGGTTGAGGTGGTAGTCAGGAAATCTGGAAGGTGAGAAGATTATGCTTAAGGACTGGGATGCCCGAATTCATGAGTCTGGACCATGGGAGTTGGTGGCTGAGACAGAGAAGAGAAGAGGAGAGGAGAGAAGGAGATCCTAGGAACAAAGAGGACAGTACTAAGGCCAGAGGCTGTGAGTCCCACAGGTGGACACTGAAACCACCAGGCAACAGCAGGGACTGGGGTGGAGAAAATGACCACGATTCTTTGCAGACTCTGACATCTGGTGAGCATGACTATGCAGGAGGTGACTGTGCAGAAAAGGATCTGAGCTAGAAAAGGGGAACTTCACCCTTCATGTTCTATGCTTCAGGACTGCATGAATTTTCTGTTGTTTTTCATTTACAAAGAGCACACGTTGCTTTATAATTGACAAAACCCACAAATTTGGGGAAGAGATAATATTAAAGTCAGAGAAAAGAGTTTACAATCCAGAGAAAATCATTAATTTAAGAAGCACTAACAAATACTGCTTGAAACAGTGCTGAGTCCGACACTGAAATTAATTTTCTTTTTCTTTCCAGTCACTAAAGAAAGGGTATCAGGAAGGCCATCTGGATTTTTGCTGAAACCTGTAACAATACTCTAAAGATCCTAAGGGGAAAATGCCAATGTGCTAACAAGGATATTTACTTAAATGGATACAGGATGTCTCCTCTCCAAGGTACAGTGGCTTTCGAGCCCAGTACACACTTCAAGGGCTAGAAGGATCCCCTGAATTCTCTATCCCTCATGGTAACCAGAGACTATGTTCACATTCTCATAAGGGAACCAAAAATGTAGCTTCTTCTATCTTGTTTCCTTGGGGGATGCACAATTTAAAAATGCTTTTTATAGAATTCCATTATCTTGGGATATCCTGGGAACTACTAGAGTTGAAGATAATTTTGGTAGAACCTTAAAATACGATGGCCCCCATTGCTAAGCCCACTGAGAACCAAATTACCAAAGTAAGTGTTAAGACATTCAAATTTGAATAGAAAATATAATGTTTTATGAGGTATAAAAAAATGCAATAAAAAAGATTTAGAAAATTCAATGCAAAGAACCCAGAAGCATCTCTGCCAAGACTGAGCTGAATGCGTTGTTTGACTACACACTCCCTTGTCAAATGTCAACTTCATAAAAGACAAGGAACAACTTCTTATATATCCTCAACAGTGCCTATACTTATACTGAAATAACTATAGGCAATTACAGTGCCCATAATAACACTGAAATCCGATGGAAAAAGTTAGAAATTCTTAAAGATATATAGTATCTAGACACTCTTCTTCAATATCTTTCCTTTATAGGAATCACACAATTTCTGTCGTCAAACATAAAACTGAGTGGCAGAAACACTATGCTGGACAGAAGACCCAGCCAGATTATTTACTTACACCATTTCCCCAGCTGAACCCTCAGAGTCCTTCTCAGGGCCACCCTTTTGGCTAGTCCAATCAATCTGTGACTCAGTCTTTTACTGATCCTGACCCTCTGTCCAGCTGTGCAGACATCACCATAGGCAGCACTCAACATTTCTCACCTGTCTACTGAAACCCTTAACTGGCTGTCCTCTCTTCAATCTGGACCCCAGCTGATCTACCTTCTATTCTGAATCAACAGCCTAATAAAAGGCTTCCTTAGGTCAGGGTTAAGATGAATCCTCTGTCCATCAAACTATGTTTAAACCTCAGTAATATCATGAATGTTGCTTGAAAGAGCAGCTTAATCAAGGATTCAGAGTATGAACTGGCTGGCTTCCCCCAGATCAACCACGTTGAATTGCTTAATTTCTTCCCTATGTTCTCTAAACTTTGAATACTAAAATGAGTTGAAAAGTAAGCAGAAGGATACTAAAGGCCTATTTTCCCGCACGTTCACAAAAAAGAAAATTAACAAAGTTACGTAGAATCTTGATTACCTAAATTATTTTTACTATAGTTCTTTTTCTAAGCTTTGAAAGCCCACCTTAAATCAAAGAATTAGGGGTACTGTGTTTCTCAAAGACATGTGGGGGAAAGAGAAGGCCATTTATATAGTGATTTTAAATGGTGATTACATATGGTCTTATCTTTTTAAAATCAATTTTAGGTTCAAAGTTAAGTGGTTTTTCCTTCCAGAGAAAGGATATATTAAACATCTGCTGCAGTTTCAGGTCACCAACAGCCTCTACCCACAGGTTTGGATTTGCATTTTTGTAGGAACGGACAGAAGTCCGAGGAAGATGAACGAAAGATGAACGAAATGGCAGAGTAGGAAGCCGGGGCAGTCCCAGTACTGCAAAGCAACTAGGTGGGGTAAAAGGTGGTGCTGACTGGTTCTCGCTCACTGTGCCCCACAGAAGGTAGCCAGGGTTGCTGTCATAAAACCTTTTTGTGCAGGGATGCTTGTGTTAGCAGCCATTGATTCAAAGGGGCGGATCTGTAGGTAAGTTTGGGGGAAGGGGAAAGGGAGACAGAAGGGTAGCCAGTTATGCAAAGAAAACATATCTCGACTGTATTCTCTAATTTTATGTGTGCAGTGCAAAAAAAACCAATTCTCAGACATTTAAAATGTGTTTGAGATGATGGGAAAAAGAATACATGAGGGAAAAAAACAAATTCCCACAAATTCCTCACCGCAGATGCAGCAGTAACACTGTACTTCAAGCATTACAGCTTTTTTTAAATTGACATTCTGTAATATATCTCCCCATCCTAAAATCCACATTTAATAGTGGCTATTGGGAGTAAATGTGAGACACCTAACATTTCTAGATACAGCCAACCAACTTTAAATTTTAAAAAAATTGCCATAATAGTAAAAATGACCTAGAGAATTCATAACTGTATAACATTATGCAATACCAACAGCATAATTACAAGCTTTAAATAAGTTTTACAGCTATCAACATTAAATACATCTTAGTGTGGCAGAGAACTGCTACAATATAAGTTTAACAAATATTATGTATTATCCTCACTGTAACTAAAATAGAAAATTAATTTCTGCTTCAAATACTGCAAAAACCAGTCTCTGGTCTAAAGTTACTAAACTTCTGTCAGAAAAACATATGGCCCATCAAGCACACAGTTGATAATTACACAAATGTAAAATAATATACAATAAATGACTAGACCCATGACATTCTAGAGGAGGCTATCTCAAGACCTTCCTAGCCCTCCAAATTCTCAAACACCACTGTGGTAGACACTGTAGTCATCATACGATAGCCACCTACCCTGGTTCTGTGCTCATGCAGTCTCTGGTTTTTATCTGGACACACGGCTGGGCCACAACCCCCAGCCTCCCTTGCACTAGTGCTCTAGCCAACAAGGTGTGGGCAACGTGATGCATGTAACTTTTGGGCTGTGCCACTGAAACACAGGTTGTATCCCACCAACCCCACCTACCCTTCGGCCTGAGTGCAAATGTGGCAGGTAATACACCGTTTTGGACCATGCAGGTAAGGCTGCACTCTCGGGATGGCAGAGCAACAAGACAGACTGTGCTTGGCCCCTTGACAATGTTACAAGCAAAGTCATCATGCCAACTCAGGCTTTCAAGGGAGAAAAACTGATTTGTCTTGTGTAAGCCACTATTATTACATTTCTGATACATGCCACCAAAACTGTGTATTTTAATTTCCTCAGGTTCCTCAGCTATAATGTGGGATTAATAATAATACCTCTCTCCCAATTATTGTGAGGATTAAATGTTTTAAATTAAAAAAAAAGAAAAAAGCATCTGTGTATGAATATTAGGCAATCTACTAGCCTCATTTTTTAGCTAAATAACTTGTTTCTTCACACCAGCCTTCTGGGTGGGCAAGTCTCAAAAGTTATGGAGCTTTGCAGGGACTTGAAAAATAGGTAAGGCCATACATGCTAAACTGGCAAATGGCATGGTTCTGCTCAGCTGTAACTTACATGCTGTGACTGATGTTACAATGGTTATTCTCTCTTTCAAGTTTCTGACTACAAGATTCACAACTCTTCCAGCCATCTTCTGTCTTAATCCAACTCCATCCAGGAGATCTCCAGTCCTGACCCAAAAATGGCATAGTTCTCCTATGAAAAAGTTAATTTATGTTAAAAAGTATATATAATTCATAAAAGTTTCTTTTCACTTAGAACATTTATTCATTAATTTTAAAGATTAAAGTTCTTAACATTTAAATGTCTGCTCATTAATTAAATGTTGGCTGGACATTGGTGACAGTGACAATAACACAGTACTTTGATTGTACTAAAGTGATAAAATGGGGTAAGTAAACGTAGTTTTACTGGCCTAATACTGCATATCCCACGAAAGGTTTACCAGAGGTGACATTCAAGCTCATACCTGAAAAACAAGCAGGGGTCAGGGAGTGTGGAATAGGGAATATTATCCCAAACAAGTATTCTCTCTTTACCAGAAGTTAGGAGCAACCAAAAATGAAATGTATTCATGTTCAACAACTCTAAGTAGTTCAGTTTGGTTGAAGCTTAGAATAGATGAGAGGGAGTGGGCCAGAATTAAGGATGGAGAAGTCATTTAAGGCTGGATCAAGTCAGAGGAGTTGGATGCTATTCTGAGGGCAATGAGGGGCCAAAAAAGGGAAGTAAGCAGGTAAGTGATTCAATTAGATTTGTGGTTTACAAAGAACTCAGTATCACACTGGGAGAAGGTATGGGGTGAGGATCACCTGCAGGAAAGTAGTTGGGACTGGAGGCTTCTGAATGTTGATCTTTAAAAGGTGAGAGTGTACAGTGGCAAAAGAAACAGAAGAGCAGAGACTACAGAAACATTTAGGAAACAGAGTCAAACAGTACTTGAAGACTGGCTGGAAACATGAGGAGGAAATCAAGGAAGTTATCTAGATTTTGTTTTGTAGCCCCTGGTTCTGGGATAAGACATACAGAAGGAACAGCAGGGTTTTATTAGGAAAGGAGAGATAAGGGATATTAATTTCAGCTTTGGACATGCCTGTTCAGTTTGAAATACTAGACTCCAGGTATAAAAATTATGACTTAAAAAATGATGCAACTTCATGATTAACTTCATGAAGCTCACAATTTGATAAGAGTGAGACTTCAAATGCTAGTTCTTCCCATTAACTTGATTTCTGCTCCTCTTGATCAGTGATTTTCAACTACTGCTGTGCATTAACATCACAGGAAGGTTTTTAAACATTCAAGTGCTTAGTCCCATTTTAGTTCAGTTAAATATGAATATTTGGGGGTGAAGGCTAAGTTTAAATAGTTTTTAAAGGTCCACAGGTGATTCTCATACACAGTGAGACTGTGCATGAGGCTAAAAACCACCTCAGATGTTCACACTGCTGATTCAAAATGTCACATCCCAGAAAGGCTCCCTGACTCCCTGTCCAAACAGTGCCGTTATGCTGCCTCAACCCCATCCCTACCAGTCTAAGCCATTATCTAGTGCCTTCATAGTTGTAAGGGCTGTCTGAAATGATTAGCGTGTTTATCATCTGTTTTCCTCCAAGAAAATGCAATGTCTTGTTCAGGTCCGTATTCCATTACCTTGAACAATGCCAGGAAAACAACAGGAGCTCTATAAGTATTTATTTACTGAATGAATAAATATATAGATCCATGGTTCAGAAGAGAGTTGGACTAGAGAGAAAGAGGAAAATCATGAGCATTTAGATACTAATCAAGACCACACAAATAATATCACAGAATATGTCGAGAGGGAAATCAAGAGAGCCAAGAAAAAAACCCTAAGAAACATCACCATTTAAGGGACCAGCAGATATAAGCCAAGAAGAAAAACTGAAAAGGAAGAGCCAAAAAGGTAGAGGGAGAAGTAGGAAGTCAGGAGAAAAATGTATTTCAAGAAAGAAATGATCGACAGAGACGAAAATGTTATAAAAACGCCAAGCATGGCAAGAGTTGAAAATATACGTTGAATTTAGCTACAGAAAGACAGCTGAATTACTCAAGCAAAAGTGGTTTCTGTAATGTGTTACTTTAATTTCACGTCCCGAACAGACTTGAGTATTTTATAATGTAGAATATTTATATCGTAGAGAATAATGTAGAATATTTACATCATGGAGAATAAATGAGAGATGAACATCTCCAAACACCACCTCCCAACTATATTTAGTATAATTAACAAAAAACAAGTTATTAAATGGGCACTTATACAATCCTAGAAGATACAGGAAAAAAAAGGAAGGAAATTACATAGACTTCAACAATATTCCTGGATCAACCACAAATGCTTAACTCTTGACTGGTGTAGGAAATGTATGATGAAGTAATTATTCTTTACACGAAGAAAATCTCAAACCTTGCTAAACTGACTTATAGTCAGAACATGTCTTTTTCAGTCACATAATGATTAATTTAAATTCTTGCTTTAGAAAATACTTTATTCCTTAAATTTCAGCACAATTTTGATAAACTTTGTCTCACAGAACTGCTTCACAACTACTGAACATCTTAAAATGCAAAACTCAATGCCCATGTTCAGTCGATCTAGAGTTATCTAAAACTGTCTCTAATAGCATAGAGCTGATTTTATGATTTTCAAGAACATTCCCACCAAAGGCAGAAAAGACCATGAAGTAGCAGATGACTGTTTAAGTGGCACCTTGAGTCTCATAAAACACATTCAACAGAAAATGGCTGCTAGGAACATCTCTGATAATTATCAAATTATCTCTCAATATCAACTTGAAACTGTGGATTCAGAAATATATATTTTTAAAAAAAATCAAGTGGATAATCCTGAAAAATACTGCTAACAGATTTTGTTACTGCTAACAAATACAGGATTACTTCAACGACAAACATTTGAGCACCAACTACATGTTATTATGCTAGGTGTTCCTGCCCTCAAAAGTGTGCAATTTAGCTAAGGAACTAAAAAAGAACAATAGCAAAACACACACAAATTCCATACAAGTGTACTATAATAAAGTGTGTTTACATGTAGATATGTGAGTGTGCATGTATACATACATACACATATGTCCACAATCTTGTAACTTGTGGTAAAGAGAGAATAAAGTTAATTTGAGCAGAAAGCAAATCAGCTGGGAAAGCTCTGACGAGAAACTAGGACTTGATCTTGGCCCTAAAGCATGGTTAGATCTTAAATGAATGGAGAGGCAAGGCAAAAAATATCAATCATGGGAATGGTGGGTGCATAAGTATAAAGGTCAAAATGTGTGCCACAGTTTGAGAAAAATAAGCAGAAAAGATTGGATAAAATGGAGAAAGTTTATCAGAGGCCTGGTACATAAGCTGGAAAAGTGACTAGAAGCCAGGTCATAGAAGAATATCAAAGAATATCAAAGGTGTTTAGACTTTATTCTGTCAGTAATTAAACGTTTTTCAGCAACAGATCAGTGTGAGCAGTGGTGTTTTGAGAATAATAATTTTCTAGGGCTTGTAGGATAGATCAAATGAAAAACATGGAGACAGAAAAAAACAACTAGGCAATAAATATCTTGCCAACAGAACCTTATCTGGATGACTGTCCTATGTACATCCCGGTATCCTCAGCTGACAAAATATTTTAAAACGTGATGACACACAAATATTGTACTTACCTATTTAGACACTATGCCCACTCATCATTTAATACACTTATCTTCTAGTTTCACAAACAATCTTTATAACATTTACATAAAGAGCCTGCCTACTGTTTCCATTAATATAACCAATTCTTTTACAACTACCTAAACTCTACAGTTAATTCATTTTGGCAACTCAGTGAGAAATGAATAGTTTGGTCTGAATTTCTCAGCTGCTAAGTTTGATTTTTTTAAGGGTTGAAAGGAGTGAAATGCAGCCATGGAAATAAAAAAATAGTCCATGCCCAAAGGCTTATTTTCAACACAGAGGAAAAGATTTGTTTCTCTGAAGATGTGTGTGCTTCACAGATTTGTTATGGTATGCTCTTTGGATCACAATGAAGTTTTTCTTAAAGCATAATCTATACAGCTCATGAACTAAAGCACAAACTCTGGATGCAGATGAAAAACAACAACAAAAACAAAAAAAGACAAGTTGCAATGTAAAAGGTCTGGGGTCTGGATCTCAAGTTTTCAAAAATACTCCCAAACTGAGGCTTCTGAGTTTGTAAATCAGAAAACAATGCTACTAAAGTTTTATAGAATGATGACAACCCACGGCTTTTAATGAGAATGTATTCGTTCAGCCAAAAAAATGTGAATTGTTAGAGCTTTGTATGCTTATTTTAATTAAAATTACCTTTATTTTGGGATTTGCAAATACAAAAAAAACTAGAAATTACTCCTGAAAATTATTAAACTTTTAAGAGCAAGCACTCAAAGGGTGTAGCTTGTATAATTTGCAAATTTTAAGCACATTTTATGCCAACTTATTTCAGACAGCCTACAATGATTAACTATTTTAAATCTTCCCTTAATTTCTATTTCATGTGGTAGGACATGTGGGTGGGGTACTTCAGTAGAAAAGGACTTCATGAAGTTCATTTGCTGGTGGAAACTCTTGGCATGAGAGACTCAGAACAAAAAAAAAAAAGTCTTTCCTTCAACAAGCATATTTTTTCTTTACAATAATAATGGCAAACATTTATTAGAGCTTACTATAGGCTATGCATTACTCTAAACAATCTACATATGTTGTCTCATTTAATCCTCATGCTGCCCTCCAAGATAGAAAACATTATTCTTGTTTTACAAGTTTCATTATCTATTTTATAGATGAAGACACTGAGGCAAAAGTTCAGTGGAGCTGGGATTCAAAATGATGGAGTCTCACTCCGGGATCCATGCTCCTAACCACTATGTTTATAATAGCAGTTCCTGAAAACCCTATTAAAACAGATGCCATTAAATTATAAGCCTTTTAACTTTTTTTTTTACCGTCTATTACAGATCACTAATATGATTTCAAGTAATGATGAATCTAAATATAAAGGCACTAAAACAAGGAAAACAAGACAGGAAAGAAAACTCTAATCCATTTTAAAAGACCACATGTGTTTCCCTGTTTGTTTTGCTTAAAAGTGTGGACAAATTTGATCCAGAAAGGACATTTAAAAAAATGGCACACTGAGGGCTGAGAGTCAGAAATAAGATTTACTGTAAGGACTTGCAGATAATCACAGATTCCTCATGGGAAAGGTAAACATGTAAAGACGAGGAGAAAACAGAATATGAAAGAGTAAACATCTTTTTTGATTAGGGCCGGATGGTAAGGATTTGGAGGCAGCAAGAGACAGCTTCATAAGGGAAGAAATGGTTCTCTAGATTCTTTAGTCTTTCACAATGAGTTTGAATAGACCCAAGGACAGAGGTGGAATCTAATTGAGAAAAAGGTCAAATTGAGCTTACTGTGAGGAGAAGGATGCAAAATTAGTGTCTGCTGCAAGAAAAATAAGCATGGAAAGAAATTAAGGGAGGAGACAGAGACAGAGCCAGAGCCACAGACCAGGAGTAGGAAAAAAAGGTAAGCAGCAGACGGGGCAGAGTGGCCTGGAGGAATGAGGGATCACACCTAGCAGGTGTCCACCGGCGAAGAGGCAAGGGCCGAGCCCGGAGGGCAAACGCCGGCAGGAGTCGTCCCCGAAACACCTTGCCCAGCGAGGCGGACACAAGCTCGGGCCTGCAAGACGGCCCAGGAGGGTGGGGGCGGGAAGGGGTCGCAGAAGGTGGGCAGGGGAAGCGGCTGAGGACACGCGATGCACCTGTGGGCGGCCCCCGTTCCCATCTGACTCGCCCGTAGCTCCCTGAATGAACCCTCCACACCCGCCGGCCGTCCCCAGACCCCACCTGACGCGCCCGCGGCCCATCGTCCCTACCTGACGCGCCCGCGGACCCAGACCTCAGCAGACGCGCACGCGGCAATCCCGTCCCCATCTGACGCGCCCGCGACAACCCCGTCCCCACCTGACGCGCCCGAGACCCCCGGTCCCCACCTGACCCTCCCACAGGCCCCGTCCCCACCTGACGCGCCCGCGACCCCATGTCTTCCCCTGACGCGCCCGCCGTCCCCGGTCTTCACCTGACTCGCCCGTGGCCCATCGTCCCCAACTGACGCGCCCGCGATCCCCAATCTTCACCTAAGGCGCCCGCGGCGCCCAGTCTTCACCTGACGCGCCCGCGGCACCCTGTACTACCTAGCGCGCCTGCAGCCCCCAGTCTTCACCTGACGCGCCCGCGTCCCCCAGTGCCCAACGGGCGCGCCTGCCACCTGGGCCGGCACCTGACGGCGACCAGGCGATTATTGCCGGAAGTGGGCCACCGCCTCTCGGCGCGCCTCAGGGAAGCCCCGCCCCTGGCCATGCTGATTGGCCGGCGCGGATTCGCGTGGCAGTGTTGCTGCCCGGTCCTGACGCCCGCAGCGTGCGCCTGCGTAGTAGGCACTGCCCCGCCGTCCGCGCGCGCCCAGAGTGCCGGGCGCGGGGGCGCGGGGGCGCGGGGGCGCGGGGGCGCGGGGGCGCGGGGGCGCGGGGGCGCGGGGGCGCGGGGGCGCGGGGGCGCGGGGGCGCGGGGGCGCGGGGGCGCGGGGGCGCGGGGGCGCGGGGGCGCGGTCAGTGCCCGAGATCCCTGCGATCGCTGGGAGATGACGGTGAAGACCTGAGATTTAGGCCTGCGCGGCGGGTGACGACGCCGGTCCGGGTCTTCACGGGAGGACGCTGGCCGGGGCCTTCAGGTGTTCTCGTGGCCTGAGGACGCGCGTCCCTGAGAATGTGCGTGCCCGCCCCGCGCGGGTCCCACAGGAGCCTGGGCAGCCCCCCCCCCGCATTTCCACCCTGCGGCCGTATTTCCACCCGCTGGGCGCCAAACCCGGAATGCCTGCACTCTAGGGCATCACTGCGCGCTGACACTCAGCATTCAGGCACAAGCACGTTCTCTTTATAAACAGTTTCGAATCTTGTCGGATCTTTCTAGAAGGTTGAAATGCCCTGGAGGAGCAGCGTGAATAGTTTTTTCCAATTAGGAAAAAAGAATGTGGGGCGGCTGGAGGGAGAGAGGCAGGCCGAGAAGGCCAGGTGCGTCCAGGAGCCGCAGCCCCCGTGCCTCAGTTTCCTCCTAGAAACATGGAGGTGGCGGTGCACGCTACAGGATTTCTGTAAGAACAAATGAGTTAACGTGTGCAAAACATTTAAAACAGTGTCTGGTGTGTAGCAAGCAAATATGAGTATTAGTCTTTTCCTTGTTAAAATGTGTGCATCTACATTTGGTGCACATTACAGGAAGTGTATAGTATGGATTCATATTTTGGAAAAGTAATTTTAGAAGTTATTTCTGATGTGCTTATTGTAATAGTGTTTCTTGACCACATGCTTTTAGATAATGTGAAGGCAATGAAGTAGGCAATATTGCTTGCACATCCCCAATTTAAACACCTGTCTGTCCCTCCTTCCCTCTCTCCTTTCTTTTCTTCCTTTCCCTCTCTCTTTATTCCTTCCTTCATTCCCTTCAAGGTTGCGGATTATTCCATTATATAAATGTATCAATTTATTAGAATAGTTTCTATGATGTCTATGATGGGCTTTAGATTGTTTGCAATAGTTTGCCATTATAAATAATGCCCAGTAGCGCTGTGGTTTGATTTAACTTGTGAAGGTATATTTCCAAATAAATCGCTATGATTGGATTGTTGTGTAAACCAAAAAGTGTCTGAGGCAGATCACAACTGATATAGAGGTTTATTTTGCCAAAATTGTGGATTTGCCTGGGGAAAAAGAAACACAGGTTACAGTAGGATTTTTGGCCTGTACTTTTTTCCAAATATTTAAGGGAAAAGCGCCGGTAGGAGGGGAAAGAGGGGAGAGTAGGCTATGAGGCAAGTGGTCACATTTTTGTGAGGCTCTGATTAGAGTACAGCAAATCTACATTTCACATGTGAAAAGAAAGGTATGGGGGAGGGTTATACATCTGTCTCATACTCAGTAGATCTACATTTCACATAAGATAAAGTAAGCTTTTGGGAACAAAAAGAAGGCTGTGTGTGTGTGTGTGTGTGTGTGTGTGTGTGTTGCCAATATTAACTTTTCCCTTTGGCATAGTAAGTTTGGAGGCCTGAGATTTTATTTTTCTTTCACTGATGTGTCAAGATTAACTGCATATGGAATACTAGTAGAAATTGCCAAGCCAAGACCGCACCACCACAATAGGGGACATAGTAATATTAAATTTAGCCCAATTGGCCAGCATCCACACAATTCCTAGTGAAAGAATTCCTGGCTGGATGGTAAAGAGGTAAACTAACTGCAGAAACTCACAAAGTAACAAAAGAAGTCCACAGAATAAGAGCAGGAATTCAGAGAGTAACCACAGAGAGATCCACAGAGTAACAGCAGGAATTCACAGAGTAACAGCAGAACCCACAGTGTAACGTCAGAACCCACAGAGTAACACAAGAGCCCAGAGAGTAACAGCAGGACACACAGAGAAATAGCAGGAACCCACAGAGTAACATCAGAGTCCATAGAGTAATATCAGAACCCACAGAGTAAAAACAGGACCCACAGTGTAACATCAGAGCCCACAGAGTAACAGCAGGAATTCACAGAGTAACATCAGAACCCATAGTGTAATAGCAGAGCCTACAGAGTAACAGCAGGAACCCACAGAGTAATAGCAGGAACTCAGAGTAACAGCAGAAACCTACAGAACAGGATCAGAAACCCATGGAGTAACAGCAGGAAGCCATGAAGCAGTTCTGTCCAACTTAGGTCAGCATATTCATGGTCTTGGGTCTTCTTTGTGTGTGCTTTCTACCAGGACTGGGCTTAGCTCTGTGCTTGTGAAGAGTAACCCACTCAATGCCCTCTGGAATTTCGCCACTGGAGGAGGAGAAAAACCCCAGAGGGGCGGGGAGAAACGTTTTTCAAAACACATGGTGCAGCTGGAGATCGTGGTGCAGTTGCCCGGGCAGAAGGCTCAGCAGGGGGAAGTAGTGACCAGGAGGGAGGTGCCTCCTTGACCACAGAGATTTTTTGGCAACCAACTTATTGAAAAATCATGTTTTAAAATTTTCTTTAAGTCAAACCCTACAGTATCTAAGGAGCTGGGGAAATTTAAGCCCATTGTTACAGCCACTGTCCAGTCAGAGCTCCTCCTGGCAGGAAGCTGGGAGAGTGCTGGTCACAGTGCACCAGGTGCCCCCTGCCTCACAGGGGCTTAGGGTGGTGGTGAGCACAGGGGCCCCACACTTCTCCAATGCACACCACACAGTCGTCTCCTCTGACCTTCCCAAATGCTGCACAGACAGGTGTATGTAGTTCCTAACTCTCAGGACAATGTAGACTTGGTATACCTTCGGGCACGGGGAATCCCATCCTTCTTCCTGTTCCTGCCGCTCTGAAGCATGTGGCATATGTTTAATGGGGTCTTTACACAATATGGGAAGACCACTTCTGCTTTCTATGCAGTGATAATACTGCAATAAGAAAAAATGAACCAAGCCACCAAAACAAAACAGTACCACCTGATGCGGAACTGGGAGGGAAACACAGCAGTGTCTCAGAGCTAATGCAGCAGCCAGGCACCACGACGGTGTCATGGGTACAAGGAGGAGGTGTCTCAGAGCTAATGCTATGTGCTGACAGCAACCAAGCACCACGACAGTGCCATGGGTACAAGGAGGAGGTGCCCGGTTTTCGGGAGATTGCCATCTGAACAGACCCAAGGTGGCAAATACACAGTGAGAAAATGGGGCCATGAGTGCTGTATTTACCTACAGAATGTTTAGGGGGACTGGGAGCAAAAACAATCCCCTCTTTCAGAAACCAATCCTGGAAGGTGCTGGAAGGTTGTACTAGCTGTGAAAATCAGATGCCAGCAGGCAGCTATCGTGAGGCCAAAGGCAGTACTCAGCTCAGGCAAGCCGGTTTGTTTATTTATGTCAAATTCCTCAGTCTTGGGTCTCCTTATCTTTTAAATAAGGAGTTAGAATAGAATTTGAGGGCTGTTCACTCAGGCATCCATGGTGGCTGCAGCATAAGGAGTGTGTGGTGTCAGGATGGGAAGGGCAACATGGAGACTGCATGGCCATTGACGTCTGAAAGTCTCTGGTTGCCAAAAAGAATCTATCTACAACAGCATTCATCCTGACAGCAGCCAACAGGCAGCCTAGACCTGGCATGCCACAGCTCCTCTAGGCTCTGAACCCCTCTCAGCTGAGCCTGGTAGATGCCAGCTGACCGGCTGCAGCCCCTGAGTAGAGGTTGGCTGTCCTAGCAATAGAGTAGGGCGGGGGCACAGCAGACATGGGACCATCATCTGGATTCCTAGACGTGCAACTTCAAGTGAGTACATAACCTCCTGAGCCCCACCTCTCACCTGAAAGCTGAGTTAGGTGCACACACAGGAAGGCAGAGATGGGTCCAGGGCTGGGCTTCTGGTTCCTCTACTCAAACTCTGCTGCTCCCTGCCCCTCTGCCATCCCTGCAAGCTCCTCACTGACCTCTTGTCTCAAGCGTTCTCTCTTCCTCCTGACCTCCTGGGGACTTCATAAACCCAGTATCTTTTTTAAAAAATCTATTATTTTAGGCTCAGGGCTACATGTACAGGTTTGCTATATAGGTAAACTCATGTCTTGGGGGTTTGTTGTACAGATTATTTCATCACCCAGGTATTAGCCTAGTACCCAATAGATATTCTTTCTGATCCTCTCCCTCCTCCCACCCTCCAGCCTCAAGTAGGCCCCAGTATGTGTTGTTCCCCTCTGTGTGTCCATGTGTTCTCATAATTCAGGATATGAGGATAATGGCCTCCAGTCCCATCTATGTTCCTGCAGAAAACAGGATCTCATTATTTTTTATGGCTGCATAGCATTCCATGGTGTATACGTACCACTTATTTTTTTTGTATCCAGTCTATCATTTTTGGGCAATAGATTGATTCCTTGCCTTTGCTATTATGAACAGAGTAGTGTGGGCTTATAGTCCCAGCTACTCAGGAGGCTGAGGTGGGAGGGTTGCTTGAGCCCATGAGGTGGAGGGTGAAGTGAGCTGCGGATTGCAATGAAAAAACACGTGCATGCATCTTTACCGTAGAACAATTTCTATTCCTCTGTGTATGTACCCGGTAATGGGATTGCTGAGTGGAATGGTAATTCTTTTAGCTCTTTGAGGAATCACGATACTGCTTTCCACAATGGTTGAACTAATTTACGCTCCTATCATCAGCGTATAAGTGTTCCCTTTTCTCTGCAACCTTGCCAGCATCTGTTATTATTTGACTTTTTAGTAATAGCTATTCCGACTGGTGTGAGATGGTATCTCATGATGGTTTCAATTTGCATTTCTCTAATGATCAGTGATATTGAGCTTTTTAAAATGTGCTTGTTAGCCACATGTATGTCTTCTTTTGAAAAGCGTATGTTCATGTCCTTTGCTCACTTTTTAATGGGGTTGTTTGTTTTTTTTCTTGTAAATTTAGTTCCCTAAGGATGCTGGATATTAGACCTTTGTCAGATACATACTTTGCAAATATTTTCTCCCATTCCATAGATGATCTGTTTTCTCTGCTGATAGTTTCTTTTGCTGTGCAGAAGCTCTTAACTTTAATCGGATCCCGTATGTCAATTTTTGCTTTTGTTGCTATTGCTTTTGGTGTGTTCTTCATGAAATATTTGCCCTTTCCAGTGTCCAGGATGGTATTGCCTAGGTTGTCTTCCAGGAAATCAGCACCTTATGACTTGTTTCAGTTATTTAAATCTTAGCCCAGCCCTGCTCTCTACTTAAAACAAAACAAAATGAAACAAACAAACAAACAAAAAACTCAGTTCCCCATGGAGACTGAAAGCCCTCTGAAGGCTGAGATGAAAGTCTTATACTTTTTGGAGCCTTGAGTGTCTACCTCTAACTGTGGAGAAGGAATGGAAAGAGAGGTGCAACACACGGGCTGCACATCTAGCTGGAAATGTGCAATCCAAAGGGCACGACTTTTGCTGAAACCCCGGGAGGGGGCCAAGGCCGCAAAGTCAGTCAGATGTGGTATCAGTGTTTGCCCATTGTGTTAATGATTATTTCCATGGTGACATGGCTTTTTTGTTTCTCTGTTGCCTTACATGAGATCCAAGCAATGAGATGCACACAGCCCAAGCAGGGATGGCAGAACTCAGACCCGGACCAAACTCCTGGCTGCAATTTGTTCATACAACAGGTGGTGTCTGTCTCTGTTGTCATTTGAGCCTGGAATTCCTACAGCCTTCTCCCTATGTCCACCAAATATGAGGCCACTAGTGGCTGGGTGTCCAGGCAGCAGGACCTCTTAGCACTGGCAGGGCTGGCCCTCAGACAGCCTCTGACTTCACTCACCCTGATCTCCTGTCCACCGTGACTGGAGGGGAGAGGCAGCTCTCTGGGGTCTCCTTCTAAGGGCACTAATCCCATTTACAAGAGCTCCCCTCCGTGACCTCATCACCTCCCAAAGACCCTGCCTCCTAACACCGTCACACGGGGATTAGGATTTCAGCACAGGAATCTTGTGGGGGAACCAAACATTCATACCCTGGCCATGGCCCAGGTAGCCAAGTGCATTATGTCCGGGGTGAGCTGAAAACCCAGCTCTTCTGAAGAGGGGCAGGAGTGTGAGGAAGCCCTTACTTGTAGCATTTGCTAATTTCTGTTATGTATAGACTCCAACCATGGCTAATTTCACACTGCCCATGAGACAACACTGAATGAGGAGCCAGGAAGGGGTGCACTTGGTCCACTCCCCCAAGCCGATTCCAGCCACCTCCAGCACCCCACTGGGCCTATGCTATTGTAAACTATGAGAGCTGTTGGTGTTTTCTGTTCGTTAATGAGTCTTAATTCTAGCACATCTTGAGAAGAATGTTTCTATGTGCCAGATTGTCCAGGAGTGGGAATTTTCCAAGTTTCCAGTTAGGGCCACTGGTTGTACAAATGATGACAACTTGCCACAGATGGTTGGTCACCAGGGTTTCAGCAAAGAAGCTAGTAAACTGAAGATAGTAAAAGTGCATGTTAAACAGCATGGGTTTTTCCAAGCAGTTTTGTCAGCAGAAGTTTATTCCTTTTTGATTGAATTTAAAAATACAGAAAAAATAGAAAGGCAATATTTTCTAATGCAACTGGTCATAGCAAATCATTACGGTGATATGCTGCATGTTCTGGAAAATTAATTTGGGTTATAGAAATAATATGATGAAATGGTTAATGGGCATTCTTCCAATAACTTCTGGGAGCAAAAGAAATTAAAGCCAATTTAACTAGCAGAAATCCTTACTAAGTTAGAAGAGAAAGTGGAATTGAATAAGTGAAGATGTCAACAAAAATGATTCTTATCTTTTGGAGAAAGTGCCTGATGCACACATGGAAAAGGTAAAATCAGAAGGTAGAAATTTAGCTTCTCTATTTAGGTGAGAACCTCCGCTCCACCGGGAGGGCTGAAGATGGCAAGATGGAAAGGGGGATGGATTCATGCCAGCTGGGGTCTAAGGGGGATGGATTCATGCCAGCTGGGGTCTGGATCTTCAGAACCAAGTTGGTGAAACAACTTGGCTTGAGGAATAAGTCTGTATAAAGGCCAAGGTTTATTTCGGTATATCCCAGGACCCAAGCTTGCCTGGACAGCCAAGTTCAGTGTCTCTGGCTAGTCGTAAATGAGGGAGGCACTTCCCAGCCTAGTAGCAGCCTCTTCTCTATTTGCTAGCCCACATTTTCCCCTTCCCAGATGTCTTTATCCACCTCCGTGGATAGGTGAAGCAAAGAATAGCAAAAATACCCACACTTCTGCCTGTTTTCCTAAAAATTCTCTATACTTTTACTCCAACATAACCAGGGCACTGATGGTGCAGTCCACATGTGCATAAGTTTGTTGTCTAAACTTCTAGGAGGGAGCCCTGCTGAGCAATTAGAACACAATGTAGGGTCTTCTAAAGATGACCTTAAAGGGATGAATAACAGTTAATACTAATGTCTCCACGTGAATCTAAGAGAATTATCAGTGAATTTACACAACAATTTCAAAAGGCAGAGACATTTGGGCACCAACATTGGGGTTTTTGTCTTCAATTAAACTCCAGATGAGCACTTCCTGGTGTCAGGAGTGGGCTCCATTTTCTAGTCCCACCAAAGCACTGGTGGGGATATTTCCTCCTGAGTCACCAGGTTCTTAATCCAATGCCCCTCCCTCTCATATGGGAAGGCGCTTCACATGTTCTGGGCCATGGTCAATACAGGGCTCCCTGTGTAGCTACCTAGGTGGGACTTGGCAATGTCTGGTGTCTTTCTGCTCTCTGATCCATGAGTAATGCATAGGCAGCTACTGATGAAAATTCCAAAGCTCATTGATGGGAGAAGAGCAACTAACGGGGCCACTAGGCGTGAGTGACTTGGTCAAGCTGCTCAAGTGGTGTTGCAAAGACTGAAGACATTAGCTTAATTTCTGTGCATTGATTCTGCTTCCTCATGTTGTACTGTTCCTGTTTGGGAAGAAAAAAAAGGAAAATTTACTCTTTCTTCCACTTTTCATTTCAGCTAAAAAAAAAATCCTACTTCTTTTCAGGGCAATGTGGATGCTGTAGTCAACTAGTGAGTGCAAAGTCATGCAGAAGGAAGTAGAGGAAAGAAACATAAGAATATTATTATTTTGAGATTTTTTTGCCCTACTGGGAGCAAATTACACTAATAGAAAAGATTCTGCTAACATTATGAGCCAGACAGCCTTAGAGGTCCATGACAAATGGCAGGTATTTTAAAGAAAGAGCCTGAGAAGAAAATAAATGACATACTTTGTGTAGATGTTTCTCCTTCCACTGAAGGACAACTGTACAGTCTACAATACTTGTTGAGCTATCAAACTTTAAAAGAGCACTTATAAGAAGGAAACACAGATTTACTGTGATTCTGGCTATGATGTGTGAAGTGCCTTCTGGTTTTACCTTTTATTATCCTGAGATGGAAGGAAAATTGCCCAGTAAGACAGTATCTGTGCAGTATCATACAAAAACTGTATCTTTTAAGTTGAAAAGTTGGCATGAGATGAGGCACTTCTCAACCTGAGGACACCTTGACCTGCAGGTGTCTTTTACAGTGTGAGTGGTTCCTCACCTTGTCAAGGCTTTGCTCAAAAGCCACTTCTTATTAGCTCTACCCTTACTATTTCAGTTAGAGCTGCCACTCCGCACACTCAGGGACCCCTCACATGGGCTTATTTCTCCACCTTTTAACATACTGTGTCTTCTACCTATTTATTCTCTCTGTCTCTACCTGCAGGACATAAGCTTCACCAGGGCAGAAATTTTTGTCTCTTTTGTCACTGCTGCATCCAAGGTCCAGGCACATAGCAGACACTAAACAAATACTTGGTGAATAAATGAATGAATGGACAAATTACAGAACACATTTCTCATATAAGCAGTCTTATCTGTGGATGTTATTGTTCTAGGCCAGAAGAGTCTATTCATTACACGGTGTAACTGAAAGAATGCACAAAGAAGGTTGGTAAATGGAGATGTGCAGATTCTGTTGCTGTTTTACTTACTAAAGTTTGACAGTCTCCTTGCTTGTTTAATACAGCTGTAGAACATTAAGATACTGATTTGCTACCATTGTCAGTACTTTGTATGAAGCTTTTCCTATATTAACTAGAGATTCAAAGCAGGGAAGATGACTAATAAGAGAAATGTGGTTATGAACAATATAAGAGGTTGCAGAAAATAAAAAGATACAGGAAAGGAACCTGAAGAAGAGGAAGCCTCACCCCACACATTTATAAAATAGATGGGTCAACTCAAAGGGAGCAAATAAAATATGTCAGCTTGCTATTGATTAAATAGGCTTTGACAAGCCCCTGGGAAGTGTATATAATGTGATTTCTATGAATGAGGAGGCCAAGAACCAAACTATGGAGGATAAAAATGCCTCTCTAAAATTATTGCTTAGAAAGCAGACAGATTTCTTAGTTGCACTCCTATATTAATTAGTATATTATTACATTATTAATTACTATCATTTTGCTGAAACAATATAGTAGGTGGCATATACTATATGCTTAAGATTTATTGCATCAATAAATGGATAAAGATAGAAAAAAACCCAGAAAGTTCAGACAAACATAAGGAAGACACATTTAGAAACCACTCATCATTCCACCACTCAGAAATATCCACTGTTCTTTTTAAGTGAAGCCCTATTTTTAAGCTTCAAATTGTTATAAGGGAAACCACCATCTGTGGAGCTGAAGCCATCATTTGCAGAACTCCAGCACGGCAGATGTGCTGGTGCTGTGTTCCTGTATTTCAGGGTCCTCTGCACCATGCTTCTCCACCTGTGGTCCCCAGCTGCTTGCACTAGAGTCACCTGCAGTATTGTACTATTTATGTCAAATATGGATGCTCAAGCCCCGTCGTGCCTACACAGATTTTCTGGGGTGGAGTCTGGGCATAAACAAGCAGCTTGTTGCCCTAATGCACAGCACCGCCTTCACCCTGGGTCTAGACACACGGCTCCCAAGTCTGCCAGGCTGTGCACCCAGGCTCACCTGCAGAGCTTGCTAAAGCTCTGGAATGTACCTCCACCAGGTGTCGTTCATTTTAATGGTGGTAAAACCTGTGCCCTCCATTATCAAACATCTTTCCAGCTGATCCTGGGTAGACAGGCTTGGAACCTTGCTACAGATCAGTGCATTCCTACCTGACTTTGAAACGCTCAAACTCTTTGTTCCAGTGACTGACTGGGCTTTCAGTTAACATGTAAAGCAAATAAAGTGTTATTGCTCTATTCAAATCAGAGAATCTGGGCAGACTCAGGCTCCCCAAATCTCCACACTAGTCCTGAGGGGCTCTGGGTGAGAGGCGGTCTTGATGGTGGCCTCACGTGGCTGGGCTGAACTGCAGCCTCTGAAGACAGCACCAAGTCATTTTCATGTATTTGACCTCCCACAGGGGACGTAACAGAGGGTCTGGGTGTGGTCAATATATCATAAACATTTGTGGAATGAATACAGCACAGGAGGAGGAAAGCGTAACGTACTCGGATGTCTGCCAACCTCCAGGCGTGGCCCAGCTGGATGCCAATATTCAATTCACCCTTTGCTCCTCCTGTGCTGAATGGCCAGGTACTGTGTGGCCCAGGCGGGTGCCGGTAAGAAGGACAAATGAAATGCTCCTGGCTCTACCATATAAACCCTGTGTGCCTGGAAAACATTGCTTGATGTCCTATTAAGAATGTTGGATTCCAAGAGCAAATAAGCATTTCCCGCAGATGCTATAAATAACAGAACGACCACAATTTCTGAGGTAAAACTAAATATTAACTATTTCTGTATGCTTGACCCAATGTCAGTTTCCAAGAGCACTTTTCATAGTGGGTACAGGGAAGTGATGAAAATATATTAGACAGCATTTTGGTTGAGAAAATAGGGGGTAGGAAGGATTCTTGGCAGAGCTGTGCCCAGAATTCCCTGTGGTCCTGCAGACGCTTGGGTCCTCATTGTGGTTTGCTGTGGCCTCAACATTCCTCTGGCCTTCTCCCAGGAGGAGGTGAGGGAGAGATCAGTGAAGTTGCAAGTACTTACACCACCCAAATTAAGACAGAGAACAGCAACCACGTGACATGTGTATCTGCCAAAGGGGATGGAAAGAGGTCTATGTTACATTGCTGATCCTCCTGTCCCTTCTCAGGGGTGTCAGTCAGAGTCCCACTAGAGAAGAAACAAAGAAACATTCAAGATGGGATCATTTAAGGAGTGTTTAATAAAAGGACAGTGTACAAAATTGTGAGGAGGGTTTAAGAAAACCACAAGGGGTGGTGCAGACACCAGGCTGGTAACAGTGAGGCCTGATCCCCAAGTTGGCACTTGGAGCAGAAACAATGCCAGGGAGACGTCACCAGGGCACAGGAGAGGCCATTGCACATACACAGGTGTGCAAGGCAAGACTCCCTGAGAACCCTCAACAGCAGGTTTATGAATATTACGGGACAATGGCTGCTTCTCCTTGAGGAGGAGTAGAGAAGCAAGCTTGCTTACTGTTTCTTTTTCTTTTCTTTTTTTTTTTTTTTTGAGACAGGGTTTTACTCCCGCGGCCCACATTGGAGTGGATCGGGGCAATCTCGGCTTACTGCAGCCTTCACCTCTCAGACTCAAGTGATTCTTCTGCCTCAGCCTCCCAAGTAGTCGGGACTGCAGGGATGCACCATCATGCCCAGCTAATTTTTGTAGTTTTTGTGTGGGAGGGCTCTCGCCACGTTGCCCAGGCAGGTCTCGAACTCCTAGGCTCAAGCAATCGGCCCGCCTCCGGCCTCCCAAAGTGCTGGGATTACAGGCGTGAGCCACGGCGCCGGCCTGTTTACTGTTTCTGTGCATGTGAACGTGCGTCCTTTCTGAACTCTCACGGGGTGATGGCTAAATGTGCCACTAAATGATTTAACCCAGGGTTTAGAAGCCAGCCCTCTGACACCTTAACATCAGAAAGGCAGTTCTCCTAGAGTCAGGCCTGAAACAAGCATTCTTCTTGGGAATCACCCGTTATTGCAGAGGGGCCTGTAGACAGGGAACTGTGGTGGTTGGAAGGTGTGCGCACGGCCCTATGATTTAGGACCAGAGTTTCCAGAGCCTGTGCCCTGTGCCATGACCTCACAAAGTGCTGCTGAGTTTGTATCTCCCCTTCCCCCTTGGGTGGGACTGGAAGGCCAGAGGGGGCTGGAGTTGGGGTTTGCTTTTCCCCAAGTAGGTTAGACTGATGAAAAACTTGGGTCTGTTAGACTCTGGTGAAATAATTCCCCCTAAAGCAGCCCTCATGAGAACAGGGTGTATTTCAAAATAATCCTTTTCCCCTGGCTGTAAGTAAAAGGGGATATTTCCTCCCTCCCTTTTTTTTTTTTTTTTTTTTTTGAGACAAGGTCACCCTCTGTCACCCAGGCTGGAGTGCAGTGGCGCGATCTTGGCTCACTGCAACCTCTGCCTTTGGGTTCAAGCGATTCTCCTGCCTCAGCCTCCTGAGTAGCTGGGACTATAGGCGCGCGCCACCACGCCCGGCTAATTTTTTGTATTTTAGTAGAGATGAGGTTTCACCATGTTGCCCAGGGTAGACTCAAACTCCTGAGCTCAGGCAATTGGCTCACCTCGGCCTCTCAAAGTGAGCTGGGATTACAGGCGTGAGCCACCGCGCCCGGCCGATTTTTCCTCTCTAATGTGGGAACCTGGTCGAGCTCTCAGAGGTAAAATTCACCAAGTGCAGGTCCCCCATGACTGGGTTCCCCTGGAGTTTTTCTCTCACTTGTCCAGGTGGCATCTCCAGAAATTCATGAGGGGCAGCTCAAGTCCCTGGCACTGGCCCCGCAGAGGTTCTGCTCCTGTCAGCTGAGGTTCTTGGAACCCGCTTGTCTGTGTCTCCAGATTTGGGGGCCGTGCTTTGCCTGGTGACTCAGTTCTCCGACGGGTGAAGAAGAGTTGTTGATTTTCAGTTTGTTCATCCTTTTCCTTCCGTGTGGATGGGAGCTGGACTGGACCCTGGAGCCCGGAGCCGAGAAGTCAGGAAGATGATTCCGCAAGTGCTCAGGTGTGTCTGTCGCCTGCACCCATGGTCCCTCCCCAAGAAAGCAGACCCGCGGCCCCTTCGAGTCCCTCCCTCCACGCTGCCCACCCTGCAGCAGGGCCTTCTTCATTCCCCTTCACCAGTGCTCACTGCAGGTAACAGAGGGGCTGGGTGTGGTCATTGTGCTGGACCCTGGAGCATCTGGGCATGCTCATGCTGATCTGGGCATACACCGCTGCAGTGTCCCTGAGAGAAGGAAAATAATCCAATAGAGACAAAATATATGTTTTTTTAAAAAAGAGGATCACGTGAAGGATGTTATCAGCAGCTTCTTAGCAGTGCTCATTTCACCTGCAGAAGCAGCTCTCTGTGTTTTGATTAATTCATTACTGGCTCTGAGATAAGGCTAGGACAGTCTGTATAGCCTGCTTAGAGATTAGGAAAAAACATTTCTTTTGCTGCAAACTCCTTCCTGCTAATCTTCCTTCTGATCTACCGTGGGCAGGGTGCACGGGTGGGAAATGCATGCAGCCATTCCACCCGTGAAGATGAACTAATAGAAATCCAGGCTTCTGAAGAAGGTGCCTCGGGGGCAACAACCCACCTTGCAGCAGGGTTCTTAGTGAATCCCACAACATACAACTGAATTGTGTAGCACAGATTTACAGGCACAATGAGGGTCAATGACAGGGAAGCATGTCGACACCAGCTTAAAAACAATCAGGGGTTTTTGCACAGCAGGACAACACCTGGCTGCTGGGGAGGCTCAGAGTTGGGGTGCTCAAGGGGGTATGGGGCCGTTCTAAATGAGCTCCCATCTTGGAGGCTGCTCTAGAAGCTAAGAACTTGCAGACCTGACTAAGGGCTGTAAACCTCATTTTGGAGTGCAGAGTCCCAGGCTGTGGTCTTGGGACCCCTGGGAACATGTTGAGTTGTCATAAGGGCCCTTCAAGCAACTGTGGTCTGAGACTGACATGTCTCCAGGTGTGGTTTTGGGTCCACCAAGGTGCTTAGATGCTTTTGTGATGAATTAAATACAAATTCAGTAAAATGTTACTAAACAAAGTGCCTTTTTGTCCTTATGCCCTTTCCCAGTAAATATTCTGAGAACAATATCAAGTATGTGTTCGTGAGAAATTTTGAGATAAATGTGTTTCATGCTGGCAGAGTCAGGAGCCACAGCAAAAACAATGTGAAGATGCATTCCGCCAGCTCCTGGGCGGGGAGGTGGTATGGGAGTCGGGCTCTAGCCCACCTGACTTGGCAGCTGGCCCCCAGCAGCCCGCTCAGCCATCATGCCCCGCTGGGCACTGCCCCGTCATGGTCCTCAGTGTCTTCCCTTGGGACACTGGTGTCTTAGAGATGCTGGAGCACACATGGTGTTCACAGCCTCACATTTCAGGAATCAGAATGTATCTTAGTTACATGGCTTGTCATAGTTTAATTGGAAGTGTTTTTCCTCTCTCGGTTCCATGAACGCAATGGTGTGTCTACAGTCTAGAGCATCTTCGTGTGAGTGGAGCACAGTTGATGCTGCTGGAGTCACTGGAGTGCTGGAGCTCAAAGGGTGGCCCAGTCTCAAAGGGCGCACCAGACCCTGTCCTAGGTCCAGGGACAAATGCTCACAGCTCCCTCAGCCACCCCCACATTGCTACGAGAGAAGGACTGCCTTGTCCCTGTTTTACAAAAGAGGAAACTGAGGCACAGGTGGGTGAGGACTGGCCTGCAGGAGAGCCAGGCCTGCTCGCTGCACATCTGCACCGTGAGCCATCTCTACAGAGGGACAGACCGAAGCTGCCCAATTGACCCCCACACACAGTCAGCTGCCGGTCAGCTGCTGCACTGGTGATGTCACTGACAGGGAGAATCTGCTCCCACGGCTGCATCTCCTGCTGTCACCATCTCCTCTAAGCCTCCACTTCACTCAGCTGCATTTAATGGGGGACGTGTTCGTCTGTTCACAAACTCAACAAATGTCAAGTATTTCCTAAGCGTAGGCCCTGGGTTGAAGCCTCAGTGTGGGAATAAACAGGTTCGTGTCCCCATAGGGGTCGTGATCTAATGAGAAGAGAGACCAATCTCATCACTTGGCTAATAAATAACAGGTTCTGAGATAGCTGCTGAGAGCGACAAGTATGGGGGCTATGAGAGTCTGTAAACCCGCTCCGGAGCGACAATTATGGGGGCTATGAGAATCTGCAAACCTGCTCCAGATGGAGAGGCCTGGGCTTTTTGTTCACCTCAAGCGTTGCATGAACTCTGAGGTTGAGAGGCACTTGACAGAAATGGCCGTGCTTACAGGAGCAGGGCAGACAGTGGAGAGAAGCAGAGAATGCGACGATCTTTTCCGTGGGAGCCAGGCAGAAACCAGGGAGCAGAAACGAGATTCACAGCAGGCGGGAAGGCAGCGAACTGCTGCCTTCAGGCAGATGCCCATGGTGACAGCCAGGCAGAAACCAGGGAGCAGAAACAAGATTCACAGCAGGCGGGAAGGCGGCGAACTGCTGCCATCAGGCAGATGCCCATGGTGACAGCCAGGCAGAAACCAGGGAGCAGAAACGAGATTCACAGCAGGCGGGAAGGCGGGGAACTGCTGCCTTCAGGCAGATGCCCATGGTGACAGCCAGGCAGAAACCAGGGAGCAGAAATGAGATTCACAGCAGGCGGGAAGGCGGGGAACTGCTGCCTTCAGGCAGATGCCCATGGTGACAGCCAGGCAGAAACCAGGGAGCAGAAACGAGATTCACAGCAGGCGGGAAGGCGGCGAACTGCTGCCTTCAGGCAGATGCCCATGGTGACAGCCAGGCAGATGCTGGCACAGGACCCACGTGCCCACGGCGCCCTGCTGGGGCTGGTGGAGCAGCCACCCAGAGATGCACAAACCCTGATCCCCAGAGACTGAGTGTGTTGGGCATGGAGGAAAGGACACCCAGCTGCAGGTGGACTCAGGCTCCAAGCAGCGCCCTTGGGTGGGAGTTACCCAGGGTTACCCTTGGGGTCCTCATGTGGGAAGGACGAGGCCATCACTGCTGTGACCATGGAGGGGCCTAGCCAGGACCAAGGGCCTTGGAGCCTCTGGCAGCTGAAAGAGTGAGAAGCAGGTATATCAATTTTATATGATGCCACTTAATCTTTTTAGAAAGAATATACCTACATGAAGTAAGGAGAGAAAGGAGAAGGGGAATTCATGACCAACTCTGTGACCTGGTGGGGCCCAGGCCTCTGGTCCTCTCCCGACCCCGTGGGATGCAGCTGTGGTCGGTACAGCATCCTCTCTTCACAGTGACCATTAGGTAGCAATTTAGGAATTCTTGACCCCAGTGTGAGGTCCACTGCAGTAACAATACCAAATTGTCACGAACACACAAGCTGTCACTTTAAGAGGAGCAACAGTAAACTTGCTCAATGAAAGTGAACTTATTAAGTCATTGACCTCTGGAAAAGAATGATCCGGAGAGGGGTGTGTGTGTGGCTGATCTTCCCGGGCTTTGTGGCACATCACGGGGCCCTTAGGAGGGAGGGGTCAGAAACCTCAGAACAGTGTCTCCATTTCATCGGAATGGCATGAAATGATTCCAGTTAGAAAAGAACGCTGAAGGTCAAATATGATGCAAGGCACTGGATGTATTTGCTAATTAGCATGTTAAAGAATGAGTCAGCTACGGGAGCAGGAGTGATCGCTAACCCGTAATAATAATCTGACTCTAATTGGAGAGCCGCCCTTTGGAAGCAGAGCTTAGAGAAGCAATTTGCAGAACACATCAAAAGAGAGATTTAATCACATGTCTTTCTATTTGAAAATGTTAGCCTGTCGCTGTGTTGACATACAATCATTAGTCTACCAGGTGAAAGATAAGAAGCTCAGCCCGCCCACTAATTCTTTTCAAAACATATTTTCTCTGATTGCTTGTTTTCTAACCAGGACATTGACTGTGTATGTGGCAGTTATCTTCCTGCTGCTAAACCGTTAATTGTTTAAATGTCCTGAGGTGATAACACGGAAAATCAGATGACTGGGAGCGTCTCAACATAAATTATGCAGACAGATGGAAAACAGAGCCCACATTTTCAGCCTTGAAAGGCAGCTCAGTGCCAGGCGCAGGGCAGAGAGGAGATATGGTGTGACCCAAGCAGGCTCCCTAAGACCCCAGGGTCACAGGCCCCCCCACACCCAAGCTCTCTGTCCCTGGCGCATCTCATGTCCACAGACTCAGCAACGAGCTGGGCAGGGAAGGGAAAGAGCAGATGGACAGAAACAGGCCCAGCCAGGGCAGAGTCCTGCCGCCGATCCCTGCCAGGCCCAACCTTTGTGGGATTCCCAGGAGACCCCCTACCAGAGGTGAAGTTTGGGGCAAACCTGTGTGTCACTCTGCCTGAATGCCCCACCCCATTGACCTACTCTGTGGAGTACTTGTTGCCCCAAAGCCAGGTTCTGCCCCAGTGTTGGGTGCAGATGGGCACCGCAGCTGAGGGGCACTGGGAAGGAGGAATGGAGATGCGGGAGGCGAGAATGCACCTGAGTCCATAAACAGTTTCCATTGTTCATGATCAGGGTTTCGGCCTGTGATGAGGTGGACAGGAGCGAGAGGCTGCCTCCACCCGTTGGTGACCCAGGAAAGCTGAGAAGAGGAGAATGAAGTGAAAGAGGAGGGTAAGAGTGTTGAAGGTGTTCAGGGGAGCAAGCCCAGGTCGATGTGTTCTTTCCACAGCTCACTCCCTCGCCCTGCCTCCTGCCGGGCCTAGGGATGTAGCTGGTTCAGCAGAGCTGCCTCCTTCCCCAGAGGAATGACACCAGCCAGGAACCGCACAGGGCTACGCAGAGACACCAGGAAACAGAGGAACGGCACCAGCCAGGAACCGCACAGGGCTACGCAGAGACACCAGGAAACAGAGGAACGGCACCAGCCAGGAACCGCACAGGGCTACGCAGAGACACCAGGAAAAATCAAACACTTAGGCAGGAAAAAGACGTTAGGCAGATGGAAAGCATACACTGCCCATAAATATCAAGAACACAAAAATGCTGCCAATTATCACTGCTCTTATTCAGCAACACATTGAAATCCCAAGCCATTGCAATACAATTCAAAATTACAAACAAACAAACAAACAAAAAAACCCGAATAACTAGAAGAATAAAAAAGTAAAGCAAAAGATTGACTTTCTTGCGGACGCTATGATTCTATACATATAGAATTCAAGAGAATCTTTGAATAAATTACAGACATCAATACAAGAGTTCGGCAAGAGTGCAGAGAACAAGAGCTGTACTGGGAGTTCTTAGCATTTACTCTGGCAGTCACCAGATGGGGAATAGAACCCTAAATGTGGGCCATTCATGGCCACAGTAAAATCTATGACAGTCAGAGTTGAGCAAAATCCAAAAATATGTGCAAGACCTTCCTGGAGAGAACTACAAACATGTTATTGAAAGGCCCGAAGGAAGAATTTGAGGAGGAGAAGCACCAGTGTTTCGGACAGAAGTATTTGGATAACAGTAAATTCTCCAACATCTTAGCATTCAGTGAACATTCCATCAAGATTCATCAAAATATACGGGGACTTTAACAAACTGATTCCAGAGCACATATGGAAGAATATATGTGAATAAATATCTTCAGAAATGCTCACAGATGACATGGTGTAGTGCCTGTAATTGGTTTTAAAAGAGTCTGGGGGAGGAGGAGAGGCTGGTGGGGGAGCAGAGGCAATGAAATTGGGCCTGATTTGGTGATTTTTTGATGCTGAGGACAGACACATAGGAGCTCACTCTCCTATCCCATCTACTTTTGTTTTTTAACATTTTTAAAAATAACATAACGTTTAAAAGGTTTGAGGAGAAAAAACAGTTAAAACATTTTTTTTGGAAAAAAAAAAGCCAAATTGGAAGAGAAAGCAAATACATACAAAGGTATGGTAATGAAAACAGTGTGGCGTTAATAGGTTGGCAGAAAAGTGCAGAGCTCAGAGACAGACACTCGTGGGAGTCTGTGACCCGATGGAGACAGCTTCCTAAGTTTGGGAACAAGGCACTCAGCACACAGCCCAGGGACTGGGCTTTCATCTGGGGAACAGGGTTCCTGCCTCATTCCACCCTCAAAAGGATACTTTAGATAAATAGAAGCCTAGGTGTGAACAGCCAAAAACTAGTAGAATGAAATAGACCAGATGGATTTTGGGATAACCAGCACTGTGAGAAGAGGAAGGAGCAGAGTCATCAATGCAGGTCAGTGCCCATCATGTCAGTAACATGCTCAAAAGACAGGTTTACGTCACGGATAAATGCAAATATACGGATATGTGAAACTTAAAAAACAGTCATATAAAAATACAAACCAAATACCTCAAACTGGCTGCCCCGGGTGGGAGAGGCTGCAACTGTGTTGCTGTAAGGATCCTTCTACCTTGCCAGAGTCCTTTCCAAAGGACTAGAAACCAACGTGGCAAAATATTTTGTTAATTCTGGTTGTGGGAATATGACTGTTTTATAAAATTATTTGTACTTTTTTTTGTCTTTAAAATGTTTCAAGACTGGGCGCAGTGGCTCACACCTGTAATCCCAGCACTCTGGAAGGCTGAGGCAGGTGGATCACAAGGTCAGGAGATCGAGATCATCCTGGCTAACATGGTGAAACCCCATCTCTACTAAAAATACAAATGATTAGCTGGACGTGGTGGCACACACCTGTAGCCCCAGCTACTCAAGAGGCAGAGGTGGGAGAATCACCTGAACCTGGAAGGCGGAGGTTGCAGTGAGCCGAGATTGTGCCACTACGCTCCAGCCTGGTGACAGACTGAGACTCCATCTCAAAAAACAAACAAACAAACAAAAATCAAAACTGAAAAGGGCAAAGAAGGAAGAAATCCAAAGAAACAACAAAATCGCTCCAAAGTAAGAGTCCAGTTAAGCCCTTCTAGGGAAAAGAACTGAAGGGTGTAAGGGCCCAGGGGCAGGTTGTGGAGTGAGGGAAGAATGAGCTATGATGGCTCAGGAAATAAATGCAAGAGGAAAACCTTCCAGATGTAAACATGTTAGCTGACAGAGAAGCCCAAAGAAGTAGAATAAATTGACGGGAAACAGCCCTTGACGCGTGGAACAGATCTGAGGAAGTCACACAGGATGACACGAAAAATAGCAATGTGACTGCAGTGACCTCAGAGAAGATGGTAGCTGTGGAGACGACGGGAAATAGCATGGGTGCAGTTGGTACTCTTAAAGAAGACTGAAGAAATAAAGAAAATCAAAGAGCTGAGAACACAAAGCGTCTTTTAAAAAATGAAACATTTGTACCTGTTTATCTTCTGTTCCAAGAAAAAAAGTGATAAAGATCGATATCGTAAAATACCTTGACTTGTAACCAGACCTCAAGGACAAAGGCATCTTTTGGTAGCTCGAGGAAAAGAAAATCTATAAAGGCAGGAGAGGTATGGGCCCTGAAAAAGCTTTCTCTTCAGAAAACTCCAACTTAATGTTTCAACTTCATAACATTTACATTCTCTTTATTTATAATGCTCACATTGGTTGAGTCTTAGTTTCTCTGTTGAAGTGAAATTTTTTTTTTTTTTTTGAGACGGAGTTTCGCTCGTTGCCCAGGCTGGAGTGCAATGGCTTGATCTCAGCTCACCGCAACTTCTGCCTCTCGGGTTCAAGCGATTCTCCTGCTTCAGCCTCCCGAGTAGCTGGGACTACAGGCATGGGCCACCATGCCCGGCTAATTTTGTATTTTTAGTAGAGACGGGGTTTCTCCATGTTGGTCAGGCTGGTCTCAAACTCCCGCCCTCAGGTGATCCGCCTGTCTTGGCCTCCCAAAGTGCTAGGATTACAGGTGTGAGCCACTGCGCCCAGCCTGTTGAAGTAAATTTTAACTTTGCCACCCTTTTTCTTGGCTTATTTCTTTGGTTGATTTTTGTCGTTATTGTTTGGATGGATTTTCCTTGAGTTTTTGATGACTTGAGAAAGATTGTCAGTTGCCTTTTTACTTAAAGGAAAATGTGGCTAGCTGGAAGAGGACCACATCCGCTTCCCTCGGGACCTCACGGAAGTGGACGTCTCAGGCTTCAGGGAGGCTGAGTCCGAGGCTGGCCCGGCTCTCCTCCACACCCCTGTGCTTATTCTTTCTCAAAGGACGTTGATACGTTTGCTTTTCTGCTAAGTTTCACTTTCAGTGTTCTGTTTCAAATGCAAGAATCTGTGTTTATGGTAGATAAACACGTACCATAGGTGGATCATTGGAACCGCAACCTGAACCCAGCATGTGCCATTTTAAAACGTCTTCAATATTTGATAAAATTAACTATGCTTGCGGCCCAATAAACAGTTCTTGAAATTTGAATGCATTTTTATTTAATAACTCACAAGATAAAACTTTCTATAAGCATCAGCCTCATGAATATATTTCCTATGGAAGAGTCTACAGAATTGTTTGGTTTTAATTAGAGAGTTATTTAAAAAACAACAATAGGGGCTGCTTTTGACTTTCAGCAGAACAAGATGATCTTTACCTGAAAACAAGATAAAAATTCCAAAGTCAGGGATATTGTGATTTACAACAGTGATTTGTGTAATCATTTGAGAGCATGCCTAACAGTCTCAGTTAACCCTTCCAGGCCCCCAGAGAAGCTCCCTCCTATACCTCAGCGCTGCTTCCCGGCTGTGGGAGGCTTCCTGGCAATGTCCCCAGGGATCGCTCTCACCAGCCACATGCAGATTCTGCAGGCTGGAAGCACAGCCCCATGCCAAAGGGGATGTCAGGAACACACGCGTGAACACACACTTGATCGGTGAGAAGAAGACCTGAAGGGCTGGGGGGAGCCGTTGTATTTAAAATGCAGGATGCCGCCTGGCTGGGTCATAGGTGAGGGAGGGCGCACCTGACGCCATGTGCTTCTTGGCTGCTGCTCGTGTGGCTTGTGTGCATGAGTGTGAGCGCGAGTGTGCATGTGTGTCTGAGAGTGTCAGTGAGAGTGTATGTGCATGTGTGGGACAGCCTGTGAATGCCTGTGAGTGTGTGCATGTGTGAAGCTCTCTGCATGCAACTGTATGTATGCAAATGTGTGTGCATATGTGTGTACTTGTAAGTATGCATGCATTGTGTGTATGCATGTGTGGGTGTGTTTCAGCATGTGTGTCAGTGTGTGTATGGGTGAATATGGGTGTGTGTGCATGTGTGTGTGAACATGTGTGTGTATGCGTGTGAGTGTGAATGCATGTGTGATGTGCATTGTGAGTGTGAACATTGTGCGTGTGTGAACATTGTGCGTGAGTGTGAATGTGTATATGCGTGTGAGTGTGCATGCATGTGTGTGAGTGTGCATGTGTGTGAGTGTGCATGAGTATGTTTGTGTTTCTCTGTGTGGAAAGGGTAGGGTGTCAATGTGTTCCCCGCAAATCCGTCCACAGCAGTGCTTTGCTCACAGGTGTTTAACTACACTTGTGCCCCCCGTCCCCACCTAGATTTTCATCTTAGGAGGCCAGGGCAGGGCCTTTTCTGTGTTAAACTCTCCCAGAGGCTGGGCTCAAAGAGCAAGGGCCTGGGTTAAACAGCGCTGTGCACAGCTGGGGACCTGCCCTGGCCTCTGGGCTCTGGGAAGAGTGGGGTTTTCAGGGTGGAGGCTCCAGCAGCGGTGTCCTGATCCTGCCCACTGTGCAGGAAGTGGCTCACAGCAATGCTGTGGGTGTCCTCAGGACCTGCCTGTGGGCCATGAGGCTGGGTCCAGGCCGGGGTTTGTGTAGACGGTGTGCCTCAGGGTAGGGGCTGGGCTATGCGGCCTCCATGTGTGGGTCCTCAGGGCTGCCCAGGAGGTGCTCATTGTTGGTGTCCTCCAAGCTGAGCCTTGGGAGGGGCGGCAGCTCAGGGAGAAAAATTGTTCTGAGATGACTAATTACAGAAAACTGGCTGGCACAACATCCAGTTCCTGAAGACCCTGTAGGAAAGCAAAATATTTCACTCCAAACTATTTTTTTGACCTATGTTGATACGGCCCTGCAAAGCCATCTTTTGTGGGGGAAATTTGCATCTGTAGAGAATCTCCATTAATGCAGCCAGGCCTTCCTTTCTAGGCCTTTCCCGGATCTAAGGGAGATTAAATGAGAGTCTGACACTTTCAAAGTCTGAAAAGAGACATTCACCTTCTATTCTCTCTGAAGACTGCGACCTGGGAGGCTTCATCTGCATAACAAGAACTGTGGTCTCCACAACCCCCTTATCTTAACCCAAGCCTTTCTTTCTAGTGACTTCAAGTCTTTAAAAAATGTTTAGCTCCGCCGGGCGCGGTGGCTCACGCCTGTAATCCCAGCACTTTGGGAGGCCGAGGCGGGCAGATCACGAGGTCAGGAGATCGAGACCATCCTGGCTAACACGGTGAAACCCCGTCTCTACTAAAAAATACAAAAAATTAGCCGGGCGTGGTAGCGGGCGCCTGTAGTCCCAGCTACTCGGGAGGCTGAGGCAGGAGAATGGTGTGAACCCGGGAGGCGGAGCTTGCAGTGAGCCGAGATCGCACCACTGCACTCCAGCCTGGGCAACAGAGTGAGACTCCATCTCAAAAAAAAAAAAAAAATGTTTAGCTCTTTCACCCAATTGTCAATCAGAAAATCTTTGAATCCACCTGTGACCTGTAAGAACCCCAAGTTGGAGATGTCCCACCTCTTTAGGCAGAACCAATTTACACCTTCCACGTATTGATCTATGTCTTTGCCTGTAACGTCTGTCTCCCTAAAATGTATAAAACCGAGCGGTGACCCAACTCCCTGGGCACACTTTCTCAGGACCTCTTGAGACTGTTCCCAGGGCCATGGTCACTCATATTGGCTCAGAAGACACCTCTTTAAATATTTTACAGAGTTTGGGGGGTTTTTTGGTCAACAATAGTATCAATTTGTGAACAGAAAATAAATTTGGGGGCCGGAAGATCACTAAGCTAAAGGGAAAAGTCAAGTTGGGAATTGCTCAGAGCAAACCTGCCTCCCACTCTAGACAATGTCATCTTTCTGCTCACTGAGACAAAAGCATATCTGATTGCTTCCTTTGCAAAGGCTCATCAGAAACTCAAAAGAATACAACCATTTGTCTCTTACGTTCCTGTGACCTGGAAGCCCCCTCCCTGCTTCGAGTTGTCCCCACCTTTCTGGATGGATCCAATGTACATCTTACATATATGAATTGATGTCTCCTGTCTCCCTAAAATGTACAAAACCAAGCTGTGCCCCGACCACCTTGTGCACACGTTGTCAGGACCTCCTGATGCTGGGTCACAGGCACGTGTCCTCAATCTCGGCAAAATCAACTTTCTAAATGGACTGAGACCTGTCTCAGACATTCGAGGTTCACAAATTGCAAGATACTATTTCCTAGAAGATGTTTAGTGAAATAAATATTGACCATTCCTGATATTTTTACTTTATCATTGTGAATCTACTTATTCTGAAATATAGTAAAACATTTTACTACATTTTCCAATCAATAAATTATCTGGTGCACATTGCCTTAGGACATCATATGAGGCTGAATGTGTTAGAAAAATCATAACTGAAAAATTTAAGAAATGAGGCCAGGTGCAGTGGCTCACACCTGTGTAATCCCAGCACTTTGGGAGGCCAAGGTGGGTGGATCATCTGAGGTCAGGAGTTTGAGATGAGCATGGTGAAACCCTGTCTCTACTAAAATTACAAAATAAAAATTAGTTGGGTGTGGTGGTGCATGCCTGTAATCTCAGCTACTCAGGAGGCTGGGGCAGGAGAATTGCTTGAACCCAGGAGGCAGAGGTTGCAGAATCGCACCATTGCACTACAGCCTGGGTGACAGAGTGAGACTCCATCACACACAGTGGAGTGATCTCGGGTCACTACAACCTCCACCTCCCAGCCGCCTGCCTTGGCGTCCCAAAGTGCCGAGACTGCAGCCTCTGCCGGGCCGCCAACCCGTCTGGGAAGTGAGGAGCCCCTCTGCCTGGCCGCTGTGCAATCTTCCAAGTGTGAAGTGACAGCCTTTCTGCAGGTGTACCCAACAGCTCCAAAGAGACAGTGACCATCGAGAACGGGCCATGATGACGATGGCAGTTTTGTCAAAAACAAAAGGGGGAAATGTGGGGAAAAGAAAGAGAGATCAGATTGTTGCTGTGCCTGTGTAGAAAGAAGTAGACATAGGAGACTCCATTTTGTTCTGTACTAAGAAAAATTCTTCTGCCTTGGGATGCTGTTGATCTATGACCTTATCCCCAACCTGGTGCTCTCTGAAACATGTGCTGTGTCCACTCAGAGTTAAATGGATTAAGGGCGGTGCAAGATGTGCTTTGTTAAACAGATGCTTGAAGGCAGCATGCTCGTTAAGAGTCATCACCACTCCCTAATCTCAAGTACCCAGGGACACAAACACTGCGAAAGGCCGCAGGGTCCTCTGCCTAGGAAAACCAGAGACCTCTGTTCACTTGTTTGTCTGCTGACCTTCTCTCCACTATTATCCTATGACCCTGCCACATCCCCCTCTGCGAGAAACACCCAAGAATTATCAATAAATACTAAAAAATAAAAAATAAAAAAATGAGCCATGCACCCTGGTACTGCACCCCCCATCTGGGTGCCTCTGGGGAGGGTCCTCGTGGCACCCTGGTACTGCACCACCCACCTGGGTGTGTCTGGGGAGGGTCCTTGTGGCACCCTGGTACTGCACCACCCACCTGGGTGTGTCTGGGGAGGGTCCTCGTGGCACCCTCATACTGCACCCCCCACCTTGGTGTGTCTGGGGAGGGTCCTCCTGTTTCTTGTTAATGCACATCATACCCTTCATCCCAGGTAAGAAAAGGAAGATGGGGATGCTGAGAGGAGCCCTCTTCTTTTGTTTTACTATGTTTTCAACTCAAATATTCAAGGCCACTGAGACACAGGATCCATTTCCACGCCTAATCTTCCTTCACCAGTCTCTTGTTAAAGCATCTAAGAAGAGCAGGCCTCCCTTCATGCCATGGAGATCGGGAAATGACGGGCTCACAGGCAATTTGGGTGCACAGAAGAATCTGTCAGCCTCAAACACATCTCCTGGGGTCTTTTTTAAATTATGTTTGGCAGGCTTGATTTTGCCCCGCCTTCCTGTGCAGCTTTACTGCAAGGCTATTAACATTTAAATGAAGCACCCAGGTGAGGGTGTTAATTGTTGAGATTCTAGTAGCTGATCTCCTGTCTGGGATTCTTTGAACTTGTTAATCATTGAAATGAGTCCATTTGGGGCTACTGAGAGGTCGCAGGCCTGACACCAACTCTCTGCTCTGACACAGGTTTGGGATGTGATGGAGAACGAGCTGCACAAGTCTCTGGGCTCCTGTAAAAGGATTGGTTGCAGAAATGTCCTCAGAGTTGTTGGGAGGATTCAATAGAAGATGCATGCAAAGCACCTGGCTGAATGCCCAGAGCCCTGCAGACACTCAGGAATGAGTAACCATGCAGATTTTCTACACCTTTAGACCAGATATTCTAAGAAACTTCCTGCTATAGATTAACTAGATCCTGATTGTGTTTTTCATTTCCAGGCTTAGAAGAAATAAAGGAAATATCCCAGGAGCAAAAACAAAACACACACATGCTCCTCTCAAGAGTCACTGGCATCCCAGCTGAAAAGTCAGCTCTACACCTGTGGGACCTATGGGCCTGTTTCTGAGCTCTGTTCTGTCTCTTTGGTCCGAGTGTCTATCTGAGGCCAATACCACAGTACCAAATGCGGTTGCTTTAGAGGAAGTCTTGAAATCAGATGAGGTAAGCCTTCCAGTTTTGTTCAGCCTGTTGGCTATTTTCTATGAATTTAAGAAGCAGCTGAAAATTGATGTTAATTACAAAACAAAAAACCTACTGAGATTTTATTGGGATTGCTTTCAACAGATTAATTTAAGGAGAGAGACACCATCCAAATATCCAGTCATCTGGTCCATGAACATGGTTTTCCTCTCTGTTTATTTAGGTCTTTTAAAACTTATCTTAGCAATATTTTCTAGTTTTCATTTTACAAGTCTTAAAAATATTTATCAAATATTTCTCAAAATGTTCCATATTTTGATGACTTTATAAATGATATTTAAATGTAAATTCCCAATTGTTCATTGCAAGTTTATAGAAACAGTTGTTCTGCGTATCCTCAGCCTTGGTAACTTCCCTCTTAGTTCTAGGCATTTTTTTGTGTCAATGAAGAGTCAAATTCTGTAAAGTATTTGGAGAGATTTATTCTGAGCCAAAAGAGAGTGGCCAATGTCCTGTGACGCAGCCTCAGGAGATGCCAAGAACATGTGCCTCAGGTGGTCGGGGGCAGCTCGGTTTTCTACCTTTTAGGGAGACATGAGGCATCAATCAAACACATGTAAGATGTACGTTGGTTTCATCTCGAAGGGTGGGACAACTCTAAGTAGGGGACTTCCAGGTCATTTAAGATTTAAAGATTTTCTGATTGGCAATTGGTTATTATCAATAGAAGGGAGTGTCTGGGTTATGATAGGGGATTGTAGAGACCAAGGTTTTATCATGCAAATGAAGCCTCCAGGTATAGACTGTAAATGTTTCTTCTCAGACTTAAGAGATCTGTGTTGATATTAATGCTAGTCAGCTTTTCCTGAATTCCAAATGGGAGAGGGAATAACGAGGCTCGTCGACCCCATTCCCATCATGGGCTGAGCTGTTTTTTCAGGTTAACTGTGGAATGCCCTCGGCCAAGGGGAGGGGTCTGTTTAGATTGTTGGGGGGCTTAGAATTTATTTTTGGTTTACATGTTATGCAGAATTTTCTACAGATGATGATGCCCTCTGTGAGTAATGATAATCTCACTCTTTTCTTTCCAAACGTGATGTGTTTTTTGCTTGTCTGAGTAAGCCGACTAGGATTCCTGGCACCATCGTGAATGGCTCTGGTGAGCACAGGCAGCCCTCTGCTGCTTCCGATCTTAGGTGGGAAACTGTCATATTTCACCACTAATAAAATTTTAAAAGACAATTCTGGCAAAGATCAGAAATGGCAAAGACAGTGGAGGGTGACAGAGGGGTTTGCCTGCAACAGTTCATGTTTTTTATTTTGTTAAAAGACAGTTACAATTATTACAGAATATTATCGGGTAGAAAACAAATGGTATTTGTCTTACATTATTCTTTCTACTTTGCTTTTTGTTTTTAAAAAATATACCAGAGAAATGAAAATAAAGTCAGCCTCTATAAAATTATGAAGAAGAAAGGCAGTATCATAATGATTATGCAGGAACCAAGGACTGGCCTGGAAGATGGGCCCCCAAGCTCACAGGGACACCAGCAGGCACTGCTTCTAGACATGGAGCCTCAGTTCCAGAATGTCCCGTGACATGACCAGGAGTAGGGAACCAGCCCTCCCGACCTCCATGTCTTATTTGCCAGGCAGGGGTAACTGCAGGCTGGCCCTGACCAGGATGACCACTGGCTCCCACTGTGCATGCATTTCGTGCGTGGCCTGCACTGGACATCGGCTCACCCACGTGCTGGGGTGTCCAGGGTCCAGGGGAAGCTCCAGGACACATTTGAGGATCAGGAGAGCAACCTGCATAGTGCAGGACTCTTGTCAGGGAGACCACGACCCGGGAGCCTTTCCTAGAAGACACAGAGTCCCCACAAATACCTGTGACAAGGGTCTCATCACAGCACTGTCTGAGAGTGCTTGGAGAGAGGGAACCTGCCTGCAGCTGTTCCCAGAGCAGTGGGGCGGGGGACACTCCCCTACTGAAGAAGGCATTTCCTTTTGGCGCCTCCAGTTCCTCCTGCCAGGACGTCAGCACCCAGGCTCTGATGTGGGCTGCTGGAGGCCACTGGCCGCAGCACTGCAGTGTGGACTCGGGGCCACGGCACTGCAATGCTGCCCTGGATTGAATGGGGCGGGGGCTATAGATGTATAATACGAGTTGGATTTTAGAGACTTGGTATGTGGCATAGAGTCTCAAATGTCCAAAGATGTGTCGCATTGATTTCAGGGTGAGTGGATAGTTGTTCTGATATACTGAGTTCAGTAAAATACATCGGCAGCAGGAATTTTACCGGTTACTGTTTCGTTTTTGTAAATATGGCTACCACAAAATGTAAGGGCACGCAGGTTCACGCCCTCACCCAGCACTGGCCTCCCCTTCCCAGACAATCAGCCGCATCTTCGCCCGCCAGCATGGCCCCTTGTTCTCAGGGCTCCTGCCCTCATGCTCCTGTGTCCTCCAGTCCCCCTGCCCTCTAGGAAGCCTCGTGGCCGATGGGGCTTTGCTCAACCTGGTCTCGCGCTCACCTCCACCTTTGGCTCTAAGGCTTGTCATCCCTAAATGAGTGCCACCGTCACGGAAGCTTCAGGTCCACAGAGCTGGATGCCCCGGCCAGGCCTGCCAGCCTCATTCCTCGTCCAGAGCACAGTAGCTCCTGCAGGTTCCCCTCCTATTTGACCAAAATAACCCTCCCGATCCCCTAAATTTAAAACTTCAGTGTGGACCCTGCCTGGGGTTCCGGGACCCCAGCCCCTCTGCTTCGCTCTCCACAGCGTTTATCACTCGATCCGTACCAGGCTCCTTACCCGTTTCTCCTATTTCTCTCTCCCTTTAGGAGGGCAAGACTATTGTTCACTGCTATTTCCCCACAGCTAGAACGGTGCTTAGAGATACGCAGGTGTGCACACCCAGGTGCACACACACAGGAATGCACACAGATACACATATACTCACAAATACACACACATCTTGTATGTGTGAAAATAAGTAAATCAAACATCTTCATATTGTTTGAGTACTTTAATATTTTAGCTCTTTAAAAGATTCCACGTTTACATGGTAGTGTTTCCTGTTCAGCATTTTTCCCTTGATCACTCTGTCCTATTCGAAAATATTCTAAAACAATTTCTGAAGCCAAACCATCGAACTCTTCAAGACTAGGTCTCTAAGCAAATATGCCAAACAGACCCGATTCAAAGTCAGGCAAACCACAAGGCTGTCAGCCCAGCATGTTCCGTTGAAAGGCGAGTCTGAAGCAACGTCTCAGACCCCTGAGGTGGGCTCCATCCCAGCAGCTCCCCTGGGTCTGTGCAGGGCCCCCTACGCCTCCGAGTCGGAGCCAGCTCTCAACTGGCCAAAAAGAAGATGTGATGACTGTGAGAGCCTCTCCAGGTCCTTCGGGTCGGACCTGTCACCTAATGGGGTGAATTACGGCTGAATAGGTGAGGACTGTTTAACTGCCTTCAGGCATCTTTCAGATTGTGTGGTTAGCTAAGCCAGCTGCTGCAAGAAATGGAAACAAACTCATTCCGGGGTTGCCTCTGGAAGACACAGGTGCCCACGGCCCTCCAGTCCCCCTGAATCCTCATCTTAAAATAAAATAGGTTGGCCCTTTTTCATTACTAAACTTATTCAAATAAAGGTGTCCAGCTTGCACGGAATTACCCTCCATTTTCCATTTTTATGCACTAAATGCATATGCATATTTCTAGACTATTAGTTTCTTCATTTTTTCTTTACAAAAGAGGACTCTTTCTGCTTTTATTAATTTTGACTATCTTCTCTAATATACTGTAAGATTTAATGCATGTTATTTTCTAATTGCTGTATTTAATCCTGGATTAAAGTAACCTCAAAAAATAATCATCAAGAAGAGATGGAAAGAAAAGAGGGGAATGAGAAAAAAAATGAACTTTACCTTTCAACAAATTTATAAAAAGATGTGTTTTTTATTCTTTACAAAAACTAAATTATTGTTCATAGGCTGAAGGCTGTTGAATTATGAGAAAGCGTCATTTGAAGAGATGGATGCCTCTGACCCCGCCAGGCTCTGCAGACCTGGAGGCGGCTCCAGATCTGGGGTGTGCGGCAGCATTGTGTGTCCAACAGGTGATTAACTCTGCTGGTGATATGTGTTTTTAGATATGTGTGTCTTTTCTATGAGAGTAAATCATAAAGCCCACAGGATGTGCGAGCAGCCATTCTCGCTGGCCAGGCGGTGTTAGCGCTTGCAACGCACATAGATTATATCCAGGAGGATGCAGTCAATACTTTCTGGGTCCTTTTTAGGTTTTGGGGGCTTTGCAACACGCTTTACACTGCCCCTCATAAACCCGTCCTAACTGTGCGTTCCAGAAAATGTGCAGTTTCTTAAGTTTAGGAAATTTTTTTACCGCTTTTATTTTGAATGCTTGGATTCTTAACTTCTGGTCCCAGTGCAGGTTCATAAACAGACATGGGGACAGATGTCTGCCTGGCCAGAGCTTAGTTCTGAGGGACACGCTTCGGCCATCCGGAGAGAGGGCCTGCTCCCCAGGCTGAGGAGACAACGGCCACACCGGGGAGCACCATTCCCAGTCAGGGCCTAAAGGGTGGAGCCTGGGAAGAGGGGGCTTGCTCCTCCGCCTGCTCCTGGCAGCACACCCCAGGTCCCCCCGTTACCAAGGGAATGGTGCTAAGCAGGGCAGGTCCCAGGGCGCCATGGAGAGAAGCATGTCAGCCGCAAAGCCCTTGGGCGACCAGGCCCAGAGCCGCCCACTTGGGACAAGCCGCCAGGAGCAAGGGCACAGCTTTCTTCTGGGTCTCGCAGGCCCCTGGCTCTGCACAAATGGTGGGAGGGACCGATCCTACCCTGGAACCGTAGAACCTCGTCCAGCTCTGAGTCAGGAGCCATGGGGGCCATGGCCTCCCGGGCCTGCTGACCTGAGTAAGGGTCCCAGCACCGCTTCCAAGGCCGGGACAAACACCTGCTCCTAGTGGGTCCCGCGTTGTTCCCGCTTGTTTTCTAAGAGATGCGGTCAGCCCTTCGGAAGCCCTCCGACCCCGCCCAACCCCCACACTTCTCCGGCCGCTGCTCCTCTTCCCCCATTCAAGCCAGTCTGGCCTCCGGCTCTGTTCAGAGCAAGCCCAGCCTCCTTGTCATGGACTGGAAGGACCCCTGGCTCCAGGCTCCCGTCCTGCTCACACCCAGGAGTGTGGGCCATGCACTCCCGGAACCTAACTGTGGGTCAATGCTGGCCCTGGCTCCAGGCTCCCGTCCTGCTCACACCCAGGAGTGTGGGCTGTGCACTCCCGGAACCTAACTGGGGCTGGAGCTCGTCCTTGTCTCCTCTGACATCAGCTGGACGCACCATTTCTCTCCAAACCACAAACTCCCCTGAGCTGCCCTTTCTCTGGGAATGCATAGCTGTCGGGATCCCCACGGGCTATCACCTGCCAGGTTGAGGTCTGGCAGGAGTCTTCCTACCTCATGACAAAGCTTCAACCCTCTCCAGCCAGGAGACACTTAACTCTGCTCATTGCCCCTTTGAAGCTTGTGATGTGAACAGACCCACATCCAGTACCATCTCTGCATCAAAAAGCTTTGGTTACGAGTGAGGGAAATCAGCCAAAACGCACTTATGCAAAAAAGGGACAAAATGAACTCTCATTAACTGGACAGTTCAAAAAGGGGAGGCTTCAGGCATGGCTCGATCCAGAGGTCAAACTCCTGCTGGTTGCTCTTGGTCTCCATCTTACTCTCAGTTGGTGTTCAGGGTCATGCATGTTGCCTCCACATTTTGGCAAACATGTACTCTGGGCCCTGGGGGCTGAAGTCATCCACAGCTCTAGTGACTGCACACCTCAGTGACCTCTGCTTCCTCTGAGGTGAGCCTGGCAGGAGCACGTCCACAGGCAGTCACCAGGAATGAAGCCATTCAGGACTGTCACAGAGCCACATCAAGTGTCCAAGCCAAAAAGTCAAAGTGTAAAAAGGAAGAGGGAGCCCCCTCCACCCCTGCCTGAGGTGTTTAAACATGGCGAGCATGGATAACTAAATGCCATTCAATCAAACCTTACTTTCTATTCCTTCTCTGTCATCGAGGGGCGCAGCTCTGAGGGTAGAACATTTAGCATCTCATTAACAATGGCCGTGTGCTGCTGAAAATCCGAGTGGGAAGCCAAAGTTTGCAGAGAAGCTTCGTGTGTGCTCCAGCCCATCGAGTGCTTGTTTACGGAGCAGGTGACAGGATTGAGGCTTCACCCGCTGCCTCCACATGTACAGCCATCGTGCAGGGCTCCTGCCTCGTTCAAAGGCATTACGTTATCTCTCAAGGGAAAGTCATACTTTTAAAATACAAAATTCTCTTTTATGCAGCAAAATTGCTGTCATACATATTTCAATGGAAAATTAAGCGTTGTAATAAAATATAACAAGGATGATAAAGGCATGTAGTATTTTATGCCATCGAATGCCATTATACCATCCCATACAATAAATTGGTACTGCTCTAAGTAACCTTCAAAACAATTTAGTGCCTCCGCACACACGTCAGAAGGAAGGGGCCTGGAAGGACAAGTTTTGAAGTGTAGGCCGGTGTTGTGATTGCTGGTTGGTTTGGCCTCTCGGCTCCAGAGCAGGTGGGGAATCCCCGGGGCGCTCGCGCACAGGACCTGGGGAGGCCACCACGGGCTTTACAAAAACGCAGTCCTGCTGGAGACGCCTCTCCTGGGGCTATTCCTTTCCGTTTTTAGGTGGCTTCCTCCCATCGGTGCTGCACGCAGCGGTTTTTCTGAAGCAGCTGCTGGTTCTCACCGGCGTCTTCCACCCCCGCTGCCTGAGCGCCGTCTTTCCACCTTGTGCATTCTGTGCGCTGCGGCACGTCCCGGCGCGTCCTGAGGCCTAAGCCCAGTTCGCAGGGAGCCACGGATCAAGGTGTCCTGAGCACACGCCAGGACTCGGGAAATCACGAACAGCTCCCAATCCACTGATGACACCCACAGAACTCCAGTTTAAAAAAAAAAAACTGTGAAGGATAATATAAAAAATAAGTGTACCGTCTGCTTTATGATAGTAAACGAAAATTTCCCAAAAGCTTTCACCTGAAACTATCAATGACTTGGAAACCTCATAAAGAAGCAAGTGACCCGGGAGACTGAAGCGAGATCACGGAGGCTGGCCCTGGGCCGGCCCTGCTGCCGGCTCCCTGAGGCCTGGAGGGATGGAGCCTGGGAGAGGAACCCCGTCCAGGACAAAGCCTGGGGGCTTCACTTTGTGCATCTACCTGATGGCACCAGGGCGGCGGCTGGGACAGCGTTTCTGGGTGCGGCTGGGAGGGTGTTTCCGGACGCGGTGACCCCCGTGTGCTGGGCGTCATCCAATCCTCTGACGGCCTGAAGGGGCCGCGGTGGAGGAAGGAGGAATGGCTCCTGCTCGCCTGCCTTCCTTCCTGCTTGCTCCAGGACGCCTCATCTCACCGTCTCTGGACCAAGGTCTGGAATTTACACCAACCTCCCTCAGAGTCGGGTTGACTGACACCGCAGGCTTTCCTGGGTCCCAGATGGCAGATCCCAAGACCTCTCAGCGCCTGTCACCGCGAGAGCCAGCTCCTCACAATAAATACGTAAACCCATGTATGGGTGGGGCAGAGAGACCCTAAGCATTTCCACACCTGCCTTGAGTGTGTCTGCATCGTCGTTTTGTGATATACATTTCGCCTGCAGTAAGTGCAAAGGCCGCCATTCCTGAGACGCAGGCCTGGGCAAAACCCGGGACTCCTAGGTGCCCCGACGCCCCTCCCCAGACAATGCTCCCTCCCACCCACGAGGTTTCCTGGGAGCAGCCGTCGAAAGAAGAAAAAAACAGTCCCGATGGGGGCTGAGGGCAGAGGAGGCCCAGCTGGCCGTCCTCCAGATTCCCATGCTGCCAACAGCTGCCCTCCGGACGGACAGCTCTGCCAGGGACGGTGCCCAGACAGAGGGCAGCGCGTCTTTCTGGGACTGAACCGACGCCAAGCGTGCGTGTCACTGAGCCCATGTAACAGACAGCGGCAGGCGAGATACAGGCGTGCACCCCGGAGAGGACAGGCTGAGGACCCTCAACAGAGACAGGAAAACCTGCCCGTCACTGAGAAATGGTTGGAAAAGTAAGCTCTTTGTGATGTGACACGCGCTGTCCTTGCTTGAGAGATTGGCGCTGCATTTGGGGGCCCCCAAAAGGTGAACAGAGTATGTGACGTATCTGGCACAAGACGTGAGCCCACTCGCATTTCGCTGGGGGAATTGAACTTTGTAATTTTGTTTTCCCACTGGGATTCCTGCCGTCAACACCTTTGCGGGGGGAGAGTGTCTCCATCACCTGCCTCACAACACGCACCCCTTTGTGTGTCTGTTGTTGTCATTGTTGTTTTGTTTTGTTGCTGTTGTTGTTGTTTATGAGATGGAGTCTCGCTCTGTCCCCCAGGCTGGAGTGCAGTGGCATGATCGCGGCTCACTGCAACCTCCGCCTCCCGGGTTCACGCCATTCTCCTGCCTTAGCCTTCCGAGTAGCTGGGACTACAGGCGCCCACCACGACGCCCGGCTAATTTTTTGTATTTTTAGTGAAGACGGGGTTTCACCGTGTTAGTCAGGCTGGTCTGGATCTCCTGACCTCGTGATCTGCCCGCCTCGGCCTCCCACAGTGCTGGGATTCCAGGCCTGAGTCACCACGCCCGGCCGCGTGTCTGTTTCTTCTGTCTGCTGGTTTGCTGGTTCTCCCTTTTGCTGCTGGTTTGTTTTTGTCCCATGAGGGTTTAAAGGGCTGCCTTTGGGGGCTAAGTGTCCTAAGAGCAAAAGCTCTAACGCCCACGCTGCTCTCTGAAGCCCCTGCCAAGAACAGCCAGGTCTCAGCTGTCAGATGTTTTCCAGCTGTTACTCGGTTTGAATCTGACACCAGCCCCGGCTTCACTCCGGGAGGCATCTGCCCAGACACCAGAGGAGGTGCGAAGTTCCGGGGAAGCAGCTGGGCCCGGCCCTGACTGGTGGGTTCCGTGCATCCCACCCTCCTCATTGGATGAGTTTTCACTCACTGAATTCGCGCCAGCATCCTCAGCACAGGCAGGCGTGGCTGAGTTCAGTCCCTTCATGATCAACTTTGCATGTCTAAGTTTCTGGAACAAAGGGCGTGGCATCGATGGGCGATTTCTGTGGCCCTCCAGGGGCAGCTCCCCAGCAAAGCGCCCAGCACCCACATCACAACAGGCTGCGCAGGCCACAGCGCCCGCGCCTCTGCAGCTGGAAGCCCCCAGCCAGGGGTCACATCAAGCTCCTCGAAGGAGTCCCCAGCACCTGTTCATTGCAACCTGAGCCGAGCTCCAGAAGGCACCCTCACCCTCTCCACCTGAAGCAGGTGACGTGTTTGCAGGAAACGAGCCCGCGGGTCTCAGCTGCCTGGTTTTCCTCTCGGGCCACGCTCCTGCCACCCTGTGTTCTTCCCCAGCAAGAGAGAAGAGCGGGGGGCGGGGAAAGAGAAATGCCTCCAAGGCCAAGCAAGGCCAAGCTGAAGAACCAAGTGCCCCGAGGGAGCCAGCCAGGGCTGCAGAAATGGCTCTGCCCACCCCATAGGCCCCGAGGAGCTCGCCGGACAGCGGCTTAGGGGCTCAGGCAGCCCCAGAACAGTGGATGCCTCATTCATTCCGAGACCCACTGCCTTGCACCCCGAAACGTGGCCCTGGCTCCCTTGTGTAAACCCCATCCTCAAGCACACAGCAGGGCCATCTACGGAGACCTGGAGCCAGGCCAGGACAGGCACAGCCCAGAGACCCAGGCTCCACGCGTCCCAGGGAGAGCTGACCCAGAGCCGGGCTCCCACTGCTCGGTGAAATCCGGAGGAGGGCTCCAGAAAAGGCTGCTGCTGTCGACACTTTCCCTTTGTCACGGACATTCTTTTTTTGTTTGTTTGTTTGTTTGTTTGAGATGGAGTCTGTCACCCAGGCTGGAGTACAGTGCTGCAATCTCATCTCACTGCAACCTCCACCTCCCGGGTTCAAGCGATTCTCCTGCCTCAGCCTCCAAAGTAGCTAGGATTACAGGCACCCACCACCAATCCCGGCTAATTTTTGTATTTTTAGTAGAGACAGGGTTTCACCATGTTGGCCAGGCTGGTCTCTTAACTCCTGAGCTCAAGTGATCTGCCAGCCTTGACCTCCCAAAGTGCTGGGATTACAGGCATGAGCCACCACGCCCGGCCTTGGACATTCTTGATGGCTGTAGATTGATATTCTAAGACTGCTGGTGTCCCGTAGATGCACGAGTCCAAAATAATTGGAAAGTAAACATTTCAGTCAGCCTCACTTTAGCATATTACATCAAATAGCAGAGCTGAAGTTTTTCAGTGTAACCTGCCACATTTAACCCCACTGCTGGGTTTATATATTTCAAACCAAAAGGTACCCAATAACCAGGTGTCGAGAGAGGCCAACTGAGCTGGGCACGCTGGCTCACACCTGTAGTCCCAGCACTTTGGGAGGCTGAGCCAGGAAGATTGCTTAAGCCCAGGAGCTCAAGACCAGCCTGGGCAACATAATAAGACCCAATCTCTACAAGATATACAAAAATTAGCCGGGCATGGTGGTGCACACCTATAGTCCCAGCTACTCAGGAAGCTGAGGTGGGACAATCACTTGAGTCCAGGAGGTCAAGGCTGCAGTGAGGGGAGATCGCACCACTGCACTGCAGCCTGGGCGATGGGAATGAGACCCTGTCTCAAAAACAAGGGATGGACTCACCTGGCACAGAAGCCACAGCCCCATCCAAGAAACACTCACCTCGCTGGTGGGACTGCGGATCACCCACACTAACACACAGAGAGTTAGAAGTGCATCATTGCTTAGATTTTAAAATGACTAAAAGCCCAAAATGGAATTTGCCCTCCATTTCTACTTCTGCCAACCCAGGAGACTGCTCCAGAAGGTGGAGCCAGTAGAGCGTTTAGGAGCTGGCCGGGAGCCACCTGAGGCCTGAGTCTCAGAGGGCAGCCTCCGCCACCCCCCACACGCCAGGAAGGCGGGGACCACGACGCTCCAGGCTGAGCCAGCTCCTCTGCCATCCGGGTGCTGGAGCACAAACTCATCAACGGGAATGGCATAAGGTGGCTGAGCTCTTCTCCACTTTTTATTTTCCAGAACATGAATAAAAGCCTCACTCTTAAGAATCCTGGAAGAGTAGCATACGATTCAGACGGGATAAAGATGTTTTGGGAGAAAAAAATCGAGCATCACGCAAGACACCTGCAGAACGAGGACATGAGGGTTCGCAGAAGCGCTCTGAACAAGTGAGTCGGGGTGTGCAGTGCATCGGGGACCCCTATGCCTGAGCCGCGCTCGCCACCCAGGGGCACAGCCCCGCCACCAGTGTGCCCTGACACAGCCCTGGCCCTCAGCCCACCATGAAACCCCTCAGCTCCAGGCCTGTGAAAGGAGTCAATCCAGGAGTAAACTGACAGCCATTCACTCACCTTAGTGATCACGCTCGGAACAGTAGGTGGGAAATGACAAGACACCACGTTGCTAACTGTGAGACCAGGAGCCCAGATCAAACATCACTATCCAGGCAACACCACACCCCAATGCCCACGGACAATTCACCCACACCCCAACACCCACACCCACACCCCCTTCACCCACTCCCCAACACCCACACCCCCTTCACCCACACCCCAACACCTACACCCCTTCACCCACATCCCAACACCCACACCCACACCCCCTTCACCCACACCCCCTTCACCCACACCCCAACACCCACACCCCCTTCACCCACACCCCAACACCCACACCCCAACACCCACAACCCCTTCACCCACACCCCAACACCCACACCCCCTTCACCCACACCCCAACACCCACACCCCCTTCACCCACACCCCCTTCACCCACACCCCAACACCCACACCCCCTTCACCCACACCCCTTCACCCACACCCCAACACCCACACCCCAACACCCACACCCCCTTCACCCACACCCCAACACCCACACCCCCTTCACCCACACCCCAACACACACACCCCCTTCACCCACACCCCAACACCCACACCCCCTTCACCCACACCACAACACACACACCCCCTTCACCCACACCCCAACACCCACACCCCCTTCACCCACATCTCAACACCCACATCCCCTTCATCCACACCCCAACACCCACACCCCCTTCACCCACACCCCAACACCCACACCCCCTTCACCCACACCCCAACACCCACACCCCCTTCACCCACACCCCAACACCCACATCCCCTTCATCCACACCCCAACACCCACACCCCCTTCACCCACACCCCTTCACCCACACCCCAACACCCACACCCCCTTCACCCACACCCCAACACACACACCCCTTCACCCACATCCCAACACCCACACCCACACCCCAACACCCACATCCCAACACCCACACCCACACCCCCTTCACCCACACCCCCTTCACCCACACCCCAACACCCACACCCCCTTCACCCACACCCCTTCACCCACACCCCAACACCCACACCTCAACACACACACCCCCTTCACCCACACCCCAACACCCACACCCCCTTCACCCACACCCCAACACCCACACCCCCTTCACCCACACCCCAACACCCACACCCCCTTCACCCACACCCCAACACACACACCCCCTTCACCCACACGCCAACACACACACCCCCTTCACCCACATCCCAACACCCACACCCCCTTCACCCGCACCCCAACACCCACACCCCCTTCACCCGCACCCCAACACCCACACCCCCTTCACCCGCACCCCAACACCCACACCCCCTTCACCCGCACCCCAACACACACACCCCCTTCACTCGCACCCCAACACCCACACCCCCTTCACCCGCACCCCAACACACACACCCCCTTCACCCGCACCCCAACACATACACCCCCTTCACCCACACCCGAACACCCACACCCCCTTCATCCACACCGCAACACCCACACCCCAACACACACACCCCCTTCACCCACACCCCAACACACACACCCCAACACCCACACCCCAACACACACACCCCCTTCACCCACACCCCAACACACACACCCCAACACCCACACCCCAACACCCACACCCCCTTCACCCGCACCCCAACACCCACACCCCCTTCACCCACACCCCAACACCCACACCCCCTTCACCCGCACCCCAACATACACACCCCCTTCACCCACACCCCAACACACACACCCCCTTCACCCACACCCCAACACCCACACCCCCTTCACCCACACCCCAACACCCACACCCCCTTCACCCACATCCCAACACCCACACCCCCTTCACCCGCACCTCAACACCCACACCCCCTTCACCCGCACCCCAACACCCACACCCCCTTCACCCGCACCGCAACACCCACACCCCCTTCACCCGCACCCCAACACCCACACCCCCTTCACCCGCACCCCAACACACACACCCCCTTCACCCGCACCCCAACACACACACCCCCTTCATCCGCACCCCAACACCCACACCCCCTTCATCCACACCCCAACACCCACACCCCAACACACACACCCCCTTCACCCACACCCCAACACACACACCCCAACACCCACACCCCAACACACACACCCCAACACCCACATCCCAACACACACACCCCCTTCACCCACACCCCAACACACACACCCCCTTCACCAACACCCCAACACCCACACCCCCTTCACCCGCACCTCAACACCCATACCCCCTTCACCCGCACCCCAACACCCAAACCCCCTTCACCCACACCCCAACACCCACACCCCCTTCACCCACACCCCAACACCCACACCCCCTTCACCCGCACCCCAACACACACACCCCCTTCACCCACACCCCAACACACACACCCCCTTCACCCACACCCCAACACCCACATCCCAAAACCCACTTCCCTTCACCCAATCCTTTCACCCACATCTCAACACCCACATCCCCTTCACCCACACCCCAACACACACACCCCTTCACCCACACCCCAACACACACACCCCTTCACCCACACTCCAACCCACACACCCCCTTCACCCACATCCCAACACCCACACCCCCTTCACCCGCACCCCAACACCCACACCCCCTTCACCCGCACCCCAACACCCACACCCCCTTCACCCGCACCCCAACACACACACCCCCTTCACTCGCACCCCGACACCCACACCCCCTTCACCCGCACCCCAACACACACACCCCCTTCACCCGCACCCCAACACACACACCCCCTTCACCCGCACCCCAACACCCACACCCCCTTCATCCACACCCCAACACCCACACCCCCTTCATCCACACCCCAACACCCACACCCCAACACACACACCCCCTTCACCCACACCCCAACACACACACCCCAACACCCACACCCCAACACACACACCCCAACACCCACATCCCAACACACACACCCCCTTCACCCACACCCCAACACACACACCCCCTTCACCCACACCCCAACACCCACACCCCCTTCACCCACACCTCAACACCCACACCCCCTTCACCCGCACCCCAACACCCACACCCCCTTCACCCACACCCCAACACCCACACCCCCTTCACCCGCACCCCAACACACACACCCCCTTCACCCACACCCCAACACACACACCCCCTTCACCCACACCCCAACACCCACATCCCAAAACCCACTTCCCTTCACCCAATCCTTTCACCCACATCTCAACACCCACATCCCCTTCATCCACACCCCAACACACACACGCCTTCACCCACACCCCAACACACACACCCCTTCACCCACACCCCAACACACACACCCCTTCACCCACACCCCAACACACACACCCCTTCACCCACACTCCAACCCACACACCCCCTTCACCCACATCCCAACACCCACACCCCCTTCACCCGCACCCCAACACCCACACCCCCTTCACCCGCACCCCAACACCCACACCCCCTTCACCCGCACCACAACACACACACCCCCTTCACCCACACCCCAACACACACACCCCCTTCACCCACACCCCAACACCCACACCCCCTTCATCCACACCCCAACACCCACACCCCAACACACACACCCCCTTCACCCACACCCCAACACACACACCCCAACACACACACCCCAACACCCACACCCCAACACACACACCCCCTTCACCCACACCCCAACACACACACCCCCTTCACCCACACCCCAACACCCACACCCCCTTCACCCGCACCTCAACACCCACACCCCCTTCACCCGCACCCCAACACCCACACCCCCTTCACCCGCACCCCAACACACACACCCCCTTCACCCGCACCCCAACACACACACCCCCTTCACCCACACCCCAACACACACACCCCCTTCACCCACACCCCAACACACACACCCCCTTCACCCACACCCCAACCCACACACCCCCTTCACCCACACCCCAACACACACACCCCTTCACCCACACTCCAACCCACACACCCCCTTCACCCACACCCCAACACCCACACCCCCTTCATCCACACCCCAACACCCACACCCCCTTCATCCACACCCCAACACACACACCCCTTCACCCACACCCCAACCCACACACCCCCTTCACCCACACCCCAACACACACACCCCTTCACCCACACTCCAACCCACACACCCCCTTCACCCACACCCCAACACCCACACCCCCTTCACCCACACCCCAACACACACACCCCTTCACCCACACCCCAACCCACACACCCCCTTCACCCACACCCCAACACACACACCCCTTCACCCGCACCCCAACACACACACCCCCTTCACCCACACCCCAACACACACACCCCTTCACCCACACTCCAACCCACACACCCCCTTCACCCGCACCCCAACACCCACACCCCCTTCACCCACACCCCAACACCCACACCCCCTTCATCCACACCCCAACACCCACACCCCAACACACACACCCCCTTCACCCACACCCCAACACACACACCCCAACACCCACACCCCAACACACACACCCCAACACCCACACCCCAACACACACACCCCCTTCACCCACACCCCAACACACACACCCCCTTCACCCACACCCCAACACCCACACCCCCTTCACCCGCACCTCAACACCCACACCCCCTTCACCCGCACCCCAACACCCACACCCCCTTCACCCGCACCCCAACACACACACCCCCTTCACCCACACCCCAACACACACACCCCCTTCACCCACACCCCAACACACACACCCCTTCACCCACACCCCAACACACACACCCCTTCACCCACACCCCAACCCACACACCCCCTTCACCCACACCCCAACCCACACACCCCCTTCACCCACACCCCAACACACACACCCCTTCACCCACACTCCAACCCACACACCCCCTTCACCCACACCCCAACACCCACATCCCCTTCATCCACACCCCAACACACACACCCCTTCACCCACACCCCAACACACACACCCCTTCACCCACACCCCAACACACACACCCCTTCACCCACACCCCAACCCACACACCCCCTTCACCCACACCCCAACACACACACCCCCTTCACCCACACCCCAACACCCACACCCCCTTCATCCACACCCCAACACCCATACCCCAACACACACACCCCCTTCACCCACACCCCAACACACACACCCCCTTCACCCACACCCCAACACACACACCCCAACACCCACACCCCAACACACACACCCCAACACCCACACCCCAACACACACACCCCTTCACCCGCACCCCAACACCCACACCCCCTTCACCCGCACCTCAACACCCACACCCCCTTCACCCGCACCCCAACACCCACACCCCCTTCACCCGCACCCCAACACACACACCCCCTTCACCCACACCCCAACACACACACCCCCTTCACCCACACCCCAACACACACACCCCTTCACCCACACCCCAACACACACACCCCTTCACCCACACCCCAACCCACACACCCCCTTCACCCACACCCCAACACACACACCCCTTCACCCACACTCCAACCCACACACCCCCTTCACCCACACCCCAACACCCACACCCCCTTCACCCGCACCCCAACACCCACACCCCAACACACACACCCCCTTCACCCACACCCCAACACCCACACCCCCTTCACCCACACCCCAACACCCACACCCACACCCCCTTCACCCGCACCTCAACACCCACACCCCCTTCACCCGCACCTCAACACCCACACCCCCTTCACCCGCACCGCAACACCCACACCCCCTTCACCCGCACCCCAACACACACACCCCCTTCACCCGCACCCCAACACCCACACCCCCTTCACCCGCACCCCAACACACACACCCCCTTCACCCACACCCCAACACCCACACCCCTTCACCCACACCCCAACACCCACACCCCCTTCACCCGCACCCCAACACACACACCCACACCCCCTTCACCCGCACCTCAACACCCACACCCCCTTCACGCGCACCTCAACACCCACACCCCCTTCACCCGCACCTCAACACCCACACCCCCTTCACCCGCACCCCAACACCCACACCCCCTTCACCCGCACCCCAACACACACACCCCCTTCACCCACACCCCAACACCCACACCCCCTTCACCCACACCCCAACACCCACACCCCCTTCACCCACACCCCAACACACACACCCCCTTCACCCACACTCCAACCCACACACCCCCTTCACCCACACCCCCTTCCCCCGCCATCTCCCTGACACTCCGTCCAGGATCACAGGAACTTTTCCAGGAGGAAATGTCTTTCTCTGGCTTGTTTTTCTGAGGTCACTGCCCTTGAGTGACGTATCTGTACTTGTGCCCTTCCCCCTCCTAGCAGACTTGCTCAGGAAGGCAGATACCAAGCCAGCACGCCTTTCTCTCCTAGGGCCAAGGCCAGGGGTCTATGGGTGCTCAGTGGGTGACCCTGAGCCGACCCAGGGTGTAGCCACTGCTCAGGGACAGCTGGGTGGGGAGCAGAGCTCCTCATTTGCCGCAAGACACTGGCCGGCACACAGCAGGAGCTTCCAGAGGCTCCAGGCAGCCCTCGGTGCTCAGGCCCCGAGCAAGAGAGCCGTGGTACCCCTTCAGCAGCCCGAGGCGGTCCCACAGAGCCTGGGGGTGCCCCTCCCCACTCACCAGCTACCCAACTACAGACATGGACCCAGCACAGAGCCCAGCACCACGCAGGCACTCGGCAGACGATGGTGAAGGAGAGGCCCCCCCAACCACCGAGTGCTTGCCCCACAGGCCCTGCCTCATCCCCGCCCTGTGCTTCCCGGACGTGTGCCTGTGTGTGCCTACGTGTGCCTCCACGTGCCTCTGCGTGTGCCTGCATGTGCCATGTGCCCTGGTGTCCTCTGGCCATTGCCTGGGTGCAGGTCCCAGGAGTGGGCTCAGGCCCCGGGACTGTGTGTCCACGCTGCCTCCTCTGGCCCCTGAGGTGGAGGTTGGTGTCCAAGGCAGGCACCAGCGTTCTCTCAGGGGCCTCCAGTTGCACAACCCCTCTCCATCCACCCACACAGCCCGGTTCTACCCAGGCCACGAGGCCAACCACTGCTTTTAAGGAGGTCACTCTTAGGGTTCCCTTTAGAGAGTAGCCTAACTTTCCTCCCCGCATGAAGCCCAGAGAGCTGAGAGGGTCCCGTGTGCTGGTGTGAGCCCAAGGGCCAGGCCCACCCCAGGAAGCCGCCATGAGAGAGGAGCTGGCCCATGTGGGAGACCGGCCATTCGCAGCCCCTGGCTCGGGACCCCACGGTCCCCTGTAGAAGGACAGGGGCCGCTGCTTCCACCACCATGGGGCTGGCTGTCCTGGCAGCCTCTCTGGGATGGGCGGCCGGCTGTGAGGGCCGAGGACTCCAGGCCCGGAGGCGCCAAGTCTGTGGGACCGCAGCAGCTGCTGACATCCTGCCCAGCTGACCCCCTCATGCATGGAGCTGCCCTGGGCCCCACCAGTCAGCAGCCATGGCCTGGCAAGGGTGAACATAGCTGTTGCTTGGGGACCATCACCGTGGGGCCCAGCCGTCCGGGGTACACTGCCTGCCACTCAGCAGCACCATCGTCATCTGGGTCCTGAGCATCTGGGACAAGTGTCCTCATGGACACAGCTCACCCTTGGCTGGAGCCGGGCACCCACCCCACTCTCCAACTTCTAAAGCCAAAAGCACTTGAGGCTGAAGGAAGCGGCAGCTGCGGGCAGGTGGGGATCTGCCCAGGTCTCGGGGAGCCTGGACCACTCTGACCAGGCCATTCCTGCCGCCAGGTCCGCCCGTGCGTGGGGCTGAGATCACAACATAGCACCGTCCACTGTGGCCAGGCTGGGCAGGTGAGGCGGGCAGGCAAGCGAGAAGGAAGTGGGCACCCACAGGCAGCCAGGCAGGGTGCAGGGAGGCAGGCGGGCCCTAGGCAGCCACAGAGGCCGCCCTGTCCTGCGAGGGCACCTGCCTCTCCGTGAGCAGAGCAGAGACAGAGGCTGCAAGAGCTCAAGCTCAGGCACAGTCTCTCTGGGGCTCAGAAGCTTCCAGAACTGGGGGCCCAGGCTGCTTCCCAGGGAAGGCATTTTTCCTCTCCTGTGAGGAGGGTCCTGAGTGAGACGCGCCCCACCCCCCCCAACCACTGGGCAGCAGCCTGAGCCAAGGCCGGCCACGAGATCCCAGGGCCCTGGGAGACCCAGCAAGGTCACAGCTGCCGGCTGGCCAGGGACGCAGTGACACCCCCACCCCCGGCAGGGAGTGTCATACTCCTGCTCTCACAGGTGCCCAGGTGCTGAGAGACACGGGCTTGGCCGTCACTCAGTCCCGAGAGTTTGACTCACAATGCCGAAATTATCGCCCTGCCCCAGGCTCCGCGTGGGATGGGCTGAGCAGCTGGAGGGGAGGAACAAGATGCTGCAGGGCCCAGGGAGATGCCCAGACAGGGTCCCAGAGGCCACTGAGTCCCTCCACACCAAGGACAAGAAGGCGGCCTGAGGGCCCACGAGCTCCAGACTCTGCATGAGCTTCCGGAGGGTCATGGAGAAGGAACACCACGCGTGGGGTCCAAGCATCCACGCCAGAGTTCACAGGATCTTCATCATGGAAATGGCCCGCACCTCGCTGACCCCGTAATAATCCCACCTCGGGGTCCACGCTGCAGCAGAGTCCCAGGGTTCTCTAGCGCATCTCTGGTGCCCAATAAAACCTAAGTCAATTGGATTGAATGTTTCGTGCTAAATTTCCTTCCTGTCTTTAAGGTTTCTACGTAGTAAACACTTGCCATGATGTTACCGACTTGCAACAAGCCATGTAAAGAAACTGCTGCATCTCAAGGACTCTTCAGCTGCCTGACCACCTCCGATTTGCAGATTTAAATGCAATTTTATTTCACCTTTGATCAAAATATGTACATAAGTTTCAACTTCAGGACATTCCTTATACTGCATAAAGCTTTGTCCTTTTCCAAAATTCCTTTAATTATTTCATATTTAGTACCTGAAACATCTCAGAAAATTAAATATCCTCATTTTTACACTTGAAAAAGTTCAGGTTTAGAAAGGGCAGCATCTCCCAAGGCCACGAGGGCTATTGGAGCCGAGATTCACCTCCTGATGCTCAGCATGAGCCCTGGGAGCCCCACTGCAAGCTGCAACCACGCTGGACAGGTCAGAGGGAGGGAGAGGGGCCGCCACACTGCCCAGAGGCCAGACGGTCAAGAACCTGGGGCGGTCTCCTGGACAGAGGACGGTGCTCTCGGCTGCAGCCAAGGCCGGTTCTGACACCTGTACCCGCACCCCACACCTTGTATGCGCTCTTTTATAGCCGCAGGGATCAGCCCTCAGGAACACAGAAGCGCTGGGGCCTCAGCTGGCTGGGGCTGCTGTGGAATCTCACATCATCTCCCCCGTCGTAGATGTTGATGCAGTTCGGTTCTGTTTTGTTTGGACCTTCTGGTCAAGTTGTCAAAGACAAGGAAATTAGCCCCAGCTTTGCAGGTCATGGGTAACCCAACAAAGCACTAACGAGAGGATCGCGTAGCCAGGTCCCTGCTGTGCCACGTGCAGACTCCACGCAGGCCCACGCCATCTCGAGTGCGCATTTCTGGGGCTGACCATGAACTACTGCACAGACAGCACGTGCAGAAAGAAGGATCGGAACCTGACACAAAGCCCGGGTGCCTGGATGCCTGGTCTGCCAGTCAGTGGGCAGAAGCGCAGCCAGGGCCCTCGCAACGCTGGCCATGGAGATGTCCAGGGCTGGGGTCACAGGTCAGCACTGGGCCCCACCCTCACCGCTAGTGACTCAGGGATTTGCAGGGAGTGAGGGAGGCGATTAACAGCCCTGAAGATAGTTCATGAACAGAAACCACTCGCTAATCTTTGCAAAGCCCCAGGCTGCAGAGGAGTGATTTTATCTGATGATATCCTCAGAACACTATTACTGTCAACACCGTAATAAACTGAGGTGTCAGACTGGACTTTTGGGGAGATGGAAGAGCATATTCATGCTGCAATCTTCATCACAGTTTGGCCCTGCAGAACCTTCCAGAACAGCCACCCCCTCCTGCTTGCCTCATGACCCAATTACTCTCCAACGATGCAGTCACCTTCCCATTGACAGCAGAGGTCCCGGCCACAGGGGCAGCGGGCAGTCTGCCAGCCACATCTTCACTCTGTTTTGTCATTAATCCTCAGGGAAAGCTGGGCCCAGCTCCCAAGGCTGGAAGGCGCCCAGTGCAGAAAAGAGACAGGGAGAGAAGGAGACCAGGGAGGGTAGGAGAGGGGCAAGGGGAAGAGGGATGGCTGGGCCGGCTTTCCAGGAGAGGAGAGGGACGCCAGCCCCCAGGGCTCTGAGCCCGGAGTCCCTTCTCACACCTGGCCCCTTTGCAATTCACCTGGTGTACGGAGGGCATTTCTGAAATCTTTGCTCCAGGAGCTGAATTTCAGTGGAATACCCATTGTTTGTATGAGGCACAGACCGGAGGGGACCTTGGTTGAATACCCAGTAATTGCAGGCACTCCCATGATCCACCTGCGAGGCTCGTCAGTTTTCTAAAACAGACACCATTGCTCAAGCCTGTTTACTTTTAAAGCACACAATAATGCTCGCTTGCTAGTTTGTTTTTGTCCTGCTAAATCTTTGAAAGGCTTTCCATAACTTCTGTCAAATGTTGCCAAATTCAACGCAGTTGGCGTTTAAATATAACTTTGGAATCATGCACTGTTCCTTTTTCATAACTGACTGCGACTGGGTTGGGAAGGGAGGAGGGTGCACTCCCGGCCGAGCTGCTTGGGGCTCCGGGGCTGGGCCACATCCTTTGCTGCTGGTGCCTCAGGTCTAGAATCGGGCCCCAGGATTCCTCATCCAAACAAGCTCTGAGACTCAGAATATTCCCAGTTTTAGAGAAGTGCTACAGTGCAGATCCCAGAAGTCTCCTAACACCTGTCACCAAGCATTTTAATGTTTCTGCGGTAAGACTCAGACACGCTCACGCTCAGTTACGCGCGTGAAGACCTGGGCAGACTCAGTCATCTCAGACCAGGTCCTGCTGCCCAGCAACTCCCAGAGAGCTTCCCGTGCTCCAGAACTGCCGGACTTGGGAGCGGCGGGCGAGGGGCTGAGGGAGGAGCTGCTGGTGTGGGCGTGAGGCCGCCAGGCTCCGCCTGTGCCCGCCACAGTGCTTGGCGTTCGTGAGGTGAGGCCCAGGCAGTGGGCCATGGTGCTTCCTGGCCTGGCCTGGGCACCGCAGCTCCTCCCTGCGGAGGCCGGTCTGATGCCGGGGTCTGAGCTCCAGTCACGGAGGTGCCATCAGGAAGGCAGAAACCGAGGCCACAGAACCAATTAAACCAGGAGGACATCGTGGATGTATTTGCTACATGCTGTTTCCTTTTTCTCTAGTGCACATCTTTTTAAAATAAGAGCCTTTCCCTACAGAGCCAAAATCGAATTATCATACTTAACAAAACATATATGCTTCATATCAGCCAATATCTAGTACATTTTCCAGTTTCTCCAGTTGTCCACAATTTCCTCTGAAGGCAGGTTTGTCTAAGGAAGATCAGACATGGAACCAGTTCTGCCACCTGCCTCGCCGAGGAGGCCAGGTGTCCGGGAAAGGTCCCCGCCGGGCCTGTCGGTGCCGCCACCTGCCTCGCCGCTGAGAAGGCTGGGTGTCCGGGAAAGGTTCTCGCCGGGCCTGTCGGTTCCGCCACCTGCCTCGCCACCGAGAAGGCCGGGTGTCCGGGAAAGGTCCCCGCGGGGACTGTCGGTGCTGTCCTGGGGGTTTCTTCCTCATCCCCCCTCATTCCTTAGAAATGGAAATCAGCTCCACAGGTTGCCGGATTCACGGTGAACATTTCGGCTGGGACGTATCCAGGGAATGTGAAGCTCCTGCACTTCTCACCAGGAGATATGCTCCCTGGGTGACCCTCACTGGGAGGCTGAGGCTGATGCCCACACGAGGGGAGGCTCACAGCCTTCCCTGCCACCGATACCAGACAAGGGTCCTGTCCCCAGCAGCTGCTCACCTCACTGGTCTAAACACTCATGGGCTAACCTTGTCCTAGTCCATGATTTCAGTGGTGTTTGGAAAAGATGATTTTTCTAACTCAGTCACTCATTCACATTTATGGGCCGGCATTCCTTTTTGTTGTTGTTTTTTTGAGACCGAGTCTCATTCTGTCGCCCAGGCTGGAGTGCAATGGTGCGATCTCGGCTCACTGCAACCTCTGCCTTCTGAGTTCGAGCAATTCTCCTGCCTCAGCCTCCCAAGTAGCTGGGATTACAGGCGTGGGCCACCACACCTGTCTAAAGTTTGTATTTTTAGTAGAGATGGGGTTTCGCCATGTTGCCAGTCTGGTCTCGAACCCCTGACCTCAGCTGATCCACCCACCTCGGCCTCCCTAACACTGTAATCCAAAGTGCTAGGATTATAGGCATGAGACACCATGCCCGGCCCAACATTCCTTTTTAAAGGTCTTTCCTCATACCTAGTGCCATTTGGTTATACTGGCATCCTCTTTCTAGCACAAAACAAGATAATGTTCGATTTTTCCCTCTGGCTGCCAATATTCAAAATAAAGAGTTGGTTTGAGATCTGCCTGAGATGAGTTTTTCAGGCTTTCTCTTTTCTTAGAGTGTCATTGTGGATTCATGGATGTAAATGGATTAGATGTATCCCAGTTAACTATGGGCCTCATTCTTTTGGATGCTCAGGTTGTCCCAGATTTCACCAATGCCACCTCTTTCAAACTGGCTCCTTGTCTTCTCGACAGGCCCCATTCGTCCTGGAGAGCTCCCTCACTTTCAGGCACAATGAAACGTTCTGGGACCCTTGTGCACGTTGGCTGTCCCCAACCAGACACCTGCCATTTCTCTATTAGAAACCAGGGTTTGTCTTGATTGTCACAATGTAACATTAAAATTGCCTGTTCTTGAAATACTGGAAATAAGGGGGAAGCTGCAAATAACCCTATCCCTATTAAAGAAATTAAAGTTGTACATAAAAACCTTCCCACAAAGAAAACCCCAAGACTACAGTAGCAGGAAAGAAAGATTCAGTAGGTACTTATGACAAAATTCTTAGCAAACCAGAAATAATGGGGACTTTCCACAACCTGATTAAATACATTTATAGAAAACTAACAACTAAAACTAAACTAAAAGTGACCCATACTTAGGGCCACTTTTGACACTTCTGTTCCATACTGTACTGGGGGTCCCAGCCAATGCAATAAGGCAAGAAAAGGAAACAGAGGGCATAAAAATCAGAAAGAAAGATGGGGGGAGGGAGGGGAAAAAGAGAGGAAGAAAGCCATTATTTGCAAGCATGATTATGTGTTGAGAAAACCCTATGTAATCTACAAAACAAACTACTGAAAATGATTCAGTGAATCTAGTCAGGTTGCAGGATATCTGATCAAGTACAAAATTCAATTATCTTCCTATATTTCTATGAACAATTTAAAAATGAAACTGTTAAACAATTCCATATGCAATGGCATAAAAAGGCACCAGACCTGAAGAACAGAAGTAACGGAGCCCCAGCTAGACAGCAGCTGATGCCCCCCGAGAGGTCGCATGCAGCCATCCCCGGGCAGCTGTCCTGGGTGCCCACCCCCCACTCACCAAGAGCCCTGAAAATCAAGGGTCTGAGCCCAGGGGAGCAGACCCAGCTCATGACAACGAATGTACAAGGCCAAATGGAAGGCACCTGCTGCTTCTTGCCTCCCAGCCTGACAGACACTTACACGTGGTGGGGCCAGTGAGAGGGAGGATGGGAGGAAAGAGGCAGGGAGTGAGGGGTAGTGAAGGGAAGGGAGGGAGGAAGCAGGTTGGCAGGGGAGGGGGAGCCAGTGAGAGGGAGGATGGGAGGAAGCAGGTGGGGGGACAGTGAGAGGGAGGATGGGAGGAAGCAGGTGGGGTGGGAGGGGCAGTGAGTGGGAGGATGGGAGGAAGCAGGCAGGGTGGGGGGGCAGCAAGAGGGAGAATGGGAGGAAGCAGGTGGGGGGTGCCAGTGAGAGGGAGGATGGGAGGAAGCAGGTGGGGGGACAGTGAGAGGGAGGATGGGAGGAAGCAGGTGGGGTGGGGGGGCAGTAAAAGGGAGGATGGGAGGAAGCAGGCACAGGGAGGGGGGCGGGACAGTGAGAGGGAGGATGGGAGGAAGCAGGCAGGGTGGGGGGGCAGCAAGAGGGAGGATGGGAGGAAGCAGGTGGGGTGGGAGGGGCAGTGAGTGGGAGGATGGGAGGAAGCAGGTGGGGTGGGGGGGCAGTAAAAGGGAGGATGGGAGGAAGCAGGCACAGGGAGGGGGGCGGGACAGTGAGAGGGAGGATGGGAGGAAGCAGGCAGGGTGGGGGGGCAGCAAGAGGGAGAATGGGAGGAAGCAGGTGGGGGGTGCCAGTGAGAGGGAGGATGGGAGGAAGCAGGTGGGGTGGGGGGGCAGTAAAAGGGAGGATGGGAGGAAGCAGGTGGGGGGACAGTGAGAGGGAGGATGGGAGGAAGCAGGTGGGGTGGGGGGGCAGTAAAAGGGAGGATGGGAGGAAGCAGGCACAGGGAGGGGGGCGGGACAGTGAGAGGGAGGATGGGAGGAAGCAGGCAGGGTGGGGGGGCAGCAAGAGGGAGAATGGGAGGAAGCAGGTGGGGGGTGCCAGTGAGAGGGAGGATGGGAGGAAGCAGGCGGCGGGGGGGGGCAGTGAGGGGGAGGGAGGGAGGAAGTCCACCCCACCCTCCAGCCTGACCTGAGCTGTGGCTGCCTCTGAGAGGGCAGAAGGGCCGGCCTGCAGGCGATACGCCCCCTGACGCCCACTGAGTGAGACCGAGGGCACCCCCACCTGAATCCCCTCTATGAAGCTTACTGAGCTTCAAGGAGCATTGGAGCTGGGGGAATGGTGGCCCCAAAAGACATGTCCCCCGAGAACGTGTGAGTGACCTCATGGAGAAAGGGTCTTTACTGATGTAATTAAGTTTAGGTTCTCCAGATAGAATCATGGTGGATTAGAGCGGTCCCTGCATCCATCCAATGACAGGTGCCGTTATAAAGGAGAGAACGCAGGGAGACGGATGCCGCGTGAAGAAGAACGGAGCCAGAGTGACGCATCCACAAGCAGAGGAGCACGAAGATGCAGCGAGCCCCAGCACGGCGGAGAGAGGCAGGAAACACATCCCCCTCGGAGCCACCCCCGCCTCCCCCTCAGAGCCCCCCTACATCCCCCTCAGAGCCCCCCTACATCCCCCTCAGAGCTCCTGCCTCCCCCTCAGAACCCCGCCCTCCCCGTCAGAGCCCTCGCCTCCCCCTCAGAGCCCCCCACATGCCCCTCAGAGGCCCCGCCACCCCCTCAGAGCCCCCACATCCCCCTCAGAGCCACTGCATCCCCCTCAGAGCCTCCGGAGGGAACCGACCCCATCACCACTTTGTTTCAGACTTCAGGTCTCCAGAACCGTGAGACAGTATCCGCTGTTTTGAGCCATCCGGTTTGTGGTACCTTGTTAACCTTCTTCTACAACCCTAAAAAGCAAATACCAGCATGCACTATTTTAGATTTTAAAACCAGGATTATAAAAGAACCACAGAAACACAGGGAAAGGCGCGATTATCCAGTTTTCTCGGGCAGTCGCTCTGAAGAGGAAACGTTGGAGTGGAATTTGCACAACAGAAGTGGGTTACTGAAGGGCATTGAGGCAGCCTCCTTGTGGGGCACGGGTGGTCGGGTGGGTGGGGGTGAGGGGCAAATGGCAGAGAGAGAGAGAGAGAGAGAGGTGGGCCCTGCCTGCATCCTTCACTTCCGGGGTTTGCCTTGGCCAAACAGCTAGTTCTAGCCAAGAAACGTGGGCAGGGGTGACGCGGTCCACTCCTGGCCCTGGCTCATAAGACCCTCGCCAACAGCCTCCTCACTTTCCTCCCCGGCCGTGTACTGAACGGAGAGGACGCCAAACCAGAGGACGGCAGCGCCACAGGTGGAAGGGGCTGCTGGATCCCTGAGTGACAGTGTAGAGCCGAGCTCCCTGAGGACTTGCATCACAGCACAGCAGTGCTAAGATATGAGGTGTGCCTCACGGATGCACCTGCTGTGTGCATGGGCCTGGACAGCATCCTACAGAGATCACGAAGCCTCAAAAATGTCCTCACTGGGGCCACAAAGAGATCAACACTGGGCCTCAGGAAGAGCGGTGGTGCAGGTGCGGGGGATGCGTTGCTGTGGGCACAGATCTGCCGCACCGGGAAGGGCAGGGAGGCCACTGAAGCAGCCCAGGCAGGTCTGGATCCCGAGAAGCAGCCTCCTGTCAGGGGCTGTGGAGACCGGAGGAGGCTCCCTGATGCCTCCTCTTTGAAAGACGCTCTGCACCCATGTATTTGTGCTCAATAAGACCCATTTGTTGCACGCAAGCTGGCACAGCTCATAATTCAGGGGCAAAGGAATTGGAAGGACATTTCAGAAAATCTGTAAACAAAAGCAATTATTCTTTTGTGCAGTGGAAAGAAAACACAACCAGCCATTTTTCCTCATTCTCTGCAGTGTCCGTGAGTGTGGCAGCCAAGCCTCAAATGTACTTGCTTCTCAGATTCAGCTCAACCCCCTCCATCAACACAACCACCACAAAACTTGGTATTTTTCCCCTACAAACTTTGCCCAATTTTCCCTTTTCCATCTGAAAAACAAGACTCCAGGCCACGTTCACTATGAGATTACTTAATGACTCTCTGTTGGCCCCGAGGTCTGCCACCTGCCCCCACTGCACTCCCCAAGGAGGAGGCCTGATAAACTCATTCATAGCGAGGCAGAGGACACGGTGATGCAGAAGAACATAAAAGCTGACGCTGGGGCTTTGCCAGGTCCCTGGAGACTGAGGCTACAGGGCGAATGTGCAGTGAAGGGCTCTGGGGTTCCAAAAGCTGTGGGGGGCTTCTGTGGCACAGCCCCTGTGGAGACTCAGGCACCTTCCTGGAGGCAGACCCAGAGCAAAGCTCTGCCTTAATCCTCCAAGATCTTTCTGAGGCCAACTCCAGTTCAACAAGGGACCTGACTTCTAGTTCACGGGGTTGTCCTGAGTGTTACAGAGAACGCGCATGTGAAAGAGAGGTGGAGTGCACACGTGCAACCAGCATGCCCTGCACCCCGCAGCAGCCAGGTCTGTGCAGAGAAGCCTGGAGGACAACGTGGCTGGCATGGGCTGCTCCCAAGATGATAGACAGATGGACTGGAGCCAGGACCCTCACAGAGTATTTAGGGGGGTGGTGGCTGCATGGACAGCAGCTCTTCCAATACAACTCGGAGGCTTCATTTCTGCCTCACATGCGGTTTTGTTGCATCTCTCTGAAGGTCCTCTCATTAAAGACCAGCACCCGTGCAACCCGTCCACAGCCTGCAGCCCTGCACAGAGGCTCAGACTCCTCGAAACCCCGGATGCTCCCCACCACCCGAGCTCCCACCTGCTGCTGTGAGCAGTTAAACCACTCAAACTTCATTTACAGGATTATCCAGCTGAACACCCAGGCTGTACTGCTCAAGGGCTGCAGCCTTGAAAGACACACTCAAAATTACAGCCTCAGAAAGCACGCATTGCAGGGAAAGGCACTCGATAGAACGTGCTGAGTGGTGCAGTCCACCCTGGGGCCCCCAGAGGAGTCTGCATTTCTCTCCCCGTGAGCTCTTTAATGGTGCACGCACAGCAACGCCTCACCCACGCAGCACAGAGGGGCTAATTGATTAGCTGTCTCTGCAGCACATGCTGCTGGCGCCATGGCTCACAGCAATTCCACGTTTACACTCGCAGCCTGTTTCTCTGCTGTCGGAGCTCTGGTGGGCTGCAGGCTTCACTGCCACAACATGCAGGACCCGGTGCCCACCTGCCACCTCCCTGCCTGGGGTGCCTCTGGGCTGCTAGGCTGGTAAGAGGTCACCCCTGCCGTGACAGGGTAGCCAGTGCTGGACCTGCGTTCCTCCAGCAAATGGCTGTGAAACTGGACAAATACGGGGCCACTGTGATGGAGCCAACTGTGAGCCATGCTTCCCACCCTCCCCCTCCCACTCTGCCACCGTAGGAGGCAGAGCTCGGGGAAACAAGGGCGCAGTGAGAGGAGGGCATAGCACCAGGGCTGGGGTTGGCCTGGGACAACAGAGAAGGAGCTGTGTGGGGGCTGGACAGGGGAGATAGGGAGGAAAATGACCATGGCTCACAGCGGCCTCGACCTCCTGGGCTCCAGGGATCCCCCTGCCTCAGCCTCCCGAGCAGCTGAAACTACAGGTGCACACCACCATGCCCGGCTAGTTTCCTTTCTTTTTAATAGACGAGGTATCACTGTGTTTCCGAAAGCAGTCTCGAACTCCTAAGTTCATGCAATCCTCCTGCCTCTGCCTCCTAAAATTTGGGCATCACAAACATGAGCCACCACACCCAACTGACAGTTAATTTCTTAAAAAATTAACTTTAATTTATTCAAAAGATCGTCTAAAGCAAAAGTAGCATTGTGTTACGGAGTTTGTAATGTAGGTAGAGGTTAAACATATGGCAACTGTAACAGGAAGAACAGGGTTAGAGGAATTACACCGTTACAAGTTTCCCACATTTTGTGTGACGTGAATAGGCTGATAAATTAAGCATTCATTTTGTTGTCTTTAGGATAACTACTAAAAATGGTAATACCAAGAGGCACAGCTAAAAGGCCAACAGAGGTGTAAAACGAAGTACTAAAAAATTTCAATTAACCCAAAAAAGGCAGGAATGGAGGAACAAAGGAACGAAAAAATGACAAATAAAAAACAAATGACAAGATAAGACACTTAGAAAACAAGTAGCAAGGTGGGGGATCTACAGCAACCTCATCAATCATTACTGGAATTGCAAATGGAGAAACTCCATGTGCAAAGCAGGGATTGTCACCAAGACCCAACTCCATCTACGGACACCCACTTAAGATACAAAGACAGGTTGGGTGTCTAAAGGATAGAAAAAGATCCACAGTGGTCCAGAAGTGGTCCCAGCATTGTGGTAGGCACAAGAGTGAGGATCACTTGAGTCTAAGAGTTTGACCTGTAATCCAAGCACTTTGGGAGGCTGAGGCAGGCAGATCACCTGAGGTCAAGAGTTCCAGACCAGCCTGGCCAACACGGTGAAACCCTGTCTCTACTAAAAATACGAAAAAAACTAGCCAGGCATGGTGGTATGTGCCTGTAATCCCAGCTACTGGAGAGGCTGAGGCAGGAGAATTGCCTGAACCCAGGAGGCAGAGGTTGCAGCGAGCCAAGATCGCACCACTGCACTCCAGCCTGGGCAACAAGAGTGAAACTCCGTCTCAAAAAAAAAAAAAGGAGTTTGAAAAATACAAAAAAAAATTAGCCTGGTGTGGTGGTGCATGCCTGTGGTCTCAGCTACTCTGGAGGCTGAGGTGGAAGGATCACTTGAGCCCAGGAGGTCGAGGCTGTGGTGAGCCAAGATGGCACCACTGCACTCCAGCCCGGGCAACAGAGTGAGACCCTGACTCAAAAAAAAAAAAGGAAAAAAGTGGCCGGGCACGGTGGCTCATGCCTGTAATCCCAGCACTTTGGGAGGCCAAGGTGGGCAGGATCACAACGTCAGGATATAAAGACCATCCTGGCTAACACGGTGAAACCCCGTCTCTACTAAAAAAAAATACAAAAAAATTAGCCAGGCGTGGTGGCGGGTGCCTGTGGTCCCAGCTACTCGGGAGGCTAAGGCAGGAGAATGGCGTGAACCCGAGAGGCGGAGCTTGCAGCGAGCCAAGATCGCGCCACTGCACTCCAGCTTGGGCAATGGAGCAAGACTCTGTCTCAAAAAGAAAAAAGAATAGAAAAAGGAAAAGATACACAGCGCCAATTCTGTGCATAAGAAAATAGCCCTGGAACACTCACATTAGACCAGGTAGCACCCCTGAAGATAAAGAGTGACATTCCATGATGACACCATGGTCAGCCACTGTCAGGATCACAGAAAAATCCTAAATGCCTAAAAAGATAATAACAGTTTCAAAAAACACGAAGTAAAAACGGACGGAACTGAAAGAATAGAGAAATTCACTGTCCTAGTTGGAGATGTAACAGCTCTCTCGGGACTGCAAGCACAGCAGGTGGGACAGGAAGGATTCGCCGGTTTAAAGAGCACTGTCAACCAGCTGCACCTCATTAACTCTTGGCGAGCATCCCACCCCACAGCTGCAGAACACAAGTAATTTTTGAGTGTACACGGAGCATTTACGAAGATAGGGCTTATGTTAAACAGTAAGAATAAGTCTCTGTAATTTTAAAAAGTGAGATCCTGCAGTTTGTTCCTTGATCAAAATGGAATTAAATCAGTAATAGCAAGATCCCTTTTAGTCTCTCCACGTATTTGGAAAGTGGGCAATACTCTTCTAAATATGCTTCTCAGAATAGGGGGTTTAAAAAATAAATACATACATAAAGAGATTCTCCTAAATAAAGCATGGGTCAAAGAAGAAATCCAAAGAAAATTAGCACTTATTTCAAATATCCATCAAAATATTACACAAAAATTGTAGCATAGTCTTAGAGGAAGATTTGTGACTTTAAATACTGACGACATTTCAACAAAGAAGGTACACAGTGATCAATACACTCATGAAAGGGTGTTCAACTCACCCGTCACAAGGAAATGCAAACTAACGCCTCACTGAGATCTGCCAAACTTCTGGTGCCGACTGTGACCTGGCCGCGCCTGCGGGGGGCAGAGGAGAGAAGGAGACTGGGGGTGAGGTCCGCGTGTCCCAGGCAGGGGGACAGAGGCCAGAAGAAAGTGGCTGCGGGTGACATCCACATGTCCCAGCCAGGGACGGAGAGGAGGGGGAACCGGACAGCAGCATCTGCTTCCAGCCACGTCACGTGTTTGGAGAGGCGGTGTCACCTCAATGTGAGGAATGGCCACTCAGGACACGTCTGGACTTCCTCCCTGACCCAACTCTCACCAGGGATCAGAATCCCGGCCCCGGGGACCCTCGACCCATAAACATCTTGGGCCTACAGCACCACCAAGCACGCCACAGCCTTGGCCTGGGGCTGCCTCAGAGACACCGCACGGAGGGCTTCTCACTTCCCCAGCCAGGAGCCACCCACGCTGCACCCAGGGAGGCCCCAGTTGCATCTGTCCCACCTTTCAGACCAAGCCAGCCAGAGGCGCCCAGAAAGACTATGCCAGGCCTCAGCTGTGTTGAAACCCAGGTTGGGGACAGTGGCAGGACCTGTGCCAGCGTCTGCCCTTGCTCCTGGCTGGATTCAGTTACTTGGCTGGGCCCCAGTGAAGGCGCAGAGGGCACCACCACCTGCACAGGAAGGGAAGGAAGCCCACAGCAGAGCCAGCACACGTGTGGCCACGCCCCGGCCCAGCCCCCCTTCACACGTGGCCACACCCCCTGCCCAGCCCTCTCACATGTGGCCACACCTCCGATCAGCCCCCTTCCGCACGTGGTCACGCCCCCTGTTCAGCCTCCTCGCACATGACCACGCCCCCGTCCAGCCCCCGCGCACAGGGCCACTCCTCTAGCCCAGCCCCTCACACGCGTGACCACGCCCCTTCTCAGTCTCCTCGCTCGTGGCCACGGCCCCCTCGCGCGTGGCCACACCCCTGTCCAGCCCCACACACACACACGCTGGGCCACGCCCCTACCCAGCCCCCTCACACGTATGGGCACGCCCCTGCTCCGCGCCCTCACACGCATGGCCACCCCCCGTCCAGTCCCTTAACGCGTGCTGCCCCCTGTGCCCACCTACAGCGGCCTCCTCCGCACCAGGGCTGACCCAGTGTGGGGTCCAGGTGGGCTCTGGTAGGCCCCCGGGCAGAGCTGTGCCCCGCGTCACTGAGGATGCACAGAGAAAAAGGAAGGGGCGGAGGAAGCCGAAACCCGACCAGCGCTGCCTGGGCGTGGCAAGCCCGCTAGTTTTCCCGCCCGCTCATCTGCTTTCCCTCCCTCCATAATACGTGTGGCACCTGGAGTGTGTGAATTTCATGATTTTCTTTTAGGAGAAACATAACGCAGTCCTCTGTCCCGCCCCTCCTGCCGGGAATGGTCATGGGGGCGTAGTTAACCCCATGCGTGCGGAGGTACACCTTGGAGCCCAGCGCCGACACACGTCAGGAGAGTGTTAGCCACTGCTGAATGACTCCTGTTGTGTGCAAAATTGTTTTGACTTTTAAAGACTACACACAACCCATTCTGCCATTATTTAGGGTGAATTATACTGCTGGGTCACAAGAAGAAGACGTGGCTCCTCTTGATGCTGAGGGAGGCCTGGAAGTCATTGCTGGGAGCTTGGGAAGAGGGCTCCCCGAGGCAGAGCCTCCCAGGGGACAGAGGCGGCCCAGCGATGACCTGGGAGGTGGGCACAGGTGTGCGGGGCCCCTCGGGGCCCACCATAAGGCCCCACAGCAGGTCCTAACCTCCCCCATGTGTCCTAAGGCAGTTCCATTTGCATTGGCAATGGTCATTTCACTACTTCTGACCTGGAAGCGAGGTATATGTTTGGGGGTGACACGAGGCTCCCAAAGGGGTGCTATAGGGCGCCTTTTCTTATTTTATAAAACTTACATCGAAATGAGCCGCACCCTGAGGGGCAGCCCACCTGCTCACCCCTGGAGGGACTCTCCCAGGTCTGAGGGTCTTCCCCAGATGCTTCACCCGGGCTCCTCCAAGTGTGGGGTGGCCTTCAGTCTGCTGCGAAGAGGATGTGGGGTGTCTGGCAGCCACTCTGCTCTGGATTTGTGGGAACCTCTGCTGCCTCCCTGGTGCCCCTTGATTGGCGCTGGGTCTAGGAACCCCCTCTGGGTTGGAACTGGACTTTGAAAAGGTCATTTTCTGCCTGCACCCACCAAGGCCACCTGGGGCTGTGGAGCCAGGAAACCCCTGTCACTCTCCTCAGATGCTGGCCCGAGGGCACCCTCAGTCTCCCTGAGTCCAAATCACCTTTTCTTCCCAAATGACCCAGCAGCCTAGGCCAGCCCCAGCTGGAAAGACTGCTCCCCTCTCCCCTCCGCTCTGCTCCCCTGCCCTCTCTTCCCCTCCCCTCCCTTCCTTTCTTCTGCTGGCGGAAGTCCTGTGCCAATCCCACATCCACATCCGTCACTGCACTCCTGGATCACACCTGGACAGACACAGAACTAGTCCTGGGAGTGATCCCAGGGCCAGGACCCTAGTAATGAGTTATCTAAATGTCTCTGGGTGTCTGGAATTGGTTCTCTGCTCCAACTAGCTTTAAAGGCATTCACGCTCTGTTCCCAGGGGTACCAGGGTGCTAGCTGCCCACAGGAGTAGCATACAGGCACTCAGATTGCCACCTGCAGACATCTGTAATCAAATGGCCATAGGATGCCTGGCCCTGGGCATCAAGGGAAAAATTTAGGGGTGTAGCTGGGTGGGCGGATGCTTCTAAGTGTGCTGGAGAACTTGGGGAAAAAGAGAAAGGCCTCCAATTTAGCCCCCAAAGTCCCAGGCAAACAGGGACACTTGCCATAACAGGTGGAGACATTCCCCAAAGGCTGGGAGGCAGAGTGGAGGCATCGCCAGGACCCCAGCTCTCTGCTGCCTCTCCTGTACAGAGGTACAAAGTCCCAGGCCCCAGAAGGAAAGGGAAGGAGATCCCCGAACCTCTGCTCCAGCTAGGACCTCACTGAGGCCCAGGTGGTGTGACCCTCCACCTGCCAGCCAGCCCGGGGCCCGGATCACAGCGTGGCCACTCCTCCTGGGGACTTCCCTGGCCTCCCGCTCCCCTCGCCAAAGCTGCGGGTGAAGCAGCTCTAGCCCACCCTAGCTAGCCATTGTCCAAGGCCAAGGCCCGCCTGTCCACCTGAATACCCAGGGTCCAGGGTAACCAACCTGATCCTAACCCAACCCTGCAACAGGTAGCTACATAAATCAGCACAGACCCTACCCCACCCCCAGACACTTAGAGAGGCATTCGCTTTATCCACCACAGGGTGATGGGAGCTGCTGTCAGAGTTCTCGCCAGACCCTCCCAGGGAACCCCAAGCCTGTGCTCAGCCTCACATGCTCTGGGTGGACTTGATTTCAGCGGGAACCACATCTGACCCTGGATGAGCTGACCCCCATCACTAGGAAATGTACCTTAGCTCCCATTTTTACTAGTGAATGTAACAATTAATTAAATAAATACAATTACTAATGAAACCAATGGTAACAATGCTGATGATGGGTAGTTTTAACAACTCATCTGATTAAGCCGAGAAGCAGTTCAACAGCAATGAGGGCAAGGGAGCGGCCCCAGAGATCCATGCCCTCCCAGGCCTCCCTCGACAACAAGGTCTGCTCTTCCCCCACAGCGGCCACACGGGGGCGCCGCAGGACAGCGCGGAGTGGGCCGGGAGAGGCAGGGGAGCGAGGAGAGGGATGGGGGTGGGGGGGCGGCCAGGAGAGGGAGGGGAGCGAGGAGAGGGATGGGGTGGGGGGGCGGCCAGGAGAGGGAGGGGAGCGAGGAGAGGGATGGGGGTGGGGAGGCCGGGAGAGGGAGGGGAGCGAGGAGAGGGATGGGGTGGGGGGGCGGCCAGGAGAGGGAGGGGAGCGAGGAGAGGGATGGGGTGGGGGGGCGGCCAGGAGAGGGAGGGGAGCGAGGAGAGGGATGGGGGTGGGGAGGCCGGGAGAGGGAGGGGAGCGAGGAGAGGGATGGGGTGGGGGGGCGGCCAGGAGAGGGAGGGGAGCGAGGAGAGGGATGGGGTGGGGGGGCGGCCAGGAGAGGGAGGGGAGCGAGGAGAGGGATGGGGTGGGGGGGCGGCCAGGAGAGGGAGGGGAGCGAGGAGAGGGATGGGGTTGGGGGGCGGCCAGGAGAGGGAGGGGAGCAGAGAGAGGGACAGGTTGGGGGGGCTGGAAGGGGGAAGGGGGAAAGAGGAAGGGGAGGGGAGGGGAAGAGAGAAAGAGGGGCGCTGGACAGGTACACGAGGAGGGGAGAGGGACGGGAAGGGGGCTGGGAGGACCGAGAAAGGAGGGTCGGGGGAGGGGTAGGAAAGAAGGACCAGGAAGGGGGTGGGAAGGGGGTGGGGAGTGAGGAGCATGGGGGGTGGGGGGCGAAGGGTGGGGTACGGGCCCTGGGGAGGTCGGGGAGGGGGGTAGGGGGCAGTTGAGGTCAAGCAGGCCAGGGAGCTGAGCGGTGGCCAGGGAGCTGAGTGGTGGCCGGGGAGCTGGGGGATCCCGGGTGCCTTTGGAAGCCCTGAGGGTGTTCTTCCAGGATGGGCGGGAACCTGCAAACTTCAGGGCCCCCTGGCAGGGTGCGGAAGGACCCCGAGGGCAGGAGTGTCTGGGCAGCCCTGAGGCAGACAAAAGGAAGCCCCTTGGGAGAGGTGGGGGTCTCCCACCGTTGCTGAGGCTGCCCCCCCTGCCCCCACGGCCTGCAGGGAAGGGGGTCCCAGGTGACAGTCGTGTCCTGTGTCCTGACAGGGTCAGATGCTGGGAGCTGCCCGATGGCAGGGGTGGGCTGGGAGCCATCCTGAAGTCTGAGCTGGGTGGGTTGTAGCGAAGGTGCCAGCCTTCCCTTCTTCCTCTTCGGTGGCCACATTTTAGTAGCCATGCGACCAAGCAAGGTCACTGCAGGGTGGCCCCTCTTGTGTTCATATGGGGACACCTGTGCACAGGCTCCTGGGGTGGGTGGCACTGAGGGCAGGGGCGTGGATCCAGAACACAGAGCCTCCCTGCGACCTCCCTTCCCTGGGCCCCAGAACTCACCCACCCTCTGGGCCCCAGCAAGCTCCCAGCCAGAGGTGGCCTGGCAGGCGATGGGAGAAGGGCAAGGTCAGGGCCTTGTGCCCCCTGCCTGGGGCCTCAGGTGCTCCTGTGATTCCCCCACCCACAGCGCCTGAGACCACCGCCCCATAGTGCTGGGCAGAAGGGGTGGGGAGGGGCACCTGCTGTCGGCCTGAGGCGGCCAGGCTGCCCACCCAGGAGGCCCCCAGAGCCCCTGCCCCACTAGAGGAAAGCAGATTCCCCAAACCCATCCCAGGACGAGGCAGGCTTGGGCCCTCTGAGTCGGCGTGTGGGGCTCCTGCCACCCTGCAGTTGCGCCCCCGGGGCCCTGGATTCCAGTTTCTCCTGGGACCCTCGTCCCTGCAGTTGGCCCCTGAGGCCCTGGATTGGGGTTTCTCCTGGGACCCCCGTCCCTGCATTTCGGCCCCTGGGACCCTGGATTCCAGTTTCTCCTGGGACCCTCGTCCCTGCAGTTGGGACCCTGAGACCTGGATTGAGGTTTCTCCTGGGATCCTCGTCCCTGCAGTTGGGCCCCTGAGACCTGGATTGGGGTTTCCCCTGGGACCCTCGTCCCTGCAGTTGGGCCCCTGAGACCTGGATTGAGGTTTCCCCTGGGATCCTCGTCCCTGCCGTTGGGCCCCTGAGACCTGGATTGGGGTTTCCCCTGGGATCCTCGTCCCTGCAGTTGGGCCCCTGAGGCCCTGGATTGGGGTTTCTCCTGGGACCCTCGTCCCTGAAGTTGGCCCCTGAGACCTGGATTCAGGTTTTCCCTGTGTGGGCAGCAAGCCACCCAGGCACCGAGGCAAGACACCAAGGACATGAGCTGTTCCAGTATAATAAAATATAAAACAAGAATAGTTATACCAGATATAGATCTTAGATATGATTATATATGAATATCATTAATCATTAGCTGCTAGTAATTACTCTTTATTCCAATATTATAATAATCCTCGCTCTACAATCATAACCTAGGAAAAACCAGGCCATACAGAGATAGGAGCTGAGGGGACATAGTGAGGAGTGACCAGAAGACAAGAGTGCGAGCCTTCTGTTATGCCCAGACAGGGCCACCAGGGGGCTCCTTGGTCTAGCGGTGACGCCAGCGTCTGGGAAGACGCCCGTTACCTAGCGGACCGTGGTCTAGCGGTAGCGAAAAGTGTCAAGAAACAACACCCGCTACTTAGCAGACCGGAAAAGGGAGTCTCCCTTTCCCCGGGGGAGTTTAGAGAAGACTCTGCTCCTCCACCTCTTGTGGAGGACCTGACATCAATCAGGCTCGCCCGCAGTTATCCGGAGGCCTAACCGTCTCCCTGTGATGCTGTGCTTCAGTGGTCACGCTCCCAGTCCGCCTTCATGTTCCATCCTGTACACCTGGCTCTGCCTTCTAGATAGCAGTAGTCAAATTGGTGAAAGTACTAAAAGTCTCTGATATGCAGAAATAATGGCGTGAGCTGTCTTTCTCTTTGTCTCCTCTCTCTCTCTGCCTCGGCTGCCAGTCAGGGAAGGGCCCCCTGTCCAGTGGACACGTGACCCACATGACCTTACCTATCATTGGAGATGACTCACACTCTTTACCCTGCCCCTTTTGCCTTGTATCCAATAAATAACAGCGCAGCCAGACATTAGGGGCCACTACCGGTCTCCGCACATTGGTGGTAGTGGTCCGCAGGGCCCAGCTCTCTTTTCTTTTATCTCTTTGTCTTGTGTCTTTATTTCTACACTTTCTCGTCGCCACACACAGGGAGAAGCCCACCGACCCTGTGGGGCTGGTACCTGCACCCCTGGGACCCTCGTCCCTGCAGTTGGGCCCCCGAGGCCTGGATTCTGGTTTCTCCTGGACCCTCATCCCTGCAGTTGGGCCCCCGAGGCCTGGATTCTGGTTTCTCCTGGACCCTTGTCCCTGCAGTTGGCCCCCGAGGTCCTGGATTGGGGTTTCCCCTGGGACCCTCGTCCCTGCAGTTGGGCCCTGAGACCTGGATTGGGGTTTCTCCTGGGACCCCCGTCCCTGCATTTTGGCCCCTGAGACCTGGATTGGGGTTTCTCCTGGGACCCCCGTCCCTGCATTTCGGCCCCTGAGACCTGGATTGGGGTTTCTCCTGGGACCCCTGTCCCTGCAGTTGGCCCCCGAGGCCCTGGATTGGGGTTTCTCCTGGGACCCCTGTCCCTGCAGTTGGGCCCTGAGACCTGGATTGGGGTTTCTCCTGGACCCTCATCCGTGTCACCTGCAGGCTGGCTGCTGTCTCCAGCCTCTGTGCAGGGTGGAGCCTCCTAGGGCCGCTGGGGTCTCCATCGGTGCCCGGTAAGCAGAGGGTGCCAGGTTGGGACAAGAGGTTCTGCTGCTTCCCCTTGAAGCCCCCGCACCACCTGCATCCGAGCCCACCACAGCTGTGTGGGAGAACGCCCCCCCTGCCATTCCTCCCCCGCACACCCCAGGGGTCCAGGCCAGCCTGGCAGGCAGAATCTCTGGGCTGGCCCCCCTCCCCACCAGGGGCCCTGGACACAGTTTCCCCTTTCTACAGGGCAGGGCTTCCCCAGTCACAGACCCCAGGGTCTCCCCAGGCAGTTCCCAACCTTCCAGGACCCTCAGGGCTGACCCTGCCTGAGAGGCCGGACAGTCGGACCCAGACACTGCCACTGTCAGGCCCCCACCTGGCTGGGACAGCTGGAAATCCCAACACCCCCGCCCCTAGGAAATGGAAACTGGACTCTTTTAAAATGAAAATCCAGTGTGTGGCTTTGAGTAACAGGAGAGTTTTCTGTCATCTGCAATGGATAGAATTTCTCAAACCCAGACAGGCTCAGAGCCCCACCGTGGCCTCCCACCCTCTGGATGAGAGGTGCCAAGATCCCTCCAGAGGCTACACTGAGGCTGGAGGGAAGAGGGAGGGCGTGACAAGCCAGTCTCAGTGGGGGCTTGAGTCTTTCCTGGAGAGAGGTAAGTGGCCTCTTCCACAAGACCCCTGGGTCCACACAGGAGGGAGGTTAATTTGCACCTGACACGGAGCCGGAGCCAAAGCTTCCTCTCCTATCCCAGGAGCCACACATGGCCAGGAATTCGGAATCCCCAAGAGGGAGCTCTCCCCAGGGGAAGAAGTGGTGGGCGTGAGGGGCTCCTGCAGGGTGGAGGGACAGAAGGACCAGCCCAGGTTTCTCTCACCTGGAAACCTCCCCTGGGTGGAGGGCTGCGTGGCTGGCTTTGCTTGGTTTTATTGGAGTTACACACATAGGAAGAGGCTGGAGCACACAGGCACAGCTCAGGGCAGACCCACAAAACCAGGGGCAAGAGACAGGAGGGGCTGAGCTGCTGGCGGGGGCGGGGTCTCAGAGGCAGGGCGGGGTCTCAGAGGTGAGGCGGGGTCTCGGAGGCGTGAGGCGGGGTCTCGGAGGCGTGAGGCGGGGTCTCGGAGGCGGGGGGCGGGGTCTCGGAGAAGTCACCTTTACACATCTGTTTCTCACACTGAAATCAACATGCTTTTGAGTCAGTATTTAGGACTGAGTGAGGCTGTTGGCTGGAGTTAATCTGACACCAGATGCATTTATCCCTCTTTAGGACTGTAACGAATTCCTTTCCGCTCTGTTCGCCCATACTCACTAGTTGGCATCACAGGTGTCATCTTTGAAAAAGAAAAACATCTCATCCCTTGGTTTCCTGACAACCACCCCCACCCCCTGCCTTGGCTCTTTTTCATGGAATTTGCACCAAACAGCACAGAGAAAAACGTCTCTCTAACGTCTATGATTTATCCTTGCTTACACAAGATCACTCCAGCCTATGAAAAAGTATTTTTAAAAAATATGAAAAGTTACCCCAGTCTTGGATTACAGAGTTTCAGATAAAAATGAAAACATAGTAAAATTGCTTATCAGAGAGTTTCCTGTTCTTATTCGCCCTTACTCCTTTCGCAGATGTGAGTCATAAATCCACAACCAAATCCTCCCTCCTTCGAGGTCAACTCCTACTAACACCCATGAGGAGGGAATTTGGCTCATATAATAACACTTAATTAAAATGTATAATGTCCACATGTACATGAGAGATAAAAAGAATGCTTCTTCGGGTATGTTTCCAGCCCAATCTTTCAAAATACGTGAAGTATTTCTTAATCTGCTATACCCTATAAATGATAAATATAAGATACTAAGATTTAAAATACTTTCAATAACACTTTCCTAGGCCTCCAGATGAGCACTACATAAGTTTATAATCAAATGTTTAAAATAGCTACCATGTATTATGTGTTTATAATGTGCCAGGCACTGGAGTAATGTGTTTTCACATTTTAATCCTCATAAGCTAAAGACATAGATTTTTTATCTTCGTTTTAAAGTTGAAAGACCTAAGGCTCAGAGATAAATTTTTTTAAAAATCTTTAATCCCTTTATACAAGATTAGCTCATTCTCACAAGCCAAAAATAAAACCCAAAACTCCCATATCTCCCCATATAAAAAAATACTCTTTAACTTCTTTCTCCCTCCAGAACCCCTCCTCCCTCTCCTTTCTATCTTCAGCCAACATCTGGAAGGTTCTGTCTACATTCACTCCTCCATGTTAACGCCTCCCTCTTCCCCTCCTTTCCTTGCAACCTGGTTGCCTCTCACAGCAGTGAAACAGAAAGCTGTTTCCTCAGCCCATAACCAACTGTAACTTTGAATCACTGTGCACCCTTGGCCGCGGCCGCCTCCTCCTTCAATTTAACTCCCTGCCTTGATCTGCCATCTCTGGCATGCTCTACTTACATTCACTCCTCCTCTTCATGTGTCTCTGGGCTGCTTTGCCAACTCTTCTTCCTCTGCTGCCCTCATACATCCAGGCAGAGGAGCACAGCTTCTGCCTTGGCCTCCTGCCTTAGTTCTAACTGGTGTCCCCTGAGCATCTCAAGCCCCCAGACTGCAGCCTGTGTCCTGGGGTTAATTCCCTTCCCCACCTATGGAGGCTTAGCTCCTGCCCACCAGTGGGGTTATCACAAGTGCCTGCCTTTTCCTCACACTCTGCCTCTTACAGGGTTTCCGTAGGCTGGCCATTTGTGAGTTGTGTGACCCTGGACCTCAGTGTCCTCCCATAGAAAACAAGGAGCATGAACTAGATTTATCTCTAGTGTCCTTTCTAGGTGTTTCTTTCTTTATTTATTTTTAAACAAGATCTCACTCTCTCACCCAGGCTGGAGTGCAATGGCACTAACATGGCTCACTGCAGCCTCAACCTCCTGGGCTCAAATGATTCTCCTGCCTCAGCCTCCCAAGTAGCTGGGACCACCACTCCCAGCTAATTTTTTTATTCTTTGTAGACATGGGGTTGCAATGTTTCCCAGGCTAGTCTCGAACTCCTGGGCTCCTAAGAATTTTAACATTTGAGTTTTCTTCCAACAAAGAGGTGGAGGAAAATATAACTTTATATAAACATGTATAAACCCTGCTTCCCACTTTAATTAAGCCATAAATTCCTGCGGCAGCTAGGGATGTGAAGAGGCAAGTGAGAAGAGGAAATGTGCATAAGACTCCCAGCAGCTTGGAAGTAAACAGGGAGGACTGAAGTGACCCTGTTGCTCCGAAGGTGGCTGTTCATTAGCCTCCTTCTGTCCTTAGACCCAGCTGGAGCATTGCATGCACTGGCTCCCAGGTTGCAGGGGATGTCAGCAGCTCCAGCTCATCCAATTGAAGGAGGCCATGTGGCTTTCCCTGGACTTTCTGCTTGAACAGTGAATCCCTGTAGGGCCTGGATCCATTGCCCTCTTCTCCTCCCACCCCACCCAAGCACTCTTCTTCATGAGTTTGCTTTCTCCTATCTTTTTTCCTCCACTTTTCCTTCAAAAATTGTTGATTAAGCACCTGCTATGGGCCAGACATTTTTCTAGAGTAACACCTCAATGAGCAGACAGGTTCTTGTTCTCATAGATCTTCCATTTTAGAGAGAAAGCTGAACGATAAACAAATAATACAGCAGGTGGTGAGAGGTGCTATAAAGAAGGATAAGCAGGGTACGTGGGTGAGAAAATGTGCTACTTTGTCCTCTAGAGGCCAGGGAAAGCCTCTCTGTTTAGGTGATATTTGACAGAGATTTGAAGACACTGAAGGAGTGAGCCATTTGGATCTCTAGGGAAAGAGCATTCTTCCCCAGACAGAGAACAGCAAGTGCAAAGGCCATGATGAAGAAGGGAGCTTGGCCAGAGTGAGGGACACAAACGGCAGCCTACGGTGCATGCATGTCTTAAGAGATGAGGTTCCTGGTGCCCTTTGACTGCCTCAGAGATCCCGTGCTCACAACACACAGCCCCAATCATCCTAAAATACATCTATGCTATAGAAACTTGTCCCAAAATATCCTTGCATAATGATTTACCTTCTGGTATCCCACCCATGAAAGCAGAAATTTCCTGCTTTCTCCTAATAATTACTAATAATTCTCCTAATAATTACTAATCTGTCTCCTCCCCCAAAATGTAAGGCCAAGAAGAGCAGGGACTTGGCCTATTCATTCACTGCTCTATGTTCGGCTCGTATTTCAGTGCTAAAAACCAAGTGGGCCCTCAATAAATATTTTTGTGAATTTATTTATTTATTTATTTTATTTTTTGAGACGGAATCTCTTTCTTCCACCCAGGCTGGAGTGCAGTGGTGCGATCTTGGCTCGCTGCAACCTCCGTCTCCTGGGTTCAAGGGATTTCTGGCTAATTTTTGTATTTTTAGTAGAAACAGGGTTTCACCATGTTGGCCAGGCTGGTCTCGAACTCCTGACCTCAAATGATCCATCCACCTTGGCCTCCCAAAATGCGGGGATTACAGGCGTGAGCCACCGCACTTGGCCAGCCCTCAATAAATATTTATTTTCTAGGTGAAATGGGGAATCTAACTATGCTACATGGTAATGAGGCAGCTGACTTTCTTGGAAGCAGAAGACCTAATTCTAGATGTGGTGACATAAAAGCAATAAAGGAAGGACCTCTATAAATCACTCGTGGAGCTGAGCCTCAGCTCTCAAAGTGTTAGATTAGAACTAGGGATGGCAAAATCCTGTTACAGGCACAACAACTCACCCCCTCCCTTCCATGCCCACTAGACTCTCTAATGAAGCGTGGCTGTCTCTCTCTGGAAAAAACTACAGAATTCTTCCCACCCAGTGCTCCTAGCAGCCACAACCAAAGGGTCAGAGGTGACCCTTACAATGAACCCAATTTGCCATCCCTCAATTAGATGTTTAAGATTCCTTTCCACTTTAATATCCTGTGGTGCAAATCTAAGCAAGCCTGCTTGTTTGGCCACATGGAGGTACATGTTCCTGCAAAATCAACCCCAAGAAATCCTATTGCTCACAGGTAAGCAGGTAACCCCTGCTTCCATAGCAGAGGCAGTCACTAGTAGTACTTGCTTCAATTGGGACAAATATTTTTCACCCGGAAACTAATTCAAGTCTACCTTTTTCAGACTCCTTCGAAGGCTGCTAGAATTGGTCGCTTGAGTAAGCTGAGTGTTGTGGTGCCCCTCAGTTCCCATGCCATAGAAGCTCGAACCTCATTCATTAATACACTAGCCCTAAGGCTTGAAACCAGTCTGGCCTGGCTTGGAGCCTTTAGATCACTCTCTAGCTTCTGGCCAATAAGAATGAGCTTCTAGGCCAGGCATGGCGGCTCACGCCTGTAATCCCAGCACTTTGGGAGGCCGAGGCAAGTGGATCACTTGCATTCAGGAGTTCAAGACCAGTCTAGGCAACATAGTGAAACCCCATCTCTACAAAAAAATACAAAAAATTAACCGGGCGTGGTGGCACGGGCCTGTAGTCTCAACTATTCAGGAGGCTGAAGTGGGAGGATCGTTTGTGTGGGGAGGTCAAGGCTGCAATAAGCTGTGATGACACCACTGTACTCCAGCCTGCATGACAGACTAAGGCTGGAGTGCAGTCTCCAAAAACAAAACAAAACAAAACAAGACAAAACCAAAAACCTGCAGCCTGCCCCACTCCTACTGGTAGGCTTGCTCTGATATCAGCACTTCAAGCAGGTGTTAACACTATGAGGTTTATTTTTAATTGCTAGGTGTGGTGGTTGTATTTCCTCAGAGTAAAAATGCACTTCCTTCCTCCCTTTGAAGTGAGATGTGGACCTGTGATTTGATCTGGCCAAGAAAGTGTGACCGAAAATGACCTGGACACTTCCAATGGGAGCTTTAAAAGCCAGTGCACAATTTATCACTGATCCTTGTTCTGCTTCAGTCATCGTAGAAGCCCAGGTCAGGATGGAACTCCCACCAGCCTGGATTGCTGATTAAGGATGCTCCATGTTAGAGCAAAAATATAAGTTGTTTTAAACCACAGAAATTTGGAGGTGGTTTCTTATTGCAACATAACTAGTCTCTATTGACTGATACTCCATGGTGTAAGATTACTCATGGGATTTTTCTAGCTCAGAGTTTCTCAATTTTGGTAGGATTGACGTTTGGGGTTAGTTATTGCTTTCTTGTGGGGACCATCCTGTGCATTGCAGGATGTTAAGTGGCCTCCCTAGCCTTTACCCACTAGACACCAGCAGCACCCCATCCCAAGTTGTGACCATCAAAAATCCCTCAACAGTATGATTCTACTTATTTGAGGTACCTAGAGTAGTCAAAATCATGGAGACAGAAAGTCAAATGATGGTTGTCAGGGGCTGGGAGAAGAGGGAAATGGCGAGTTAGTGTTTAATGGGTACAGAGTTGCAGTTTTGCAAAATGAAAAGAGTTCTATGGATGGATGGTGGTGATGGTTGCACATCAGTGTGAAGGTGCTTAGTGCCACTGAACTATACACATGAAAATGGTTCAAATGGCTAATTTTATGTTTGTGCTTTGCCACAATTTTTGAAAATGGAAAAAAAAATGTCTCCAGACATTGCCAATGTCCCCTGGAAAGCAAAATCGCCCCTGGTTGAGAACTAGTGTTCTAGCGGTAGTGCAACACATTCAATTGTAAAATATGTGTAAAAACGTGGGCTTAGGGCTCAGCCCTGCTTTTTGCCATTGAGGGTTAGAATCTCATCTCTCCTAAAATATTTTTTATCCACTCAGATTTTAGGCCAGGATCAACAGGACAATTGAACGGTTTGATCTAGAAAAAGCCCCTGTCTATGGACCCAAAACTGGTGTGATATGAATACACTCTGTAAAAACTCTTACACTGTTTTAAGCTTTACATCTGATAAACAGAGCACAGTAGAGACTCCACTTGGGATAATTTTTCCTGAAACCTACTTGTTTTTCATGCTGTTTCTGCAGTTAAGGTGCCTGGTCTTGAAACGTGTTGAAGCAAAAGAATGGGAAGAGCCAAGGGACACATCAGGGAGTTTCCAAATGACAGAACTGCAAACCTGCAGGGCAGTCCTCTGCTGAGGAAGAGGTAGCTTACACTCTGAATGCATCTTGAGGAGTATTCTCCATACCTGAGGAATAAATTAAGGCTAACAAGGGGGCCTAAATGGTGATTGGCTCTGCTCTTGACCAATTGAATTCCATGCTCAGACTGAGGCAGCAGAGGGCTTCTTACACCCACCTCCACCACCATCACCCTGCCTAAGTCATCTCAGAGAATCCTCTATCTCAGTATTGGGCCTACATTCTTATGCTTCAGCCCTTTTCCATAATGACCCCTCCAGATTGCCACACTCTAGAACCACTACAGAGGGTGGCGTTACTGCTGTATGGACACTTCATCTCAAAGTGAGGGGCCAGCTCACGTGATTTGCAGGGTTCCTTTCTCTGGCCTTCTAAAACATTCTCCAGGTTGAGGCTGAAACTGCTCCCCCAAAGCCCCATAATAGGCATGAACAGATTGTCCTCCTCTTCTTGGTTCTCATGGCTAGAATCCTTAACCAATCCTCTCCCCACAAAGTAGGGTTGATTTCACAAGGTGTTATTTCAGCTGCTCGTTCTGCCATCTGCTCTTGAGTTGCTTGGTGAACACTTCCAGCGGGCTTGGAGCTGCACTGTCACGCTTCACCCCAATCAGCTTCTGGCCTCCCACACTCAAACACATCTGCATCGGCACACCCCTCCCACGCCCCAGTTCTGCCCACAGTGGATCCATCCATCTGCGCTCCAGGCCCCAGCCCCTTGGGAGCTTGCGCTATCAATTACTTGCACTTAGTTCAGAATCTTTAGCCACTCCATGTTCATGGTTATTTCATTTGTTCAATGTAGTAACATGTTTAAACCTCTCCCATCCTGGAAAAAAAAAAAAAAAGTCCTACATTTAACCCTATCTCCCTCTTTAGCTTAAAGTCATCTGTAATCTTCCTTGCCATTTATTTACTCCATGTCCCAGGTTGAACAGTATCCACACACCCCCAAAAATTCATGTTCTCCCTAGGAATCTTAGAATGTGACTTTATTTGGAAATAGGGTTGTTGCAGATGTAATTAGTTAGGAGTGGACCCTTAATCCACTATGACTGGTGTCGGTGTCCTTAGAAGAAGAATAGAGGGAACGCAGAGGCACACACAGAGAGGAGGCCATGTGATGATGGGGGCGGAAACTGGGGTGATGCATCTACAAGCCAAGGAATGTCAGGGCTTGCAGGAAACCCCAGAAGCGAATGGAAAGGCATGGAGCAGATTCTTCCTAGCATCTTCAGAGAGAGCATGGTGCTGCCAACACCTCATTTTGAACTTCTAGCTTCCAAAACTGTGAGAGAAAAAATTTCTGTTGTTTTAACAAGACACCCAGTTTCTGGTATTTTGTGACAGCAGACCTAGAAACTGAATATACCCTTTAAACCACCACCGTTTTCCTTTTGGTTCCAAGATTCTTTCGTGTATGACCTGCGAGAGCCAAATCCAGTCTTTATTTGGCCTCTCTGGAGCACGTGCAACTCATTTATTCCTTATTGATGCTTCTCCCCCACATCCTTCTCGGCCTCCTTCATTGCTTCCTAATCTCACAGCCAGCTACCGCATACTGGAGTCCCTGGGTTCATCACCACCTTTTCCCACTCTGTTCATGCTCCACTGCAATCTCATCCAAATACCAGCTCTCCTCCCACCCCCATGCTGATGATTCCCCAAGCCCTCTGGCCTAAGCCTCTCTCCTGAGATCTACTTTGAGTTCCCTACTGCCTCCTGGACATTTCCACCTAGAACTTGTACAAGCACTTCAAAAACTACATGGCTAAAATGGAAGTCATGGTCTAGAAGCCTCCTTCCCAAATAAACCTGCTTTTCCTCCTGTAACCTGCATGTCAATGAGAGGCTTCACGTTCACACAGGGGCATAAGCCAGACACCTGGCATCTTCTTGGGCTTCTCCTCTGCACCCTTGGCCGTGGTCACTGAAGCCAAAGGACTCTGCCCATAAGGGTTTGGGGAATGTATCCTCTGCATCCCTGCTGCAGCTGCTTCAGCTCAGCCTCTTACCACCTCTTGTGGCTAGCGGAGACCTCCACTACACCAGACTTTCATGCTGCTCTGGGAGCACTTTCTTATACCACCTTGTTTTAAGCCATTCCCCTGCTTTGAATGCTTCAGGGTTTCCTGGTCACCTGCAGGATGCTGTCCTTAGCATTCCTCCACTTGGAATAACAATGCCTTGTAGCATCTGGCTTTCAGGACTTTAGAGTGGAGGGGCTCTGCATTCAACTCCAGGACCTACCACATACTTGGTGCGTGGCCCTGGGCAACATACTTACTCTCTCTGTGCCTCAGATTCCTCACCTGAAAATGGGGATAATAATAGTACCTACCTCATAGGGTTGTTGTAAAGATTAAATGAGCGAATATGTTCAGAGTACCCGGAACTGTGTCCAGCATGTCGTAAGTGGGCACTAAATATTAACTGCTGTTGCTGTTAAGTATTACCTTTCCCCACTCATTTCTGTACAGCTTCCCATGTGCGTTGTTTTCCAGCCGATCAGAACACTCTTCCATCTTAGAAGAAAAAAAAAGAAGCCCCACCTGTGTTCCCCTGGCTCTTGGCCTTGACACACACTGTCTGGAACACCTTTCCCACCACCTCTCACCCCATGCTCCCTATGAACATACTTCGACTCATCTTTTCTAACCTAAGTACCCTCCCCTGCAGTCAAGCATGCTCTTCATTGAGCCTTCGTAAGGCCCTTGTGCTCACCTCTATTGCAGCACAGATCACACTGCATTATAAAGGACCATCTCCTGTCTCTCTGTCCATCTTTCAGAGTTTGCTGTATTGATCTTAGTGATGTCAGCACGTGGCACTCAGCTAGACAAAGAAAGCAGGCTCAATAAAGGCTGGTAGAATTAAGTAAAGAATTGTATGAAGGCATTAAATAGAGATGGGGTACAAATATGTCCCAGGCTGCCTGGGATAGTCCTGGTTTAGGCCATGGTCCTGATATAATTACTAACAACACCCTCTTTCACTGTCAAAAATATCTCCTTTGGACAATACATTATAAGGTCACTCTAGGTATTAGAGCTGTGATTCTCACCCTATCAGGCCCAATTTTCTCTCTGCTTAACAGCTATTTTAGAATACCCTATGCACTATCTTTAAATGGGATTGATAGGCAATAGAAACTGCCAATAACAGAATTTCAAAAAAAACCAATGTAATACCTTAAATAGAATGCTAAATGGAAAATGAAGGAGATTTTTTTTAAAGTAGCTTAAACTAAAATTATGTGTGCAGTATGTGGATGTGTAAATGCTTAGGTCTTACACTTCTGGCCAAGATGGAGTAACAGAGACCAAAATTACTTTCTGACCTAAAACAACAAAAATACTGGACAAAATATATGAAACTATGGCCCTCAAGCAGCAAAGGGAATCAATCACTGGAATCAAGCATCAAAAGGCAGTGATCCTCAAGAAATGAGAAACAAATGAGGCTAGCCCCACAATTGACCTCCCAAACACCTTAGAAAACTTTCCAGGCCACAGCACAGGAAGAAAGAATGCAGATGGAGCTCAGAGATCTTCCTGAGTTGAGAGGACAGAACTCTGAGTCTGGGAAGGCCAATGTGGCTAGAATTCATAGGGCAGAATATTGAGGAGGAGAGGGCTGTACAGAGACAGAGCTCTGGAAATCTGAAGATAATACTTACCCTCGTTGACTGTTTAACAGAGTAGTGATCAGAGTATGCAGGTATGAAAATCGCCTGAGAGGGTGGACCCGGTGGCTCGCACCTGCAATCCCAGCACTTTGGGAGGCTGAGGTGGGTGGATCACAAGGTCAGGAGATAGAGACCATCCTGGCAAACATGGTGAAACCCCATCTCTACTAAAAATACAAAAATTAGCTGGGTGTGGTGACACACGCCTCTAGTCCCAGCTACTCAGGAGGCTGAGGCAGGAGAATCTCTTGAACCTGGGAGGCAGTGGTTGCAGTCACCCGAGATCCAGGAAAGCATGGGCAACAGAGCAAGACTCAGTCCCAAAAAAAAAAAAAGAAAGAAAAAAGAAAACTGCCTGAGAATGGAAAAGAATCATGCACACAGAGAGCCAGACCCTCTTCCCCCCTGGCTCTTGGGACCCCGATCGCAAGGTGGGGAGGCACCTCGCGAGGCGTGGTCTCAGAGCCAGCCCCTCTAAGACTTCTGGCTCTTAGGACCCCCATCACAGGGGGCGGAGGCACCCCCCGCGAGGCGGGCACAGAGAGCCAGCCCCTCTTCTGATCCTGGCTCTTAGGAACCCCATCGCAGGGGGGAGAGGCACCCCCGGTGAGGCGGGGACTCAGACCCAACCTCTCTTCCCCCCGTGGCTCTTAGGAACCGCATCGCAGGCGGAGGAGGCACGCCCCACGAGGCGGTGACTGAGAGACAGCCACTCTTGTCCCACTGGCTCTTAGGACCCCCATCGCAGCGGGGGGGAGGCACCCCCCGTGAGGCGGGGTCTCAGAGCCAGCCTCTCTTCCCCCACTGGCCCTTAGGAACCCCATCGCAGGGGGGGAGGCACCCCCCACGAGGCGGAGACTGAGAGCCAGCCCCTCTAAGCCTTCTGGCTCTTAGGACCCCCATCACGGGGGGGGAGGCACCCCCCGCGAGGCGGATACAGAGAGCCAGCCCCTCTTCCCTCCATTTCTCTTAGGACCCCCATCGCAGGGGGGGAGGCACCCCTCGCGAGGCGGGGACTGAGGGCCAGCCGCTCTTTCCCCCCTGGCTCTTAGGACCCCCATCGCAGGGAGGGGAGGCACCCCCCGCGAGGCGGTGACTGACAGCCAGCCCTTCTTCCTCGCCCAACTCTGAGGATCCCCATCACACGGGGGAGGCACACCCCGCGAGGCGGGGACTGAGAGCCAGTCCCTCTTGCCCCCCTGGCTTATGACCCCCATCGAGGATTCTAAGACCCTTAGGACCGACCTGGAGGGCTGTGGGTATTAGGTGTCCAAGAAGAAAACTCAGATCTGCCGACGACCGCAGGTAGCTTACTTGGGATTTACTATTCGACAGGTGTCCGAAAGCAGCCCGGGATCCGAAAGAAAGCAGGTCATTTGCAATCTTCCGGAGCCTAAGGGCAGAAGGCTGGTGAGAGAATTCCTAGGAGCTGTGGGGTTTTGTAGACTGCGGAGCCCAACTTTGCAGTATTAGCCACGCCTTTGTATGACGTCACAAAGGGGGCGGGGACCGGGAACATTTGGAATGGGGATTCCAACAACAGCAAGTCTTTCATGACTTAAAGGAAAAACTTCTGAAAGCCCCAGCCCAGGGGCTAGCGGATCTCACAAAGCCTTTTCCACTGTATGCGTCAGAGAAAAGATGGCAGCTGGACTTTAAACCCAAACTGTGGGGCCATGGCTGAGGCCGGTGGCCTACCTCTCTAAACAGCTAGACAGGGTTTCTAAAGGATGGCCCCCCTGTTTGAGGGCCTTGGCAGCAACTGCCCTGCTAGTACAAGAAGCAAATCAGCTGACTCTTGGGAAAAACCAGAACATAAAGGCCCCCCAAGCTGTGGTGACTGAAAGCCAGCCCCTCTTCCCCTCCTGGCTCTTAGGACCCCCATCGCAGGAAGGGGAGGCACTCCCCGAGAGGCGGGCACTGAGAGCCAGCCCCTCATCCCCCCCTGGCTCTTAGGACCCACATCGCAGGGGGAGGAGGCACCTCCAGTGAGGCGGGGTCTCAGAGCCAGCCCCTCTTCCCCCACTGGCCCTTAGGACCCCCATCGCAGGGGGGGAGGCACCCCCCACGAGGCGGAGACTGAGAGCCAGCCCCTCTAAGCCTTCTGGCTCTTAGGACCCCCATCACGGGGGGGGGAGGCACCCCCCGCGAGGCGGGTACAGAGAGCCAGCCCCTCTAAGCCTTCTGGCTCTTAGGACCCCCATCACGGGGGGGGGGAGGCACCCCCCGCGAGGCGGGTACAGAGAGCCAGCCCCTCTAAGCCTTCTGGCTCTTAGGACCCCCATCACGGGGGGGGGAGGCACCCCCCGCGAGGCGGGTATAGAGAGCCAGCCCCTCTAAGCCTTCTGGCTCTTAGGACCCCCATCACAGCGGGGGAGGTACCCCCCGCAAGGCGGGTACAGAGAGCCAGCCCCTCTTCCCCCACTGGCCCTTAGGAACCCCATCACAGGGGGGGAGGCACCCCCCGTGAGGCGGGTTCTCAGAGCCAGCCCCTCTTCCCCCACTGGCCCTTAGGACCCCCATCGCAGGGGGGGGAGGCACCCCCCACGAAGCGGGGTCTCAGAGCCAGCCCCTCTTCCCCCACTGGCCCTTAGGACCCCCATCGCAGGGGGGGGAGGCACCCCCAGCGAGGCGGGGTCTCAGAGCCAGACCCTCTTCCCCCACTGGCTCTTAGGACCCCCATCGCAGTGGGGGGAGGCACCCCCATCGAGGCGGGGTCTCAGAGCCAGCCCCTCTTCCCCCGCTGGCTCTGAGGATCCTCCGTGGACTCACAGCCTCTTTACCATATTGTGAGTAATATCATCTCCCCCTCTGGAGATTAAGAACTCTTTCACAGACGGGTGTACACCCGTCTGTATTGGGAGTAATATCATCCTCTTCCTCCCTGAATATGAAGAACAGTATCACAGGGGTGTTTCTACTCCCTGCGATATCGCGTGTCATATCCTCCTCTCCCACGTTGCAATTAGAAGGAATATCAGTGGGGGCGTGTCCACCTGTAGGGAAAAGAAAGAGAGATCAGACTGTCACTGTGTCCATGTAGAAAGGAAAGACATAAGAGACTCCATTTTGAAAAAGACCTGTCCTTTAAACAATTGCTTTGCTGAGATGTTGTTAATTTGTAGCTTTGCCCTAGCCGCTTGGCCCCAGCCACTTTGACCCAACCTGGAGCTCACAAAAACATGTGTTGTATAAAATCAAAGTTCAAGGGATGTAGGGCTGTGCAGGACGTGCCTTGTTAACGAAATGTTTACCAGCAGTATACTTGGTAAAAGTCATCGCCATTCTCTAGTCTCGATAAACCGGGGACACAATGCACTGTGGAAAGCCGCAGGGACCTCTGCCCTTGAAAGCAGGGTATGGTCCAAGCTCTCTCCCCATCTGATAGTCTGAAATATAGCCTCATGGGATGAGAAAGACCTGACTGTCCCCCAGCCCGACACCCGTAATGGGTCTGTGCTGAGGTGGATTAGTAAAAGAGGAAAGCCTCTTGCAGCTGAGATGGAGGAAGGCCACTGTCTCCTGCTTGCCCCTGGGAACTGAATGTCTCGGTGTAAAACCCGATTGTACATTCGTTCAACTCTGAGATAGGAGAAAAGCTGCCCTGTGGCGGGAGGCGAGACATGTTTGCAGTAACACTGCCTTGTTCTTCTTTACTCCACTGAGATGTTTGGGTGCAGAGAAACAAATCTGGCTTACGTGCACGTCCAGTCACAGTACCTTCCCTTGAACCTAATTATGACATCGATTCTTTTGCTCACATGTCTTCTGCTGACTCTCTCCTTATCATCACCCTGCTCTCCTACTACATTCCTTTCTGCTAAAATAATGAAAATCATAATCAATAACAACTGAGGGAACTCAGAGGCTGGTGCCGGTGCAGGTCCTTGGTGTGCTGAGCGCCGGTCCCCTGGACCCACTGTTGTATCTTTACACTTTGTCTCTGTGTCTTATTTCTTTTCTCAGTCTCTCGTCCCACCCAACTAGAAATACTCACAGGTGTGGAGGGGCAGTCCACCACTTCATCCACCTTCTGTCATATTGAAAGTAACATCATCTTCTTCCCTCCAGGATCGTGGGAATAATATCCCTGGGGGGTTTCCACTTTCTGCCATGTATGTAGTCATATCACCCCCTCCGCCGTGGAATATCATTAAGGAACATCTCACACGGGGGTGTATACTTCCTCCGATATTGGGAGTGACATCAACCTCTCGGTCTCTGAATATGAGGAAGAAAATCACAGGGCGGGTGTACACCTCGTGCTCTACGATGGGGAGTCATATCTGTCTGTTATGGGGAGTAATATCATCCTCTCCCTTTCAGGATACTAATAACAGTTTAACAGGCTGGGTGAACACAGCCTGCGATGCTGAAATTATTATCATCCTCTCCCCCTCTTCCTCCCCTGGCTCTTAGGATGCCCATCTCAGCGGAGCGAGCCACCCCCCGCGAGGCGGGGACTGAGCCAGCCCCTGTTCCCCCCCTGGCCCTTAGGATCCGTATCGCGAGGGGGGGAGGCACCCCCCGCGCGGCGGGGACTGAGAGCCAGCCCCTCTTCCCCCCACGGCTCTTAGGACCCCCATCGCTGTGGGGGGGAGGCACCCCCCGCGCGGCGGGGACTGGGAGCCAACCCCTCTTCCCTGCCTGGCTCTTAGGACCCCCATCGCAGGGTAGCAAGGCACGCCCCGCGAGGCGGGGACTGAGAGTCAGCCCTTCTTCCCCCCCTGGCTCTTAGGAACCCCATCGCAGTGGGGGGATGCACCCTTGGCGAGGCGCGGACTTAGAGCCAGCCGCTCTGCCCCCCCCTGGCTCTTGGGACCCCCATCGCAGGGGGGGAGGCACCCCCTCGTGGCGGGGACTGAGAGCCAGCCCCTCTTCCCTCCATTTCTCTTAGGACCCCCATCGCAGGGGGGGAGGCACCCCCCGCGAGGCGGGGACTGAGAGCCAGCCGCTCTTTCCCCCCTGGCTCTTAGGACCCCCATCGCAGGGAGGGGAGGCACCCCCCGCGAGGCGGTGACTGACAGCCAGCCCTTCTTCCTCGCCCAACTCTCAGGATCCCCATCACACGGGGGAGGCACACCCCGTGAGGCGGGGACTGAGAGCCAGTCCCTCTTCCCCCCCGGCTTATGACCCCCATCGAGGATTCTAAGATCCTTAGGACTGACCTGGAGGGCTGTGGGTATTAGGTGTCCAAGAAGAAAACTCAGATCTGCCGACGACCGCAGGTAGCTTACTTGGGATTTACTATTCGACAGGTGTCCGAAAGCAGCCCGGGATCCGAAAGAAAGCAGGTCATTTGCAATCTTCCGGAGCCTAAGGGCAGAAGGCTGGTGAGAGAATTCCTAGGAGCTGTGGGGTTTTGTAGACTGCGGAGCCCAACTTTGCAGTCTTAGCCACGCCTTTGTATGACGTCACAAAGGGGGCGGGGACCGGCAACTTTTGGAATGGGGATTCCAACAACAGCAAGTCTTTCATGACTTAAAGGAAAAACTTCTGAAAGCCCCAGCCCAGGGGCTAGCGGATCTCACAAAGCCTTTTCCACTGTATGCGTCAGAGAAAAGATGGCAGCTGGACTTTAAACCCAAACTGTGGGGCCCTGGCTGAGGCCGGTGGCCTACCTCTCTAAACAGCTAGACAGGGTTTCTAAAGGATGGCCCCCCTGTTTGAGGGCCTTGGCAGCAACTGCCCTGCTAGTACAAGAAGCAAATCAGCTGACTCTTGGGTAAAACCAGAACATAAAGGCCCCCCAAGCTGTGGTGACTGAAAGCCAGCCCCTCTTCCCCACCTGGCTCTTAGGACCCCCATCGCAGGAAGGGGAGGCACTCCCCGCGAGGCGGGGACTGAGAGCCAGCCCCTCTTCCCCCCCTGGCTCTTAGGACCCCCGTCGCAGGGGGAGGAGGCACCCCCAGCGAGGCGGGGTCTCAGAGCCAGCCCCTCTTCAAACACTGGCCCTTAGGACCCCCATCGCAGTGGGGGGAGGCACCCCAGCGAGGCGTGGTCTCAGAGCCAGACCCTCTTCCCCCACTGGCCTTTAGGAACCCCGTCGCAGGGAGAGGAGGCACCCCCCACGAGGCGGGGACTCAGAGCCAGCCCCTCTAAGCCTTCTGGCTCTTTGGACCCCCATCGCGGGGGGGGAGGCACCCCCCGCGAGGCGGGTACAGAGAGCCAGGCCCTCTTCTGCTCCTGGCTCTAAGGACCCCCATCACGGGGGGGGGAGGCACCCCCCGCGAGGCGGGTACAGAGAGCCAGCCCCTCTTCCCCACTGGCCCTTAGGACCCCCATCGCAGGGGGGGGAGGCAACCCCCACGAGGCGGGGTCTCAGAGCCAGCCCCTCTTCCCCCACTGGCCCTTAGGACCCCCATCGCAGGGGGGGAGGCACCCCCCGTGAGGCGGGGTCTCAGAGCCAGCCCCTCTTCCCCCACTGGCCCTTAGGACCCCCGTCGCGGGGGGGGGAGGCACCCCCCGTGAGGCGGGGTCTCAGAGCCAGCCCCTCTTCCCCCGCTGGCCCTTAGGACCCCCGTCGCAGGGGGGGGAGGCACCCCCCGTGAGGCGGGGTCTCAGAGCCAGCCCCTCTTCCCCCGCTGGCCCTTAGGACCTCCGTCGCAGGGGGGGGAGGCACCCCCCGCGAGGCGGGGTCTCAGAGCCAGCCCCTCTTCCCCCACTGGCCCTTAGGACCCCCATCGCAGGGGGGGGAGGCACCCCCCGCGAGGCGGGGTCTCAGAGCCAGCCCCTCTTCCCCCGCTGGCTCTTAGGACCCCCATCGCAGTGGGGGGAGGCACCCCCGCGAGGCGGGGACTGAGAGCCAGCCCCTCTTCCCCCGCTGGCTCTGAGGATCCTCCGTGGACTCACAGCCTCTTTACCATATTGTGAGTAATATCATCTCCCCCTCTGGAGATTAAGAACTCTTTCACAGACGGGTGTACACCCGTCTGTATTGGGAGTAATATCATCCTCTTCCTCCCTGAATATGAAGAACAGTATCACAGGGGTGTTTCTACTCCCTGCGATATCGCGTGTCATATCCTCCTCTCCCACGTTGCAATTAGAAGGAATATCAGTGGGGGCGTGTCCACCTGTAGGGAAAAGAAAGAGAGATCAGACTGTCACTGTGTCCATGTAGAAAGGAAAGACATAAGAGACTCCATTTTGAAAAAGACCTGTCCTTTAAACAATTGCTTTGCTGAGATGTTGTTAATTTGTAGCTTTGCCCTAGCCGCTTGGCCCCAGCCACTTTGACCCAACCTGGAGCTCACAAAAACATGTGTTGTATAAAATCAAAGTTCAAGGGATGTAGGGCTGTGCAGGACGTGCCTTGTTAACGAAATGTTTACCAGCAGTATACTTGGTAAAAGTCATCGCCATTCTCTAGTCTCGATAAACCGGGGACACAATGCACTGTGGAAAGCCGCAGGGACCTCTGCCCTTGAAAGCAGGGTATGGTCCAAGCTCTCTCCCCATCTGATAGTCTGAAATATAGCCTCATGGGATGAGAAAGACCTGACTGTCCCCCAGCCCGACACCCGTAATGGGTCTGTGCTGAGGTGGATTAGTAAAAGAGGAAAGCCTCTTGCAGCTGAGATGGAGGAAGGCCACTGTCTCCTGCTTGCCCCTGGGAACTGAATGTCTCGGTGTAAAACCCGATTGTACATTCGTTCAACTCTGAGATAGGAGAAAAGCTGCCCTGTGGCGGGAGGCGAGACATGTTTGCAGTAACACTGCCTTGTTCTTCTTTACTCCACTGAGATGTTTGGGTGCAGAGAAACAAATCTGGCTTACGTGCACGTCCAGTCACAGTACCTTCCCTTGAACCTAATTATGACATGGATTCTTTTGCTCACATGTCTTCTGCTGACTCTCTCCTTATCATCACCCTGCTCTCCTACTACATTCCTTTCTGCTAAAATCATGAAAATCATAATCAATAACAACTGAGGGAACTCAGAGGCTGGTGCCGGTGCAGGTCCTTGGTGTGCTGAGCGCCGGTCCCCTGGACCCACTGTTGTATCTTTACACTTTGTCTCTGTGTCTTATTTCTTTTCTCAGTCTCTCGTCCCACCCAACTAGAAATACTCACAGGTGTGGAGGGGCAGTCCACCACTTCATCCACCTTCTGTCATATTGAAAGTAACATCATCTTCTTCCCTCCAGGATCGTGGGAATAATATCCCTGGGGGGTTTCCACTTTCTGCCATGTATGTAGTCATATCACCCCCTCCGCCGTGGAATATCATTAAGGAACATCTCACACGGGGGTGTATACTTCCTCCGATATTGGGAGTGACATCAACCTCTCGGTCTCTGAATATGAGGAAGAAAATCACAGGGCGGGTGTACACCTCGTGCTCTACGATGGGGAGTCATATCTGTCTGTTATGGGGAGTAATATCATCCTCTCCCTTTCAGGATACTAATAACAGTTTAACAGGCTGGGTGAACACAGCCTGCGATGCTGAAATTATTATCATCCTCTCCCCCTCTTCCTCCCCTGGCTCTTAGGATGCCCATCTCAGCGGAGCGAGCCACCCCCCGCGAGGCGGGGACTGAGCCAGCCCCTGTTCCCCCCCTGGCCCTTAGGATCCGTATCGCGAGGGGGGGAGGCACCCCCCGCGCGGCGGGGACTGAGAGCCAGCCCCTCTTCCCCCCACGGCTCTTAGGACCCCCATCGCTGTGGGGGGGAGGCACCCCCCGCGCGGCGGGGACTGGGAGCCAACCCCTCTTCCCTGCCTGGCTCTTAGGACCCCCATCGCAGGGTAGCAAGGCACGCCCCGCGAGGCGGGGACTGAGAGTCAGCCCTTCTTCCCCCCCTGGCTCTTAGGAACCCCATCGCAGTGGGGGGATGCACCCTTGGCGAGGCGCGGACTTAGAGCCAGCCGCTCTGCCCCCCCTGGCTCTTGGGACCCCCATCGCAGGGGGGGAGGCACCCCCTCGTGGCGGGGACTGAGAGCCAGCCCCTCTTCCCTCCATTTCTCTTAGGACCCCCATCGCAGGGGGGGAGGCACCCCCCGCGAGGCGGGGACTGAGAGCCAGCCGCTCTTTCCCCCCTGGCTCTTAGGACCCCCATCGCAGGGAGGGGAGGCACCCCCCGCGAGGCGGTGACTGACAGCCAGCCCTTCTTCCTCGCCCAACTCTCAGGATCCCCATCACACGGGGGAGGCACACCCCGTGAGGCGGGGACTGAGAGCCAGTCCCTCTTCCCCCCCGGCTTATGACCCCCATCGAGGATTCTAAGATCCTTAGGACTGACCTGGAGGGCTGTGGGTATTAGGTGTCCAAGAAGAAAACTCAGATCTGCCGACGACCGCAGGTAGCTTACTTGGGATTTACTATTCGACAGGTGTCCGAAAGCAGCCCGGGATCCGAAAGAAAGCAGGTCATTTGCAATCTTCCGGAGCCTAAGGGCAGAAGGCTGGTGAGAGAATTCCTAGGAGCTGTGGGGTTTTGTAGACTGCGGAGCCCAACTTTGCAGTCTTAGCCACGCCTTTGTATGACGTCACAAAGGGGGCGGGGACCGGCAACTTTTGGAATGGGGATTCCAACAACAGCAAGTCTTTCATGACTTAAAGGAAAAACTTCTGAAAGCCCCAGCCCAGGGGCTAGCGGATCTCACAAAGCCTTTTCCACTGTATGCGTCAGAGAAAAGATGGCAGCTGGACTTTAAACCCAAACTGTGGGGCCCTGGCTGAGGCCGGTGGCCTACCTCTCTAAACAGCTAGACAGGGTTTCTAAAGGATGGCCCCCCTGTTTGAGGGCCTTGGCAGCAACTGCCCTGCTAGTACAAGAAGCAAATCAGCTGACTCTTGGGTAAAACCAGAACATAAAGGCCCCCCAAGCTGTGGTGACTGAAAGCCAGCCCCTCTTCCCCACCTGGCTCTTAGGACCCCCATCGCAGGAAGGGGAGGCACTCCCCGCGAGGCGGGGACTGAGAGCCAGCCCCTCTTCCCCCCCTGGCTCTTAGGACCCCCGTCGCAGGGGGAGGAGGCACCCCCAGCGAGGCGGGGTCTCAGAGCCAGCCCCTCTTCAAACACTGGCCCTTAGGACCCCCATCGCAGTGGGGGGAGGCACCCCAGCGAGGCGTGGTCTCAGAGCCAGACCCTCTTCCCCCACTGGCCTTTAGGAACCCCGTCGCAGGGAGAGGAGGCACCCCCCACGAGGCGGGGACTCAGAGCCAGCCCCTCTAAGCCTTCTGGCTCTTTGGACCCCCATCGCGGGGGGGGAGGCACCCCCCGCGAGGCGGGTACAGAGAGCCAGGCCCTCTTCTGCTCCTGGCTCTAAGGACCCCCATCACGGGGGGGGGAGGCACCCCCCGCGAGGCGGGTACAGAGAGCCAGCCCCTCTTCCCCACTGGCCCTTAGGACCCCCATCGCAGGGGGGGGAGGCAACCCCCACGAGGCGGGGTCTCAGAGCCAGCCCCTCTTCCCCCACTGGCCCTTAGGACCCCCATCGCAGGGGGGGAGGCACCCCCCGTGAGGCGGGGTCTCAGAGCCAGCCCCTCTTCCCCCACTGGCCCTTAGGACCCCCGTCGCGGGGGGGGGAGGCACCCCCCGTGAGGCGGGGTCTCAGAGCCAGCCCCTCTTCCCCCGCTGGCCCTTAGGACCCCCGTCGCAGGGGGGGGAGGCACCCCCCGTGAGGCGGGGTCTCAGAGCCAGCCCCTCTTCCCCCGCTGGCCCTTAGGACCTCCGTCGCAGGGGGGGGAGGCACCCCCCGCGAGGCGGGGTCTCAGAGCCAGCCCCTCTTCCCCCACTGGCCCTTAGGACCCCCATCGCAGGGGGGGGAGGCACCCCCCGCGAGGCGGGGTCTCAGAGCCAGCCCCTCTTCCCCCGCTGGCTCTTAGGACCCCCATCGCAGTGGGGGGAGGCACCCCCGCGAGGCGGGGACTGAGAGCCAGCCCCTCTTCCCCCGCTGGCTCTGAGGATCCTCCGTGGACTCACAGCCTCTTTACCATATTGTGAGTAATATCATCTCCCCCTCTGGAGATTAAGAACTCTTTCACAGACGGGTGTACACCCGTCTGTATTGGGAGTAATATCATCCTCTTCCTCCCTGAATATGAAGAACAGTATCACAGGGGTGTTTCTACTCCCTGCGATATCGCGTGTCATATCCTCCTCTCCCACGTTGCAATTAGAAGGAATATCAGTGGGGGCGTGTCCACCTGTAGGGAAAAGAAAGAGAGATCAGACTGTCACTGTGTCCATGTAGAAAGGAAAGACATAAGAGACTCCATTTTGAAAAAGACCTGTCCTTTAAACAATTGCTTTGCTGAGATGTTGTTAATTTGTAGCTTTGCCCTAGCCGCTTGGCCCCAGCCACTTTGACCCAACCTGGAGCTCACAAAAACATGTGTTGTATAAAATCAAAGTTCAAGGGATGTAGGGCTGTGCAGGACGTGCCTTGTTAACGAAATGTTTACCAGCAGTATACTTGGTAAAAGTCATCGCCATTCTCTAGTCTCGATAAACCGGGGACACAATGCACTGTGGAAAGCCGCAGGGACCTCTGCCCTTGAAAGCAGGGTATGGTCCAAGCTCTCTCCCCATCTGATAGTCTGAAATATAGCCTCATGGGATGAGAAAGACCTGACTGTCCCCCAGCCCGACACCCGTAATGGGTCTGTGCTGAGGTGGATTAGTAAAAGAGGAAAGCCTCTTGCAGCTGAGATGGAGGAAGGCCACTGTCTCCTGCTTGCCCCTGGGAACTGAATGTCTCGGTGTAAAACCCGATTGTACATTCGTTCAACTCTGAGATAGGAGAAAAGCTGCCCTGTGGCGGGAGGCGAGACATGTTTGCAGTAACACTGCCTTGTTCTTCTTTACTCCACTGAGATGTTTGGGTGCAGAGAAACAAATCTGGCTTACGTGCACGTCCAGTCACAGTACCTTCCCTTGAACCTAATTATGACATGGATTCTTTTGCTCACATGTCTTCTGCTGACTCTCTCCTTATCATCACCCTGCTCTCCTACTACATTCCTTTCTGCTAAAATCATGAAAATCATAATCAATAACAACTGAGGGAACTCAGAGGCTGGTGCCGGTGCAGGTCCTTGGTGTGCTGAGCGCCGGTCCCCTGGACCCACTGTTGTATCTTTACACTTTGTCTCTGTGTCTTATTTCTTTTCTCAGTCTCTCGTCCCACCCAACTAGAAATACTCACAGGTGTGGAGGGGCAGTCCACCACTTCATCCACCTTCTGTCATATTGAAAGTAACATCATCTTCTTCCCTCCAGGATCGTGGGAATAATATCCCTGGGGGGTTTCCACTTTCTGCCATGTATGTAGTCATATCACCCCCTCCGCCGTGGAATATCATTAAGGAACATCTCACACGGGGGTGTATACTTCCTCCGATATTGGGAGTGACATCAACCTCTCGGTCTCTGAATATGAGGAAGAAAATCACAGGGCGGGTGTACACCTCGTGCTCTACGATGGGGAGTCATATCTGTCTGTTATGGGGAGTAATATCATCCTCTCCCTTTCAGGATACTAATAACAGTTTAACAGGCTGGGTGAACACAGCCTGCGATGCTGAAATTATTATCATCCTCTCCCCCTCTTCCTCCCCTGGCTCTTAGGATGCCCATCTCAGCGGAGCGAGCCACCCCCCGCGAGGCGGGGACTGAGCCAGCCCCTGTTCCCCCCCTGGCCCTTAGGATCCGTATCGCGAGGGGGGGAGGCACCCCCCGCGCGGCGGGGACTGGGAGCCAACCCCTCTTCCCTGCCTGGCTCTTAGGACCCCCATCGCAGGGTAGCAAGGCACGCCCCGCGAGGCGGGGACTGAGAGTCAGCCCTTCTTCCCCCCCTGGCTCTTAGGAACCCCATCGCAGTGGGGTGATGCACCCTTGGCGAGGCGCGGACTTAGAGCCAGCCGCTCTGCCCCCCCTGGCTCTTGGGACCCCCATCGCAGGGGGGGAGGCACCCCCTCGTGGCGGGGACTGAGAGCCAGCCCCTCTTCCCTCCATTTCTCTTAAGACCCCCATCGCAGGGGGGGAGGCACCCCCCGCGAGGCGGGGACTGAGAGCCAGCCGCTCTTTCCCCCCTGGCTCTTAGGACCCCCATCGCAGGGAGGGGAGGCACCCCCCGCGAGGCGGTGACTGACAGCCAGCCCTTCTTCCTCGCCCAACTCTCAGGATCCCCATCACACGGGGGAGGCACACCCCGTGAGGCGGGGACTGAGAGCCAGTCCCTCTTCCCCCCCGGCTTATGACCCCCATCGAGGATTCTAAGATCCTTAGGACTGACCTGGAGGGCTGTGGGTATTAGGTGTCCAAGAAGAAAACTCAGATCTGCCGACGACCGCAGGTAGCTTACTTGGGATTTACTATTCGACAGGTGTCCGAAAGCAGCCCGGGATCCGAAAGAAAGCAGGTCATTTGCAATCTTCCGGAGCCTAAGGGCAGAAGGCTGGTGAGAGAATTCCTAGGAGCTGTGGGGTTTTGTAGACTGCGGAGCCCAACTTTGCAGTCTTAGCCACGCCTTTGTATGACGTCACAAAGGGGGCGGGGACCGGCAACTTTTGGAATGGGGATTCCAACAACAGCAAGTCTTTCATGACTTAAAGGAAAAACTTCTGAAAGCCCCAGCCCAGGGGCTAGCGGATCTCACAAAGCCTTTTCCACTGTATGCGTCAGAGAAAAGATGGCAGCTGGACTTTAAACCCAAACTGTGGGGCCCTGGCTGAGGCCGGTGGCCTACCTCTCTAAACAGCTAGACAGGGTTTCTAAAGGATGGCCCCCCTGTTTGAGGGCCTTGGCAGCAACTGCCCTGCTAGTACAAGAAGCAAATCAGCTGACTCTTGGGTAAAACCAGAACATAAAGGCCCCCCAAGCTGTGGTGACTGAAAGCCAGCCCCTCTTCCCCACCTGGCTCTTAGGACCCCCATCGCAGGAAGGGGAGGCACTCCCCGCGAGGCGGGGACTGAGAGCCAGCCCCTCTTCCCCCCCTGGCTCTTAGGACCCCCGTCGCAGGGGGAGGAGGCACCCCCAGCGAGGCGGGGTCTCAGAGCCAGCCCCTCTTCAAACACTGGCCCTTAGGACCCCCATCGCAGTGGGGGGAGGCACCCCAGCGAGGCGTGGTCTCAGAGCCAGACCCTCTTCCCCCACTGGCCTTTAGGAACCCCGTCGCAGGGAGAGGAGGCACCCCCCACGAGGCGGGGACTCAGAGCCAGCCCCTCTAAGCCTTCTGGCTCTTTGGACCCCCATCGCGGGGGGGGAGGCACCCCCCGCGAGGCGGGTACAGAGAGCCAGGCCCTCTTCTGCTCCTGGCTCTAAGGACCCCCATCACGGGGGGGGGAGGCACCCCCCGCGAGGCGGGTACAGAGAGCCAGCCCCTCTTCCCCACTGGCCCTTAGGACCCCCATCGCAGGGGGGGGAGGCAACCCCCACGAGGCGGGGTCTCAGAGCCAGCCCCTCTTCCCCCACTGGCCCTTAGGACCCCCATCGCAGGGGGGGAGGCACCCCCCGTGAGGCGGGGTCTCAGAGCCAGCCCCTCTTCCCCCACTGGCCCTTAGGACCCCCGTCGCGGGGGGGGGAGGCACCCCCCGTGAGGCGGGGTCTCAGAGCCAGCCCCTCTTCCCCCGCTGGCCCTTAGGACCCCCGTCGCAGGGGGGGGAGGCACCCCCCGTGAGGCGGGGTCTCAGAGCCAGCCCCTCTTCCCCCGCTGGCCCTTAGGACCTCCGTCGCAGGGGGGGGAGGCACCCCCCGCGAGGCGGGGTCTCAGAGCCAGCCCCTCTTCCCCCACTGGCCCTTAGGACCCCCATCGCAGGGGGGGGAGGCACCCCCCGCGAGGCGGGGTCTCAGAGCCAGCCCCTCTTCCCCCGCTGGCTCTTAGGACCCCCATCGCAGTGGGGGGAGGCACCCCCGCGAGGCGGGGACTGAGAGCCAGCCCCTCTTCCCCCGCTGGCTCTGAGGATCCTCCGTGGACTCACAGCCTCTTTACCATATTGTGAGTAATATCATCTCCCCCTCTGGAGATTAAGAACTCTTTCACAGACGGGTGTACACCCTCGGTGTACAGAGGGTGTACACCCGTCTGTATTGGGAGTAATATCATCCTCTTCCTCCCTGAATATGAAGAACAGTATCACAGGGGTGTTTCTACTCCCTGCGATATCGCGTGTCATATCCTCCTCTCCCACGTTGCAATTAGAAGGAATATCAGTGGGGGCGTGTCCACCTGTAGGGAAAAGAAAGAGAGATCAGACTGTCACTGTGTCCATGTAGAAAGGAAAGACATAAGAGACTCCATTTTGAAAAAGACCTGTCCTTTAAACAATTGCTTTGCTGAGATGTTGTTAATTTGTAGCTTTGCCCTAGCCGCTTGGCCCCAGCCACTTTGACCCAACCTGGAGCTCACAAAAACATGTGTTGTATAAAATCAAAGTTCAAGGGATGTAGGGCTGTGCAGGACGTGCCTTGTTAACGAAATGTTTACCAGCAGTATACTTGGTAAAAGTCATCGCCATTCTCTAGTCTCGATAAACCGGGGACACAATGCACTGTGGAAAGCCGCAGGGACCTCTGCCCTTGAAAGCAGGGTATGGTCCAAGCTCTCTCCCCATCTGATAGTCTGAAATATAGCCTCATGGGATGAGAAAGACCTGACTGTCCCCCAGCCCGACACCCGTAATGGGTCTGTGCTGAGGTGGATTAGTAAAAGAGGAAAGCCTCTTGCAGCTGAGATGGAGGAAGGCCACTGTCTCCTGCTTGCCCCTGGGAACTGAATGTCTCGGTGTAAAACCCGATTGTACATTCGTTCAACTCTGAGATAGGAGAAAAGCTGCCCTGTGGCGGGAGGCGAGACATGTTTGCAGTAACACTGCCTTGTTCTTCTTTACTCCACTGAGATGTTTGGGTGCAGAGAAACAAATCTGGCTTACGTGCACGTCCAGTCACAGTACCTTCCCTTGAACCTAATTATGACATGGATTCTTTTGCTCACATGTCTTCTGCTGACTCTCTCCTTATCATCACCCTGCTCTCCTACTACATTCCTTTCTGCTAAAATCATGAAAATCATAATCAATAACAACTGAGGGAACTCAGAGGCTGGTGCCGGTGCAGGTCCTTGGTGTGCTGAGCGCCGGTCCCCTGGACCCACTGTTGTATCTTTACACTTTGTCTCTGTGTCTTATTTCTTTTCTCAGTCTCTCGTCCCACCCAACTAGAAATACTCACAGGTGTGGAGGGGCAGTCCACCACTTCATCCACCTTCTGTCATATTGAAAGTAACATCATCTTCTTCCCTCCAGGATCGTGGGAATAATATCCCTGGGGGGTTTCCACTTTCTGCCATGTATGTAGTCATATCACCCCCTCCGCCGTGGAATATCATTAAGGAACATCTCACACGGGGGTGTATACTTCCTCCGATATTGGGAGTGACATCAACCTCTCGGTCTCTGAATATGAGGAAGAAAATCACAGGGCGGGTGTACACCTCGTGCTCTACGATGGGGAGTCATATCTGTCTGTTATGGGGAGTAATATCATCCTCTCCCTTTCAGGATACTAATAACAGTTTAACAGGCTGGGTGAACACAGCCTGCGATGCTGAAATTATTATCATCCTCTCCCCCTCTTCCTCCCCTGGCTCTTAGGATGCCCATCTCAGCGGAGCGAGCCACCCCCCGCGAGGCGGGGACTGAGCCAGCCCCTGTTCCCCCCCTGGCCCTTAGGATCCGTATCGCGAGGGGGGGAGGCACCCCCCGCGCGGCGGGGACTGGGAGCCAACCCCTCTTCCCTGCCTGGCTCTTAGGACCCCCATCGCAGGGTAGCAAGGCACGCCCCGCGAGGCGGGGACTGAGAGTCAGCCCTTCTTCCCCCCCTGGCTCTTAGGAACCCCATCGCAGTGGGGTGATGCACCCTTGGCGAGGCGCGGACTTAGAGCCAGCCGCTCTGCCCCCCCTGGCTCTTGGGACCCCCATCGCAGGGGGGGAGGCACCCCCTCGTGGCGGGGACTGAGAGCCAGCCCCTCTTCCCTCCATTTCTCTTAAGACCCCCATCGCAGGGGGGGAGGCACCCCCCGCGAGGCGGGGACTGAGAGCCAGCCGCTCTTTCCCCCCTGGCTCTTAGGACCCCCATCGCAGGGAGGGGAGGCACCCCCCGCGAGGCGGTGACTGACAGCCAGCCCTTCTTCCTCGCCCAACTCTCAGGATCCCCATCACACGGGGGAGGCACACCCCGTGAGGCGGGGACTGAGAGCCAGTCCCTCTTCCCCCCCGGCTTATGACCCCCATCGAGGATTCTAAGATCCTTAGGACTGACCTGGAGGGCTGTGGGTATTAGGTGTCCAAGAAGAAAACTCAGATCTGCCGACGACCGCAGGTAGCTTACTTGGGATTTACTATTCGACAGGTGTCCGAAAGCAGCCCGGGATCCGAAAGAAAGCAGGTCATTTGCAATCTTCCGGAGCCTAAGGGCAGAAGGCTGGTGAGAGAATTCCTAGGAGCTGTGGGGTTTTGTAGACTGCGGAGCCCAACTTTGCAGTCTTAGCCACGCCTTTGTATGACGTCACAAAGGGGGGCGGGGACCGGCAACTTTTGGAATGGGGATTCCAACAACAGCAAGTCTTTCATGACTTAAAGGAAAAACTTCTGAAAGCCCCAGCCCAGGGGCTAGCGGATCTCACAAAGCCTTTTCCACTGTATGCGTCAGAGAAAAGATGGCAGCTGGACTTTAAACCCAAACTGTGGGGCCCTGGCTGAGGCCGGTGGCCTACCTCTCTAAACAGCTAGACAGGGTTTCTAAAGGATGGCCCCCCTGTTTGAGGGCCTTGGCAGCAACTGCCCTGCTAGTACAAGAAGCAAATCAGCTGACTCTTGGGTAAAACCAGAACATAAAGGCCCCCCAAGCTGTGGTGACTGAAAGCCAGCCCCTCTTCCCCACCTGGCTCTTAGGACCCCCATCGCAGGAAGGGGAGGCACTCCCCGCGAGGCGGGGACTGAGAGCCAGCCCCTCTTCCCCCCCTGGCTCTTAGGACCCCCGTCGCAGGGGGAGGAGGCACCCCCAGCGAGGCGGGGTCTCAGAGCCAGCCCCTCTTCAAACACTGGCCCTTAGGACCCCCATCGCAGTGGGGGGAGGCACCCCAGCGAGGCGTGGTCTCAGAGCCAGACCCTCTTCCCCCACTGGCCTTTAGGAACCCCGTCGCAGGGAGAGGAGGCACCCCCCACGAGGCGGGGACTCAGAGCCAGCCCCTCTAAGCCTTCTGGCTCTTTGGACCCCCATCGCGGGGGGGGAGGCACCCCCCGCGAGGCGGGTACAGAGAGCCAGGCCCTCTTCTGCTCCTGGCTCTAAGGACCCCCATCACGGGGGGGGGAGGCACCCCCCGCGAGGCGGGTACAGAGAGCCAGCCCCTCTTCCCCACTGGCCCTTAGGACCCCCATCGCAGGGGGGGGAGGCAACCCCCACGAGGCGGGGTCTCAGAGCCAGCCCCTCTTCCCCCACTGGCCCTTAGGACCCCCATCGCAGGGGGGGAGGCACCCCCCGTGAGGCGGGGTCTCAGAGCCAGCCCCTCTTCCCCCACTGGCCCTTAGGACCCCCGTCGCGGGGGGGGGAGGCACCCCCCGTGAGGCGGGGTCTCAGAGCCAGCCCCTCTTCCCCCGCTGGCCCTTAGGACCCCCGTCGCAGGGGGGGGAGGCACCCCCCGTGAGGCGGGGTCTCAGAGCCAGCCCCTCTTCCCCCGCTGGCCCTTAGGACCTCCGTCGCAGGGGGGGGAGGCACCCCCCGCGAGGCGGGGTCTCAGAGCCAGCCCCTCTTCCCCCACTGGCCCTTAGGACCCCCATCGCAGGGGGGGGAGGCACCCCCCGCGAGGCGGGGTCTCAGAGCCAGCCCCTCTTCCCCCGCTGGCTCTTAGGACCCCCATCGCAGTGGGGGGAGGCACCCCCGCGAGGCGGGGACTGAGAGCCAGCCCCTCTTCCCCCGCTGGCTCTGAGGATCCTCCGTGGACTCACAGCCTCTTTACCATATTGTGAGTAATATCATCTCCCCCTCTGGAGATTAAGAACTCTTTCACAGACGGGTGTACACCCTCGGTGTACAGAGGGTGTACACCCGTCTGTATTGGGAGTAATATCATCCTCTTCCTCCCTGAATATGAAGAACAGTATCACAGGGGTGTTTCTACTCCCTGCGATATCGCGTGTCATATCCTCCTCTCCCACGTTGCAATTAGAAGGAATATCAGTGGGGGCGTGTCCACCTGTAGGGAAAAGAAAGAGAGATCAGACTGTCACTGTGTCCATGTAGAAAGGAAAGACATAAGAGACTCCATTTTGAAAAAGACCTGTCCTTTAAACAATTGCTTTGCTGAGATGTTGTTAATTTGTAGCTTTGCCCTAGCCGCTTGGCCCCAGCCACTTTGACCCAACCTGGAGCTCACAAAAACATGTGTTGTATAAAATCAAAGTTCAAGGGATGTAGGGCTGTGCAGGACGTGCCTTGTTAACGAAATGTTTACCAGCAGTATACTTGGTAAAAGTCATCGCCATTCTCTAGTCTCGATAAACCGGGGACACAATGCACTGTGGAAAGCCGCAGGGACCTCTGCCCTTGAAAGCAGGGTATGGTCCAAGCTCTCTCCCCATCTGATAGTCTGAAATATAGCCTCATGGGATGAGAAAGACCTGACTGTCCCCCAGCCCGACACCCGTAATGGGTCTGTGCTGAGGTGGATTAGTAAAAGAGGAAAGCCTCTTGCAGCTGAGATGGAGGAAGGCCACTGTCTCCTGCTTGCCCCTGGGAACTGAATGTCTCGGTGTAAAACCCGATTGTACATTCGTTCAACTCTGAGATAGGAGAAAAGCTGCCCTGTGGCGGGAGGCGAGACATGTTTGCAGTAACACTGCCTTGTTCTTCTTTACTCCACTGAGATGTTTGGGTGCAGAGAAACAAATCTGGCTTACGTGCACGTCCAGTCACAGTACCTTCCCTTGAACCTAATTATGACATGGATTCTTTTGCTCACATGTCTTCTGCTGACTCTCTCCTTATCATCACCCTGCTCTCCTACTACATTCCTTTCTGCTAAAATCATGAAAATCATAATCAATAACAACTGAGGGAACTCAGAGGCTGGTGCCGGTGCAGGTCCTTGGTGTGCTGAGCGCCGGTCCCCTGGACCCACTGTTGTATCTTTACACTTTGTCTCTGTGTCTTATTTCTTTTCTCAGTCTCTCGTCCCACCCAACTAGAAATACTCACAGGTGTGGAGGGGCAGTCCACCACTTCATCCACCTTCTGTCATATTGAAAGTAACATCATCTTCTTCCCTCCAGGATCGTGGGAATAATATCCCTGGGGGGTTTCCACTTTCTGCCATGTATGTAGTCATATCACCCCCTCCGCCGTGGAATATCATTAAGGAACATCTCACACGGGGGTGTATACTTCCTCCGATATTGGGAGTGACATCAACCTCTCGGTCTCTGAATATGAGGAAGAAAATCACAGGGCGGGTGTACACCTCGTGCTCTACGATGGGGAGTCATATCTGTCTGTTATGGGGAGTAATATCATCCTCTCCCTTTCAGGATACTAATAACAGTTTAACAGGCTGGGTGAACACAGCCTGCGATGCTGAAATTATTATCATCCTCTCCCCCTCTTCCTCCCCTGGCTCTTAGGATGCCCATCTCAGCGGAGCGAGCCACCCCCCGCGAGGCGGGGACTGAGCCAGCCCCTGTTCCCCCCCTGGCCCTTAGGATCCGTATCGCGAGGGGGGGAGGCACCCCCCGCGCGGCGGGGACTGGGAGCCAACCCCTCTTCCCTGCCTGGCTCTTAGGACCCCCATCGCAGGGTAGCAAGGCACGCCCCGCGAGGCGGGGACTGAGAGTCAGCCCTTCTTCCCCCCCTGGCTCTTAGGAACCCCATCGCAGTGGGGTGATGCACCCTTGGCGAGGCGCGGACTTAGAGCCAGCCGCTCTGCCCCCCCTGGCTCTTGGGACCCCCATCGCAGGGGGGGAGGCACCCCCTCGTGGCGGGGACTGAGAGCCAGCCCCTCTTCCCTCCATTTCTCTTAAGACCCCCATCGCAGGGGGGGAGGCACCCCCCGCGAGGCGGGGACTGAGAGCCAGCCGCTCTTTCCCCCCTGGCTCTTAGGACCCCCATCGCAGGGAGGGGAGGCACCCCCCGCGAGGCGGTGACTGACAGCCAGCCCTTCTTCCTCGCCCAACTCTCAGGATCCCCATCACACGGGGGAGGCACACCCCGTGAGGCGGGGACTGAGAGCCAGTCCCTCTTCCCCCCCGGCTTATGACCCCCATCGAGGATTCTAAGATCCTTAGGACTGACCTGGAGGGCTGTGGGTATTAGGTGTCCAAGAAGAAAACTCAGATCTGCCGACGACCGCAGGTAGCTTACTTGGGATTTACTATTCGACAGGTGTCCGAAAGCAGCCCGGGATCCGAAAGAAAGCAGGTCATTTGCAATCTTCCGGAGCCTAAGGGCAGAAGGCTGGTGAGAGAATTCCTAGGAGCTGTGGGGTTTTGTAGACTGCGGAGCCCAACTTTGCAGTCTTAGCCACGCCTTTGTATGACGTCACAAAGGGGGGCGGGGACCGGCAACTTTTGGAATGGGGATTCCAACAACAGCAAGTCTTTCATGACTTAAAGGAAAAACTTCTGAAAGCCCCAGCCCAGGGGCTAGCGGATCTCACAAAGCCTTTTCCACTGTATGCGTCAGAGAAAAGATGGCAGCTGGACTTTAAACCCAAACTGTGGGGCCCTGGCTGAGGCCGGTGGCCTACCTCTCTAAACAGCTAGACAGGGTTTCTAAAGGATGGCCCCCCTGTTTGAGGGCCTTGGCAGCAACTGCCCTGCTAGTACAAGAAGCAAATCAGCTGACTCTTGGGTAAAACCAGAACATAAAGGCCCCCCAAGCTGTGGTGACTGAAAGCCAGCCCCTCTTCCCCACCTGGCTCTTAGGACCCCCATCGCAGGAAGGGGAGGCACTCCCCGCGAGGCGGGGACTGAGAGCCAGCCCCTCTTCCCCCCCTGGCTCTTAGGACCCCCGTCGCAGGGGGAGGAGGCACCCCCAGCGAGGCGGGGTCTCAGAGCCAGCCCCTCTTCAAACACTGGCCCTTAGGACCCCCATCGCAGTGGGGGGAGGCACCCCAGCGAGGCGTGGTCTCAGAGCCAGACCCTCTTCCCCCACTGGCCTTTAGGAACCCCGTCGCAGGGAGAGGAGGCACCCCCCACGAGGCGGGGACTCAGAGCCAGCCCCTCTAAGCCTTCTGGCTCTTTGGACCCCCATCGCGGGGGGGGAGGCACCCCCCGCGAGGCGGGTACAGAGAGCCAGGCCCTCTTCTGCTCCTGGCTCTAAGGACCCCCATCACGGGGGGGGGAGGCACCCCCCGCGAGGCGGGTACAGAGAGCCAGCCCCTCTTCCCCACTGGCCCTTAGGACCCCCATCGCAGGGGGGGGAGGCAACCCCCACGAGGCGGGGTCTCAGAGCCAGCCCCTCTTCCCCCACTGGCCCTTAGGACCCCCATCGCAGGGGGGGAGGCACCCCCCGTGAGGCGGGGTCTCAGAGCCAGCCCCTCTTCCCCCACTGGCCCTTAGGACCCCCGTCGCGGGGGGGGGAGGCACCCCCCGTGAGGCGGGGTCTCAGAGCCAGCCCCTCTTCCCCCGCTGGCCCTTAGGACCCCCGTCGCAGGGGGGGGAGGCACCCCCCGTGAGGCGGGGTCTCAGAGCCAGCCCCTCTTCCCCCGCTGGCCCTTAGGACCTCCGTCGCAGGGGGGGGAGGCACCCCCCGCGAGGCGGGGTCTCAGAGCCAGCCCCTCTTCCCCCACTGGCCCTTAGGACCCCCATCGCAGGGGGGGGAGGCACCCCCCGCGAGGCGGGGTCTCAGAGCCAGCCCCTCTTCCCCCGCTGGCTCTTAGGACCCCCATCGCAGTGGGGGGAGGCACCCCCGCGAGGCGGGGACTGAGAGCCAGCCCCTCTTCCCCCGCTGGCTCTGAGGATCCTCCGTGGACTCACAGCCTCTTTACCATATTGTGAGTAATATCATCTCCCCCTCTGGAGATTAAGAACTCTTTCACAGACGGGTGTACACCCTCGGTGTACAGAGGGTGTACACCCGTCTGTATTGGGAGTAATATCATCCTCTTCCTCCCTGAATATGAAGAACAGTATCACAGGGGTGTTTCTACTCCCTGCGATATCGCGTGTCATATCCTCCTCTCCCACGTTGCAATTAGAAGGAATATCAGTGGGGGCGTGTCCACCTGTAGGGAAAAGAAAGAGAGATCAGACTGTCACTGTGTCCATGTAGAAAGGAAAGACATAAGAGACTCCATTTTGAAAAAGACCTGTCCTTTAAACAATTGCTTTGCTGAGATGTTGTTAATTTGTAGCTTTGCCCTAGCCGCTTGGCCCCAGCCACTTTGACCCAACCTGGAGCTCACAAAAACATGTGTTGTATAAAATCAAAGTTCAAGGGATGTAGGGCTGTGCAGGACGTGCCTTGTTAACGAAATGTTTACCAGCAGTATACTTGGTAAAAGTCATCGCCATTCTCTAGTCTCGATAAACCGGGGACACAATGCACTGTGGAAAGCCGCAGGGACCTCTGCCCTTGAAAGCAGGGTATGGTCCAAGCTCTCTCCCCATCTGATAGTCTGAAATATAGCCTCATGGGATGAGAAAGACCTGACTGTCCCCCAGCCCGACACCCGTAATGGGTCTGTGCTGAGGTGGATTAGTAAAAGAGGAAAGCCTCTTGCAGCTGAGATGGAGGAAGGCCACTGTCTCCTGCTTGCCCCTGGGAACTGAATGTCTCGGTGTAAAACCCGATTGTACATTCGTTCAACTCTGAGATAGGAGAAAAGCTGCCCTGTGGCGGGAGGCGAGACATGTTTGCAGTAACACTGCCTTGTTCTTCTTTACTCCACTGAGATGTTTGGGTGCAGAGAAACAAATCTGGCTTACGTGCACGTCCAGTCACAGTACCTTCCCTTGAACCTAATTATGACATGGATTCTTTTGCTCACATGTCTTCTGCTGACTCTCTCCTTATCATCACCCTGCTCTCCTACTACATTCCTTTCTGCTAAAATCATGAAAATCATAATCAATAACAACTGAGGGAACTCAGAGGCTGGTGCCGGTGCAGGTCCTTGGTGTGCTGAGCGCCGGTCCCCTGGACCCACTGTTGTATCTTTACACTTTGTCTCTGTGTCTTATTTCTTTTCTCAGTCTCTCGTCCCACCCAACTAGAAATACTCACAGGTGTGGAGGGGCAGTCCACCACTTCATCCACCTTCTGTCATATTGAAAGTAACATCATCTTCTTCCCTCCAGGATCGTGGGAATAATATCCCTGGGGGGTTTCCACTTTCTGCCATGTATGTAGTCATATCACCCCCTCCGCCGTGGAATATCATTAAGGAACATCTCACACGGGGGTGTATACTTCCTCCGATATTGGGAGTGACATCAACCTCTCGGTCTCTGAATATGAGGAAGAAAATCACAGGGCGGGTGTACACCTCGTGCTCTACGATGGGGAGTCATATCTGTCTGTTATGGGGAGTAATATCATCCTCTCCCTTTCAGGATACTAATAACAGTTTAACAGGCTGGGTGAACACAGCCTGCGATGCTGAAATTATTATCATCCTCTCCCCCTCTTCCTCCCCTGGCTCTTAGGATGCCCATCTCAGCGGAGCGAGCCACCCCCCGCGAGGCGGGGACTGAGCCAGCCCCTGTTCCCCCCCTGGCTCTTAGGATCCGTATCGCGAGGGGGGGAGGCACCCCCCGCGCGGCGGGGACTGAGAGCCAGCCCCTCTTCCCCCACTGGCTCTTAGGACACCCATCGCAAGTGGGGGAGGCACCCCCCGCGAGGTGTTGACTGAGAGCCAGCTCCTCTTCCCCTCCTGGCTCGTAGGACACTCATCACAGGAAGGGGAGGCACGCCCAGGGAGGTGGGGACTGAGAGCCAGCCCCTCTTCTTCACCTGGCTCTTAGGAACCCCATCGCAGGGGGTGAGGCACCCCCCGCGGGGCAGGGACTGAGAGTCAGCCCTCCTTCCCCCCCTGGCTCTTAGGACCCCCATCGCAGTGGGGGGATGCACCCCTCGAGAGACGTGGACTTAGAACCAGCTGCTCTACCCCCCCTGGCTCTTGGGCCCCCCCTCGCAGGGGGAGCGGCACCCTGGTTGAAAGTAGAATTAGTTTTTAAGGGCATGGCTAAGGCAAAATTAGAAATATATATATATCAGGCTGGGTGTGGTGGCCTACTCATGTAATCCCAGCACTTTGGGAGGCTGAGGAATGAGGATCACTTGAGCCCAGGAGTTTGAGACCAGCCTAGGCAACATAGCAAGACCCCACGCTTACAGAAAATTTAAAAAAAAATTAGGCATGGTGACACATGCCTGTGGTCCCAGCTTCTTGGGAGGCTGAGATGGGAGGATCACTTGAGCCCAGGAGGTTGAGGCTGCAGTAAGCCGTTTGTGCCACTGCACTCCAGCCTGAGTGACAGAGAACCCCATCTCAAAAAAATAAATAAATAAAAAGAAAGGAAATATATATAGGAATGGGAATTAGAACTCTCAAGTATAGAGCCACCCACTATGCCTACCCTTAAGCAAAACTGCCCCACCAATTCAAAATACCCAGACACATGTCCATTTTCATGATCTTCTATGGACATATACGAGACTTATGAAATATTCATTGCAGCATTATTTGCAATAGCCAAGCTGTGAAAACAAGTTAAATGTCCACTAACAGAAAAAGGGATAAAGCAAACGTGGTATATGTAGAAAATGGAATATTATTCAGACTTAAAAAGGAAACCTTGCCATGTGCAAAAACATGGATGAACCTTGATGACTTTATGCTACGTGAAATAAACTAGTCACAGAAAGACAAATAATGCATGATTCCACTTGTGTCAGGTAATTAAAATAGTCAACCCCACAGAAAGAGTGTAGAATGGTGGATGCCGGGGGCTATGAAGACAGGGAAATGGGAAGCTGCTATTCAAGGGGTATAAAGCTTCAGTTATAAAGAGTGAAACATTCCAGAGATCTGCTGCACATCCTCATGCCTATAGTTAGCAATACCGTATTGTACACTTAAAAAATTGTTAAGAAGGTAGATCTCATGTTAGATGTTCTTACTACAATAAAAAAAGAAAAAGATACTGACGCACAAGAATAACTAAATTTTCTTCCCTCCCTTACCAAAAAGATTCCCCACAGGAGAAGGCAGAAAACTAATCCATTATTAAAGTGAAGAGAGGAGAGAGGAGCCAAGATGGCCAAATAGGAACAGCTCCGGTCTACAGCTCCCAGCGTGCGAGACGCAGAAGACAGGCGATTTCTCCATTTCCATCTGAGGTACCGGGTTCATCTCACTAGGGAGTGCCAGACAGTGGGCGCAGGTCAGTGGGTGCGTGCACCATCCACGAGCTGAAGCAGGGCGAGGCATTGCCTCACTTGGGAAGCGCAGGGGGTCAGGAAGTTCCCTTTCCTAGTCAAAGAAAGGGGTGACAGAGGGCACCTGGAAGATCGGGTCACTCCCACCCGAATACTGCGCTTTTCCGACGGGCTTAAAAAACGGCGCACCAGGAGATTGTGTCCCACACCTGGCTCGGAGGGTCCCACGCCCACGGAGTCTCGCTGATTGCTAGCACAGCAGTTTGAGATCAAACTGCAAGGCGGCAGCGAGGCTGGGGGATGGGCGTCCGCCATTGCCCAGGCTTGCTTAGGTAAACAAAGCAGCCAGGAAGCTCCAACTGGGTGGAGCCCACCACAGCTCAAGGAAGCGTGCCTGCCTTTGTAGGCTCCACCTCTGGGGGCAGGGCACAGACACACAAAAAGACAGTAGTAACCTCTGCAGACTTAAGTGTCCCTGTCTGACAGCTTTGAAGAGAGCAGTGGTTCTCCCAGCACGCAGCTGGAGATCTGAGAACGGGCAGACTGCCTCCTCAAGTGGGTCCCTGACCCCTGACCCCCCAGCAGCCTAACTGGGAGGCACCCCCTAGTAGAGGCAGGCTGACACCTCACACGGCCGGGTACTCCAACAGACCTGCAGCTGAAGGTCCTGTTAGAAGGAAAACTAACAAACAGAAAGGACATCCACACCAAAAACCCATCTGTACATCACCATCATCAAAGACCAAAAGTAGATAAAACCACAAAGATGGGGAAAAAACAGAGCAGAAAAACTGGAAACTAAAAAACAGAGCGCCTCTCCTCCTCCAAAGGAACGCAGCTCCTCACCAGCAACGGAACAAAGCTGGATGGACAATGACTTTGACGAGCTGAGAGAAGAAGGCTTCAGACAATCAAATTACTCCGAGCTACGGGAGGACATTCAAACCAAAGGCAAAGAAGTTGAAAACTTTGAAAAAAATTTTAGAAGAATGTATAACTAGAATAACCAATACAGAGAAGTGCTTAAAGGAGCTGATGGAGCTGAAAACAAAGGCTCGAGAACTACGTGAAGAATGCAGAAGCCTCAGGAGCCGATGCGATCAACTGGAAGAAAGGGTATCAGCGATGGAAGATGAAATGAATGAAATGAAGCAAGAAGGGAAGTTTAGAGAAAAAAGAATAAAAAGAAACAAACAAAGCCTCCAAGAAATATGGGACTATGTGAAAAGACCAAATCTACGTCTGATTGGTGTACCTGAAAGTGACGGGGAAAATGGAACCAAGTTGGAAAACACTCTGCAGGATATTATCCAGGAGAACTTCCCCAATCTAGAAAGGCAGGCCAACATTCAGATTCAGGAAATACAGAGAATGCCACAAAGATACTCCTCGAGAAGAGCAACTCCAAGACACATAATTATCAGATTCACCAAAGTTGAAATGAAGGAAAAAATGTTAAGGGCAGCCAGAGAGAAAGGTCAGGTTACCCTCAAAGGGAAGCTCATCAGACTAACAGCGGATCTCTTGGCAGAAACTCTACAAGCCAGAAGAGAGTGGGGGCCAATATTCAACATTCTTAAAGAGAAGAATTTTCAACCCAGAATTTCATATCCAGCCAAACTAAGCTTCATACGTGAAGGAGAAATAAAATACTTTACAGACAAGCAAATGCTGACCGATTTTGTCACCACCAGGCCTGCCCTAAAAGAGCTCCTGAAGGAAGCGCTAAACATGGAAAGGAACAACCGGTACCAGCCGCTGCAAAATCATGCCAAAATGTAAAGACCATCGAGACTAGGAAGAAACTGACTCAACTAACGAGCAAAATAACCAGCTAACATCATAATGACAGGATCAAATTCACACATAACGATATTAACTTTAAATATAAATGGAGTAAATGCTCCAATTAAAAGACACAGACTGGCAAATTGGATAAAGAGTCAAGACCCATCAGTGTGCTGTATTCAGGAAACCCATCTCACGTGCAGAGACACACATAGGCTCAAAATAAAGGGATGGAGGAAAATCTACCAAGCAAATGGAAAACAAAAAAAAGGCAGGGGTTGCAATCCTAGTCTCTGATAAAACAGACTTTCAACCGACAAAGATCAAAAGAGACAAAGAAGGCCATTACATAATGGTAAAGGGATCAATTCAACAAGAAGAGCTAACTATCCTAAATATATATGCACCCAATACAGGAGCACCCAGATTCATAAAGCAAGTCCTGAGTGACCTACAAAGAGACTTAGACTCCCACACAATAATAATGGGAGACTTTAACACCCCACTGTCAACATTAGACAGATCAATGAGACAGAAAGTCAACAAGGATACCCAGGAATTGAACTCAGCTCTGCACCAAGCAGACCTATTAGACATCTACAGAACTCTCCACCCCAAATCAACAGAATATATACATTCTTTTCAGCACCACACCACACCTATTCCAAAATTGACCACATACTTGGAAGTAAAGCTCTCCTCAGCAAATGTAAAAGAACAGAAATTATAACAAACTATCTCTCAGACCACAGGACAATCAAACTAGAACTCAGGATTAAGAATCTCACTCAAAACCACTCAACTACATGGAAACTGAACAACCTGCTCCTGAATGACTACTGGGTACATAACGAAATGAAGGCAGAAATAAAGATGTTCTTTGAAACCAATGAGAACAAAGACACAACATACCAGAATCTCTGGGACGCATTCAAAGCAGTGTGTAGAGGGAAATTTATAGCACTAAATGCCCACAAGAGAAAGCAGGAAAGGTCCAAAATTGACACTCTAACATCACAATTAAAAGAACTAGAAAAGCAAAAGCAAACACATTCAAAAGCTAGCAGAAGGCAAGAAATAACTAAAATCAGAGCAGAACTGAAGGAAATAGAGACACAAAAAACCCTTCAAAAAATTAATGAATCCAGGAGCTGGTTTTTTGAAAGGATCAACAAAATTGATAGACCGCTAGCAAGACTAATAAAGAAAAAAAGAGAGAAGAATCAAATAGACGCAATAAAAAATGATAAAGGGGATATCACCACCGATCCCACAGAAATACAAACTACCATCAGAGAATACTAAAAACACCTCTACGCAAATAAACTAGAAAATCTAGAAGAAATGGATAAATTCCTTGACACATACACCCTCCCAAGACTAAACCAGGAAGAAGTTGAATCTCTGAATAGACCAATAACAGGAGCTGAAATTGTGGCAATAATCAATAGCTTACCAATCAAAAAGAGTCCAGGACCAGATAGATTCACAGCCGAATTCTACCAGAGGTACAAGGAGGAATTGGTACCATTCCTTCTGAAACTATTCCAATCAATAGAAAAAGAGGGAATCCTCCCTAACTCATTTGATGAGGCAAGCATCATCCTGATACCAAAGCCAGGCAGAGACACAACCAAAAAAGAGAATTTTAGACCAATATCCTTGATGAACATTGATGCAAAAATCCTCAATAAAATACTGGCAAACCGAATCCAGCAGCACATCAAAAAGCTTATCCACCATGATCAAGTGGGCTTCATCCCTGGGATGCAAGGCTGGTTCAATATATGCAAATCAATACATGTAATCCAGCATATAAACAGAACCAAAGACAAAAACCACATGATTATCTCAATAGATGCAGAAAAGGCCTTTGACAAAATTCAACAACCCTTCATGCTAAAAACTCTCAATAAATTAGGTATTGATGGGACGTATTTCAAAATAATAAGAGCTATCTATGACAAACCCACAGCCAATATCATACTGAATGGGCAAAAACTGGAAGCATTCCCTTTGAAAACTGGCACAAGACAGGGATGCCCTCTCTCACCGCTCCTATTCAACATAGTGTTGGAAGTTCTGGCCAGGGCAATCAGGCAGGAGAAGGAAATAAAGGGTATTCAATTAGGAAAAGAGGAAGTCAAATTGTCCCTGTTTGCAGACGACATGATTGTTTATCTAGAAAACCCCATCGTCTCAGCCCAAAATCTCCTTAAGCTGATAAGCAACTTCAGCAAAGTCTCAGGATACAAAATCAATGTTCAAAAATCACAAGCATTCTTATACACCAACAACAGACAAACAGCCAAATCATGAGTGAACTCCCATTCACAATTGCTTCAAAGAGAATAAAATACCTAGGAATCCAACTTACAAGGGATGTGAAGGACCTCTTCAAGGAGAACTACAAACCACTGCTCAAGGAAATAAAAGAGGATACAAACAAATGGAAGAACATTCCATGCTCATGGGTAGGAAGAATCAATATCCTGAAAATGGCCATACTACCCAAGGTAATTTACAGATTCAATGCCATCCCCATCAAGCTACCAATGACTTTCTTCACAGAATTGGAAAAAACTACTTTAAAGTTCATATGGAACCAAAAAAGAGCCCGCATCGCCAAGTCAATCCTAAGCCAAAAGAACAAAGCTGGAGGCATCACACCACCTGACTTCAAACTATACTACAAGGCTACAGTAACCAAAACAGCATGGTACTGGTACCAAAACAGAGATATAGATCAATGGAACAGAACAGAGCCCTCAGAAATAACGCCACATATCTACAACTATCTGATCTTTGACAAACCTGACAAAAACAAGCAGTGGGGAAAGGATTCCCTATTTAACAAATGGTGCTGGGAAAACTGGCTAGCCATATGTAGAAAGCTGAAACTGGATCCCTTCCTTACACCTTATACAAAAATCAATTCAAGATGGATTAAAGACTTAAACGTTCGACCTAAAACCATAAAAACCCTAGAAGAAAACCTAGGCATCACCATTCAGGACATAGGCATGGGCAAGGACTTCATGTCTAAAACACCAAGAGCAATGGCAACAAAAGCCAAAATTGACAGATGGGATCTAATTAAACTAAACAGCTTCTGCACAGCAAAAGAAACTACCATCAGAGTGAACAGGCAACCTACAAAATGGGAGACAATTTTCACAACCTACTCATCTGACAAAGGGCTAATATCCAGAATCTACAATGAACTCAAACAAATTTACAAGAAAAAAACAAACAACCCCATCAAAAAGTGGGCGAAGGACATGAACAGACACTTCTCAAAAGAAGACATTTATGCAGCCAAAAAACACATGAAAAAATGCTCACCATCACTGGCCATTAGAGAAATGCAAATCAAAACCACAATGAGATACTATCTCACACCAGTTAGAATGGCAATCATTAAAAAGTCAGGAAACAACAGGTGCTGGAGAGGATGTGGAGAAATAGGAACACTTTTACACTGTTGGTGGGACTGTAAACTAGTTCAACCATTGTGGAAGTCAGTGTGGCGATTCCTCAGGGATCTAGAACTAGAAATACCATTTGACCCAGCCATCCTATTACTGGGTATATACCCTAAAGGACTATAAATCATGCTGCTATAAAGACACATGCACGCGTATGTTTATTGCGGCATTATTCACAATAGCAAAGACTTGGAACCAACCCAAATGTCCAACAATGATAGACTGGATTAAGAAAATGTGGCACATATACACCATGGAATACTATGCAGCCATAAAAAGGATGAGTTCATGTCCTTTGTAGGGACATGGATGAAATTGGAGATCATCATTCTCAGTAAACTATTGCAAGAACAAAAAACCAAACACCGCATATTCTCACTCATAGGTGGGAATTGAACAATGAGAACACATGGACACAGGAAGGGGAACATCACACTCTGGGGACTGTTGTGGGTTGGGTGGGGGGGAGGGATAGCATTGGGAGATATAACTAATGCTAGATGACGAGTTAGTGGGTGCAGCGCACCAGCATGGCACACGTATACATATGTAACTAACCTGCACATTGTGCACATGTACCCTACAACTTAAAGTATAATAATAATAAATAAAGAAATTTTTAAAAAACTCAAGAAAAAATAAAAAATAAAAAAATAAAGTGAAGAGAGTTATTTGTGTGAAAACGCTAAGCTAAAATTTTCTATGTATTTCATGCATTTTCTCATAGAAAGAGTATTAGACATAGTGTTTGGTGTAGAAGTGTTAACGATTAGCCTCTAAAGTTAACTATCATTTACACTATAATTTCTACAGGAAAATGCAATATGATTTCCAAACAACCAATTAGTAAAACTTCCAAGAATATACCTCATTAAGAATGGTCTTGTATGCCAAAGGAATGGCAGGAAGCTTAAATCATGGATGCAATTGTGCGAATCATTCCTGTTAACTATGGGGAAAAAAGGTACATAACAATAAAAGTAACCAAATTATACAAAACATACCTTATTCCAGAGAGACTATCAAAGGCATGAAGATCTAATACATTAGAGAGATCAACTCTAAAAGGAAGAAAACTAACGTGAGCAGTTGGAAATTCTGTGAAATACATCCAATTAATCAAGAAAAAAAAACTCTGACTCTTAAAAAATTTTACACATAAAATTCATAGAAGTGGGCAAATGGTGTAACATTTGAATCACAGTTGAATCAAGATTGAAAATTATTTGGTTATTACTTCAATGAATTAGGTTTTTTTTAAACTTTCAATTATCTTTTCAATCCTGAAATTTATGAGCTTTTCAAATACATTTTTATAGCTAAAAAATCAGCTAAAGAACAGAAACTTTTCCAAGCAGCTTATTACTCAAAAGATGAAACAAAAGAAATGACAAATAGAATTAACAAATAGGTACATTCCAGATACCTCTGCAATTTTTGTATTTCTTTTATACCCCCTCCCTTGATATAACATGTAATATAAAAATGAGGAGTCAAATAACCAATGTACAAAATATTAAGTTACTCTAGGACCCTGATCTTCACGTGATTTGATTTCATTCATTCAGAATGGGGCTGCATGTAGAAAGAAAATTCCCACCATCCGAATAGACATTATTTCTCTTAGAATTATTTAATGATAATTAAACTCATTTAATTGAATCAAATGATTCAAATCAGGTGAGAATAAATAACATATCACAATTAGCATTAGGTTTGGTTTAAATATAAAAAAGCAAATTTATAAAGACTGGTGATTGAGTTATAATTTTAACATAAGCCCAGAAAACCACAGAGGACAGGCCGGGCGCGGTGGCTCATGCCTGCAATCCCAGTACTTTGGGAGGCCGAGGCGGGCAGATCACAAGGTCAAGATCAAGACCATCCTGGCCATGGACAACGTGGTGAAACCCTGTCTCTACCAAAAATACAAAAATTAGCTGGGTGTGGTGGCACGCACCTGTAGTCCCAGCTACTCGGGAGGCTGCGGCAGGAGAATCATTTGAACCCAGGAAGTGGAGGTTGCAGTGAGCCGAGATTGCACCACTGCACTCCAGCCTGGCACAGAGTGAGACTCCGCCTCAAAAGGAAAAAAAAAAAAAGAACAGCAGAGGACAGTGATTTCTCATAATCAAAGCTAAGGTGAAGAAATATTTAAAGAAAATGACAAATGTATAGTTTCAAATTTAGATTCCAGAAGCTTGCCAAACATTTCTTAAATTTTCTTACAAGGAAAAAAAACATCATTGGTCAGATTCAAGATTTTTTTTTCTTTAATGCACAAACATATAAGAAAAAACATCTCCTTTATCTTAGGACTGACCAACTGTGCCTGCTTTCTTTATTCTCAACAGTCTATCACATACTCGCACTCGTGACAACAATACTGTGTTAGATTACGAATGCTTGTCTTGGCAAAAGAGAGACAAATTCCCATCTTATTACTCCAAAGTTCTATGTTAGTAGACTGTAACAGCAACTCAAATTCTGGGCATTTTAGATGTACAGAATTAGAAAAATGATCAAGCAAAGAAGCAAATGTTCTATGAAGAAATTTTTGAATATCAGTTTACACTAAAAGGCCAAAGTCTAATATTAAACATATTTCCTTTTTCACCCCCCACCCCTCCCCCCACTACTGAGCATATTTATATTGACAGGTCACAAACAAGGGGCATGGGGGCTCCACTTTGGGAGGCCAAGGTGGGCGGATCACTTTGAGGCCAGGAGTTTGACACCAACCTGGCCAAACCGTCTCTACTAAAAATACAAAAATTAGCTGGGTGTGGTGGTGCACACCTGTAATCCCAGCTACTTGGAGGGTGAAGCAGGAGAATCGCTTGAACCCAGGAGGCAGAGGTTTCAGTGAGCCGAGATCGCACCACCGCACTCCAACTTGGGGGACAGAGTGAGATTCTGTCTCAAACCAGAGTGAGATTCTGTCTCAAATAGATAAAAATAAATAAAAATAAAAATAAAAATAAACCAAATGAATGAAGTTTCCCTCCAAGTTTGTCATCTTCATCTTAGGAAATAGCTTAAAGTTTAATAAAGTTTACACATGCCAATTTTGTGAATATCAAATTCAACAGTTTGGAAACACAAGCTTCTAAATAAACTGTTTCACTGTGACAGTGTCCTTGAGAATACATGTCATCCTGAGGTAATTCTGCTTTATACTCAGATTCTTTCCATACTTCCAAAAAAGGATCAATATTAGACCTGTACAACAAATTACACTCTTTTACAGAAAATAATAAAATATCCAAGTCTCTCACCAAATTTTCAAAAAAGAGGAAAAGTGTAAGCTTCCAGATGAAAGTTTCTATAGCTTTCCCCAAATTTAGTACCACCATGAAAAAGAAATTCTTCACTCATTCAAGGCATACGACTAGAAAACTAATTTCCATGGCATCAAATTAATTTCCTCCTTTGGAGATAAAACCATGAGATCTTTTCCAAAGCATTAAAATCGCCAAGAAAAAAAAAAAGAAAAAAAAGACCATTACCAGCATTTTAAAACTGAGTAAGAGAATGAAGTAAACAAAAAAGGGAAAGAAAAAGCTTCAAAAGTTCGTTTTTCTCCTCATTTCTTGAACTCTCTATTCCAGAAGTACCTAATGTTTTTCTTAAAAGAGAGGCTTTCAATTTTTCCCTAGGTCTAAAGGCTGCTTTAAGTAGCCTAAGACCAAAGACAGGAGAGTGAAAACGAAGAGGGTTTTGGCTCTCCAAGGTGGGGGTGGAATTGCAGCTACTGCTTAGGGATATTTTCCAGTGGTCATCTCTTCAAACTCCAGTGAGTCTCACAAACAGGGTGCACCAGCCAATCCAAGTATCCAGTATCTACAATGCAAACTGTAGATACTATCCAAATTGACAGTAGATAGCTCAGTAAATAGCTGAGCAAACTGCAATGATAGCTCAGTCTTGAACTCTGGAAATAAATTTCCAAAAGCCTTCCCCAGTGGCACTTCAAACTCAAAAACGTTTACAAAACTAATCACATTTTCCAAACCTGCTTCCACCACTACCCGACCTGTTGCTCCTCCTTCCTGTATTTCCTATACCTCGGAGATTAGCCTCACATTGAATCTACCTCCCAAGAGTCATGTTGCTTTTAAAATCCTTCACTAACTCCTTGCTCCCTACAGAAGAAAATCCAAACTATGTATCATGGCATTCAAGACCCTTTGTGGTAAGTTCTCTATCTCTTCAGTCATACCACTTTTTCTGTGCTACATAATACCAAGTTTTCTAGCCATTCTAAAATATTCAAAGGTCCCTGGAATACAAAATCTTCCTTATACCTGGAAAGTTATCCCTACCCTACTCCATCTGTAAAAGCCTTATTCATTCTTTAAGACTCAGGTCAATGACTGCCTTCTCGGTCAATATTTTCCTGACTCTTTTTCAAGAAAAGTTGAGCAATCATTCCCTCTATTTTCCTATTATTATAGAACTCTGTGCTTTTAAAATTCTTGTATTAATATTAATATCTATTATGTTGCCTTTTTGTTTGTTTGCTTCTGTTTCCCCCCAATGACTGATCTCCTTAAAGGCAGAGTTTTTGCCTTATCCATTGCTTATATAGTCCTTAAAATGCTATGAAATGCATAGCAGGCAGTTTGTCAAATTAATTTAACTTATTATTGACCAGCTGTGTTTTGGTTTTCCTCTGTTCAGTCCACTTACATTTCTAAAAATTAAGAAAAAGTCTAGAGAAGATTAAAATGACACATCTTCTAACCTTTTACTCCTACTTCTGAAATCTATGTGGTTCACTAGTACTTCCATTTGCTACTAAATCAACTTAAGTCTTACCACTAAGACGATGCTACACACTATTCCTTTTCCTTACTCTTAACTACTCAAGGTGAGCCTTTTTCTACACATGCTTATAGCAGTTTATTGTCAGTACTTGTCAGCTACAAAATGGTAAAAAATTTTTAAAAAACAAAAAATAAAACAAAACTTCTATAAGAGTGACTTTGACTATTTTGTTAACCAAATCTCTGGGTTTTTTGTTTGTTTGTTTTTTTTTTTTTTTTTTGAGACAGAGTCTCGCTCTGTCACCCAGGCTGGAGTGCCGTGGTGCGATCTCAGCTCACTGCAAGCTCCGCCTCCCGGGTTCACGCCATTCTCCTGCCTCAGCCTCCTGAGTAGCTGGGACTACAGGCGCCCACCACCAGGCTCAGCTAATTTTTTGTATTTTTAGTAGAGATGGGGTTTTACAGTGTTAGCCAGGATGGTCTCCATCTCCTGACCTCGTGATCCGCCCACCTTGGCCTCCCAAAGTGCTGGGATTACAGGCGTGAGCCACCGCGCCCAGCCCAAATCTCCAGTTTCTAAACTGGTAAGCTCAAGTTGCTATGCCTCAAGGAATTTGAGAGAATATTTAATGTAAGATTCAGGACCCAATAGTAAGAATTCTACTCAGGACATCTGATCTTCATTGAAAAGGATTCTAATCCAACTTCAGTCCTCATAGCAAGGAAGTACTCTTTCAGAAAGTCCCTAGATTCTCAGATGCATTGGCAAGCACCATACACTGAAGAACTCACAGAAGATTTTAGTCACTTGCTCACTCATCCACTTGAAGTAAGAAAAATCAATCACTGCATGTTTATTGTTCTATAATAAAGCAAATGTTAGAAATAAAAGTTAGAAATGTCAAACACACTAAATTGTTACATAATAAACTAATCAAGACACAACTTTTATTCAGGACATGGATATTTCTGAAATGAAAACAAAAGAAGAGAATTGACTTAAAATGTTTATAAATACGAATATTATGACAGAACCAAAGCTATTTATGAGCATTATTTTTAAAAGCTTGTTTAAGTATTATGCACTTGTCTGTGTGACATTTTGTAAAGCGGAGAAAAATTAAGGAGAAAGGAATTGTAGAACACTAACAGGAAGAGGACAGATACTGAGGAATGGCTCATGGTATAAGTGAGATTATCAGAGACTTTCTACAATGGAATTTGAAATGCAGGGAGCACATTTGGTGTATGGTTGCAGAGGACTTACACTAAGGGCATTCTTCTGCTACCTCTGCCAGCAGATGAGTGGCTCCTGAGAATGCATACCAAATTAATTCCCCAGCTGTTCACATGCATATAAGCAGCTGCTGCTGTTACTGCCTAATACTTTTATGGCAGTCTGTCAGCACCTCTAATCTCTGCCATAGCAGACAAGCCACTCACCTAAGGCCTCTGCTGTACTTCCAAAGAAAGAATTTCTCAAGTAGAGACTGAGTGGAACTAGACTGCCAGCTGTGAGCCTCAGAGCTCCTGGCTGCCTGTTGCTGAGTCTATCAGCTGCTGAGCCTTTCTCACCAAAAAAAAAGAGCTTAATAAAATAACCCTGCACAGAAATTTTCTGAAATTAAGATAACATTCAATGGAAAACAGAATTTAATCTACAGAAATACACTTCACAGATGTTTTAGGAACAGAACCTAGAGAAAATGAAAGTCAAAATTTAATAAAAGAATTTGTCAGGAACTTCAAGGTAAAGACTCCATGTATTTTTTGGCAACTATAAAACACTAAGAAGGCTTTTTAAATATTAAAAAGCCATTTAAACACTTCAAATTAAGATTCCTCAATATACTTCAGATTTCTGTACTGAGTTACCCTCTCGAGTGTTTGTAAGTCTTTTCTTCCTCATTAAGCAAACACTTACACAGTGTTATCATGGCTTTGTAATCTTAGTTTTGAAGACAGGCAAATGTACTAGCCAAATATGCCAAACTAACTTATTAAGAGCATTCCAAACAACATTTTGGATCCAATTCTTTTTAAATGCACTTAGATCTTTCTTATATCAGAATCAAGCATATTTGTCAATTACTTAATGTTTATTATTAATAACTAAAATGATTTGTTATTAATAGGAATAGCTTTTTTAAAGTACCTTGATCTTTGTGTTTCTAAGATTTGTCCTAGTCCATTTATGGATCTGAAATAAATAATAAATGAGGAAGACAAAGTTTAAAAGTAAAAATTAACTTTTTAAAAAAGTATACAAAGTATATTGTTTCTAAAACAGGAAATAAGCATACCCAAATACATCTGGAACCAGAAAATAATTAAAAACAGAAAAACAAAACTTGCTTTAAAAAATAATTATGATTTTCCTTCAAACAATAAATCACATATATTCCACTCATACATCAATAAAGCATATATGCAAAAATTCGCACAACTGTCCGATTAAGGGCTACTTTGTGGTTAATAAAAAGACGCTTCACTTTAGAAAAAATCATTCATAAATAGTCAGTTATCCTAGTGTTCTTAAAAATGAGTAGATACTCAAAATTTTTACGGTGGTCACTTTTTTCCTCAGGCATACATGGTAGAAATGGCTATATACACACTAAAAATAAAAACCTAGTTGTAAGTTGCTTTGCCCCCAGCCTGTCCATAGTATTCACAGTAATTCTAAGTCACACATCCCAGGTTCCTTTATAGAATAACCTCGTCAGTTCCCTAATTAGGCTCTCTACCCGTTATGCCTGTTCTCCCTCTTTTGATACTATAGAATATGGCTTTGTATGGCACCAAAAAGTACCTGTTAAATTCTTTTCAACACACTGTACACCTCATCTATTTATCTTTTCCATTGCCTATCATCAGTCATCAATTCTCTATCATGAATTCAATTGTCTTTAGGGTTACTTACCCAAGATTCTTGCTACTTGTTCAAGTTTGTTCTCATGGGTAAGGCTTCCCACATATAATGATTCTGAGGCAAGTCTCTCCACTATTTTACAAAATTCTTAAATCTTCTTTTTTGAATACACTCTAGTCTGATGGCTAATTCCTCTCAAACATGTTTACCTTTTTTCACCTCCCCAAATATCATTCTGAGTCAGTCACAAGTCTGATATAAAGGGAGGGTAAAAGCCAAAAGGGTGTGTAATTTATCAAATTGCTTCTTCCAAATTCATTTCTAGTACTGTTAACAAGCTGGCTAATAATCAATATTGTCAGTGTCAGAGATTTAGCTTAGGTCTCTATAAGGATATAAAAGTCAAGTAATAATTATCATTCCTTTTATGCCAAAAACGTTTGCTAAATAGATTGTGTTCTTCTTAGCAATCACAATGGTGCACAAGATTTATGAAGAGAAACAAGATTAGAAGACCAGTGTCAAAAAATGTAAAAGCAATCTTCATTCATCACTTTCTCCTTTTCAAAATCAGCCATCTTTTTCTTTCTTCCCTTTTTTACTATACCTTGAACTTACTATGTAAGCTAAGAAAAAAAATTACATAATATAGCTAACAGAGCACTTACTATGTGTCAGCACTGTGCAAAGTTTACCAACATTGTCTCATGTAATACTCAAAGCAAACTTATGATAGGCATTATGCCTTTTACAGAGGAGGCTTTAAAAGGGTAAATAAGCTCCCTAAGAAGACAATGAGAAACAGACCAAGGATTAGAACCCAAGCAGATTCCAAGGTCTGTGATCTTTAACACTACGCAACAAGACCTACCCTCCACGTGGAGACATTATATTTTTTTATAGTAAAGTTTAAGGACATTACTATTAAAATAAGATGAAATATGTGGAAAAAATATGAATTTCTTTCTTCCACAATCATTAATCATGGCAAATAATCTCCTAATGAGCCTTACCTTTATTGATTCAATTTATAATATATACTATATGAACTGAGATGACAGATTCAAAATCTAATGTCAGTAGAACTTATAAATACTAAGAATAGTAATTTTGAGCCATCACGCTCAAAGCATTGTACACATTAAACATAACGAATAATAATAGCTACCGAATGTCTCTCTGTATAGGGCTTTTATTAGTTCAGGTCTTACAAAATAATTCAAAACAAAGCCCCTGAACTATAACCTCATTTGAAAAGTCCATCTTTGTTTTCAAAAGGAATGGGAGTCTCCAGAACAGTCAGCAAAATGACTGTTAGCACGTATTTGAGCATCATTCATATTGTCCTGATTGTCCTATGCTGATCAGCCTTGGCTATGGACAAAGAAGATATTAAAGCAAGCTGGACGACAAGGCATGGTTGACAGTTAAGGAAGATGAAGTCAACAAGAGTTCAGAGAAAACTGAGACCACTTGAGTCAGGGAAGACTTCACATAGGAAGTGGGGAGAGACAGAATAGGCTCTATAGAATAAATTTAAAAAAAAAAAAACAGAACAAGAAAGAACTCAGGGATTGGCAGAGTGAGAATACATTATGAGTAAAGACAGGAACTGACAGGATGCATCCATGGGAAAGTGAATTAACCATCCTGGGTAAAGTTAGGGAAGATTGACATTAGGAAAGAGTCAAAGAGAAGACAGGAAAAGAAAGATGGAGTGAGAAGACCCTGAATATCAGTCTATTAACTGTGAACTATATTCTGCAAGCACTGGGGACTAATTTTATGTATTACCATTTATATAACAATTAGCCGTCAACAATATATGTGATTCCCTAACGTTCTTGAAGCAGGTCAACCTTATACCTTAAGTTTCTACAGGGCAACAATCAGAGTAAAAAATATTCTGTGTATACAATATGGATCTGTAGGCACTTAACACACTTATCATTTTGTACCTAATTGTCGTTCTTAATTTCTTTACATCTTCTTCTGGCACCAAGTCTGTTTTATTAATGAGAATGATATCTGCCAAAGCAACTTGCCTAAAATAGCAAACAAAAAGAAATGTTAAGAAATTTTAAATAATATACACGCATGCAGATTAATACATCAAAAGAGAAATGTTAACAAATTAAAAATAAATAAAAACACCTCACGTAGATCAATATATCAGTTAAGAATTATATAGTGCTCTATAGGAGTGATTCAGTTTACTCCTAATCCGCTAATTTTTCAATGTGAATGAATTGTATTCATTACTATGCAAGTTCAGATTTCACATTACCCATTCGCAAAGTATTTACTAAGTTCTGTTACTTGCTACTCTTGTGCTACAAAGATAAGTCTCAAAAAGTTTACAATCAAAAGGATGATTTTAAACTCATAATTTTCTTTGTGAAGAAAAGCATAAAATTCAGATATCCAATATGGTAAAAAGAAGAAGAGTTTACCTACTAAAATACTGTAATATTTACCAAAATTTTCAAAGAAATAGAATAACTTCACTTAATACTAAAAACTGTATTAAACAGGTTTTTTAAAACTATACTTCAGAGCTGGGCATGGTAGAGCACACCTGTAGTCCTGGCTACTTAGGAGGCTGAGGAGGGAGGATCCCTTAAGCCCAGGAGTTCAAGTCCAACCTGGGCAACATAGCAAGACTCCATTTCTTAAAAAAAATAAGCTATACTTCAGAAGATATATCAGGATATTGCCCATATGTCTTCTTTATCACTATAAATATACTGTATATTATCTCTGTAAAGAATCCAGTTGACTGAATGCTAGATAACAAAGTAGATGATAATAATCAGAAGCTCTATTTTCTATTAACAGGATAGTAAAACTGGAAATTCTTTCAATTTTCCTCAATTATTCAGGGTCTTATGCTTTATCTCAAAGAATACAACTAAATTCTCAAAACTAAATTAACTTTAGTTCACTGAAAGAGCAGGTTTCAACAGTATGTACATCACAAATCCAATTTGGCTATTTTCTATTTGGCTTATTTATATTTTCTATAATAACCATATTTTCATAAGGAAAAATGTTATAAAAATACTTAAGTTCAGCCAGGCGCAGTGGATTCATGCCTGTAATCCCAGCACTTTGGGAGGCCGAGGCGGGTGGATCACCTGAGGTCAGGAGCTCGAGACCAGCCTGGCCAACATGGTGAAACCCCATCTCTACTAAAAAAAAATAAAATAAAATAAAATAAATTTTAAAAAAATGCAAAAATTAGCTGGGCATGGTGGCGGGTGCCTGTAATCCCAGCTACTTGGGAGGCTGAGGCAGGAGAATCGCTTGAACCTGGGAGGCAGAGGTTGCAGTGAGCCTGCACTTCAGCCTGGGTGACAGAGTGAGATTCTGTCTCAAAAAATAATTATTATTATTATTATACATATATATATATATAAAATCTTCAATCCCAAAGAAATTGTATGACAAGAAAATATTTTTAAATGTTAATATTTCCCGAGTTCCTCAAAATTACAGAACTCCTGTGTTCAGCATTCACTTTATGCTACGACAAAAATGACTTTAAGTAAAAGTTCAGTTATGAGATCATTATAAATAGATAGCAATAATTCAACTAAGGGAAAAAAAGAAAATAAATTTTCCTTGACTATGTTTTAAATTTTCTTAGTTTGTTTTTGGTTTTCATCTTAGTGATTTTTCTCTTTACAATTAGCCAGCAATCAATATATACTTTAAATATGAATACCTAGTAGCTTCATTGATAAGGCCATCAGGTTTCTCTTCTGTTAAATGCTAAACAAAAAAAAGTTTGAATAAAGTTACTATAATACAATAAAAAATCTAATGTCAACACAAAGGATTTTACTTTAGAGACATTTTCTTGCATCTAATAAAAACTTCAACATGTTCTGTTACTGAATACACAAATCCAAAACTAACTTTTCTAGCTGAAAGCATTTTTCTTCCCCATTTGCAATTTTTTTCTACAAGTGAACCTGTGGGGTTTTATACGGGGAGGAAGAGCGCTTAGGATTTCATACTCCTGACCTTTTCTTTTACTTAAAAGGAAAACCCCTTTGATTCACATAATGTCATAAAAACATAGAAGATTACAGTTCAGATTTTAGGTATTTTCCTTCTTACAAAACTGTTCTGGTTCTAAATATTCATTATTACTTATTTTTAAAAAAGGATAACCACTGAAATATACTTTCTTAGAATCTAATATACTTCCCTTCACACCAAACCCCCATATTAGAATCTAAAATACTTCCCTACACCCCAGCCCACAATCATGCACCACGTGAACTCAGTACTAGGCCTTTCAAACACCCTAGAAACAAATAAGTGGTGGGAAGGCTGATTCAGCCCTGATTCTAGCCTAAAAGCAGTTTATCATTTAGAAACCTATACTTGCTAATCTGGCCTCTCAGTGCAACTGTTTATTTTACTGACCTCTCCAGAGTCAGGCTAACTCCAAAAAATATTTTGACACTGACTTAGAGCCCAAGTGGTAGTTTTCATCTCTCTGGAGGCAAGTTTTGTTGTCTGTTTTTTTTTTCCCCCCCTCATAATCCTGTTTACATCCCTAACATCATCAACATCACAAGCTTCTTCTCTGGGAAATTACACTTTTACCCTCATTACCTCAAACCTCAATAGAGGTTCCCTGTCACAATAAAAAGCTGGCTACTGAGGTTTAGAGGCAACTAGATTATAGTAATACTCTATATTTGAAGCCAACTTTACAAATGAATTAAATCCTTGAATCTAACTTTATAAATTATATACATTTTTCTCATTTAGCTTTCATAATAATTATGGGAGATGGCTATTTTCATTTATAAAGGAAGAAACTAAATCTAACACCCTCATCATCACAGGATACTATATTTTATATACAATCACAGGGACTTTTTTTTTAATTGAACACACACCCATCAAGTAAAATGAACATAATTTTAAAGTCTTTGTGAAATCTTTTATGCCACATAAAATCAGTCTGTGTACAATGCTACACAAATGTCAATAACCATATATCAGAGCCAAACCAGTTTCATAATTCACGGGGAGATGATCATTAGGGGTATCTGAATAGTTTGGAACCTCAGAGCAAGCAGGTAATAATTTTATTTAACAAGCTTGATTAGGTCTATAGAAGAAACATTTTTTCCTTCTAAAAGTTCAGCAAATTCTATTTTGAGGAAAACAAAACTGAAATAAAATCATGGCAATGATACTTCTACTTCAGGCAAAATCTTGTTCAATTCAACTGCAGATCCACTCTGCAATTATTGAAGTCACAGAACTTGACAAGTATTGTATCAAAAATCATTCCATGCCAAAAGATCAAGTTTAATATTTTTTTCATAATTCATCTTGGCCTGAGGCTACAACAAGTCCTATTGTTATATACTCTGCCTCTAGAGAATGAGGCTGCTAACAGACCTTGGAATGGTGCCTGGCACAAAGGCTCAAGACATATTTGTTGAATGAATTGTAATTAACACCTCCTGTTGTGGGGATACATAAAAGATGTTACATGAAAAATGCCATCTAACATGCAGCAACAAATCTCTTCCCATTAAGCAGTAAATCTACTTAACAATGATATATTTTTGGCAAGGCATCTGCCTCTGAATGATCCTATAGTACTGAAAATTCTTTTTAAACTGAAATATTTTTCAAGATATTATATTATTGACCTTATGAAAGCTTTTTTAACATATGAAATTGGGGTTATTTGGCTATGAGTTTGTGAGGCATAAAAATGATATGACAGAAGAATTACAGATTTGTTTTTGCATTTCCATGCCTAAATGTAACTAATACAATGTTAGTTTCACAAGGTAATGTGCAATGTTTTAAATGCATTTACCTCTCCAAAATATTAGAATTCTTCACTCAAAGCTAACAGTGGTAGACTAACGTTTTACTACTTCCAGGCAGTCAGAAAGTATCAAATATAAAAATAAATGAAAATCACCCCAAATGAGAGCCTGCCAATATTTACAGCTGTATTAAAATTATATGTAATCATATATAATTATAGCAGAAGAGATAAATGTCCTCTTCTATGCCCATAGGAAAGCTATACAAACATTTTAAAAAATAAGTGCATATTAACATTTATTTTCTTTAGACATCAGCCCTGCATTTCCCTCATGTGACTTCCTACCTTCCCAAGTCAAACTCTGCAAAAAGTATAAAATCAATGTCTTCTATTCAAAAGAACATTCTCCAATAATACATTATATACCATTTGGTCATTAAGTCAGATGACTTTCATTTATAAAATAAAACAAAATGGAAATTTTGGCATTCTATTCCACCTGTATAAGTGAAGAAAAAATTTTTGCAAAATATTTTTTAAATATTTTATACTACATAGATGTCCAAAGTATTCCTTATCTCTGCTTAACAACTATGGCTTTTGCTTATATATCAAAAAAGACAAAAATAATTTTGATACTAATTAATCCAACATATTCAAAAGGCTAAGGATCAAAACCCCAATTTAACTTACCACAAGAAACAAAGGAAATTAAAGGGGAGTGGTGTGAGATGTTGGTCAAAGAATACAAAGTTTGTTATACAAGATGCATAAGTCATGGAGAGCTAATTACAGCATGATGACTGTAGTTAATTCTATTGTATACTTGAATCTGCTAAAACATAGATCTTAATTGTTCTTACCACCCCCTCTCAAAAAAATAGCAATGTGAGGTGATGGATAGGTTAACTAGCTCGATTGTTTTATATTTCACACATTGTATACCTTAAATATATATAATTCTTACTTGTCAATTATACCTCAATAAAGCTGGGGGGGTTAGGGAGAGAAACAAAGGAACTCTCTGAAATAACACCACTGTAGACCTAAATTCATGAAGGGCTATAGGGTGTCCTTTTCTGCAGAAAGAAAGAAAGAAGCAGGACCGAAAAAAGAGAAAGAAAGAAAAGAAAAAACTATCTTAAAACCCACTGGCTATGAAAGAACACTGCTGTTGACCAGAGTGGAAATAAATCTAGTGTCAAAGACGTCTGGTGTCATTTTTAAAAAGCAGCAGCAGGAACTATTTCTTTCAAATGGATTGGTTACAGATGTAACACTATTTTAGTTTTTAAAAAATTATTGCATAATGTCAGTCTATTTATTGTTCTGATCTTTTCCAAGCTAACTGTTTTCTGACTGAATTGTTTCAACAGATTGTGCAATATAACAGAGGAACCAAGAAGAAACCTCTCACTTGACCTTCTCTGGGTAACTTCATTCATTGCTTCTATTGCATTAAATGCTGTCACATTTGTGGAACTGAAAAGAACAATGTCAGTAGCCTGGGTGTCAAGTCCTGAGAATAGAGAGCTGTCATTTTAAGTTGTCCAATTCTTTGCCTATGATTAAAAAATGAATATTTCAGATCAATGGGTGACAATCCTATTAGCATGATACCCCATGATATCAATTACCACTTCAGTTTCAATTTGGCTGGCTGGCCACAGGGTACCATTTCTCAAATTTACTTGTGATGGGCTGGCTCTGTGAAGCATGACATTCTTAAATTGCTGCCCATTATCCAAGTGTCATTACTTGTACTGCCTCAGAATTCTCTGAATCACAAGCAGCTACTGAGGTCAAGCTTTGCAACCAGAGGAATTGGACAAGTTGGAAAATTCTTTATATCAAGGCAAAGTTATTTATCTGGCATCCGACTTAGAAAATCTAAAGTTTCCATTATCCTGACAGTGTGTCAGTTTTGTGTAGGTATACTGATTTAATAATTTAAGAGGTTTTATCAAGGTAGCAGGAGGTTAAACGTTTACTGTGTTTGCATTATTCAGAATGTTGCTTTGTTTTTTTGGCCTCTATCATGCTGATAATAGATTCTATTTAACTCTTCTCCATACCCAACTATACATATAAAATTATTCCTATAATCATAAAATACATAAACAGTTTGACTTTTGGCATGGCATTTTCAGTCTATCAAAATAAAAAAAAATGTCTTAGCAGTTATCTGTCACATAGGTATATCAAATTTTGTAATAAATTTATGGAAGAGGTAGATTCAAACATGCCTATAATAAACATTCAAAATGAATAATTTGGGGCTTTTTTGCTACCTCCATAAGCATTTTGCAAGAAATATGATTTCCAACAGTCATTGGAATTTTTCTGCGTGAAACTGTAATACTGTATTTGGGATCATTCTTTGATTCTTAAATTATATTCATAAATTCATAAATTGAGATTTTAAACTCTAAAAAAGGAGTTTTCTTCCAAACTTTTCAAATTAGGGCACTCTATCAACGAGGGAGAGAAGACCCAGTGAAGAGGTATTGGTAGCTATTTGACAAACCTGACATATCCCCTTAGAGCATAATTTCAGCAAAGATTTGGGGAAAAAAAAGCAAACTTAAACATTAACAAGTTCAGGCCGGGCGTGGTGGCTCATGCCTGTAATCCCAGCACTTTGGGAGGCCGAGGCAGGTGGATCACTTGAGGTCAGGAGTTCATGACCAGGCTGGTCAACATGGTAAAATCCGGTCTCTACTAAAAATACAAAATTAGCTGGGCATGGTGGTGTGCACCTGTAATCCCAGATACTCAGGAGGCTGAGACAAGGGAATCGCTTGAACCTGGGAGGTGGAGGTTGCAGTGAGCCAAGATGGTGCCACTGCACTCCAGCCTGGGCAACAGAGTGAGACTCTGTCTCAAAAAAAAAAAAAAATTAACACGTTCAGATATGAGGTTGGATACAAAACAGACACTAATTTTTAAACACTGAATTTAAACTTCTAAGAACTTACTGCTTTGGGCCCTATCCATATGCTCAGATTGGGAACGGGTCAGTGGGTGGGATGATTTCATTCTCTTCTGCCTTTAGTGGTATTTCACTTGGGAAGTTGAGAAACATCATTTTACTGTATGTAACAACATACTTTTAAAGATCTTACTAAATGCATTTTATAAATTAAACCTCATTTAAATGCATTCTAGGACCTTAGAAGTTAACAAAAACATTCATAGCAGGATGTCTTTTACACTTGATCTCAGCCAAAAGACCAAGAAGTGATGCAAGATGCCTTTTAATGGAGAGAGTCTTCTTACTAATCCTATGTGTATATCCTGATTTTCTTCGATATGTACTTTTTAAATTTTAAGTTCCAGGGTACATGCTCGGGATGTGCAGGTTTGTTACATAGGTAAACAGGTGCCATGGTGGTTTCCTGCACCTATTAACCCATCACCTAGGTCTTCAATATTTTTTAAAAACTCATTTCCAGTGTGTGTTTAATAGTAATTTAACAAGAAAAATAAGATCTCAGATGCTTTATCAAGCTCAGCTTCTTCTATGGAACAGAAAAACTTACCAATATTGGGGTTGAATCCTTGTGAAGAGTTATACATACCAAACTCTATCCTAACCCCATATGCTTATTACAAATTATAATTCCAAATTTTATCACCAACTCAAACTCAGAGTAATAGAAAAGAAATATTTAACACAAACTAATAATTAAAACACAAATTTCACCTATTGTTCAGGATATCTTTTTGAGAAAGGTTTTTGTTAAAGAAAATTTCAGATACAAACATAAAGAAAATTAAACAATCAATCCCCATATTCCCAGCTCTCAATAATGAGCCACTCATAGCAATCTTTCAACTTACTTTTAATCCATATTTTGAATCCACAATAGTTATGATACCTACAAAGGAAAAAACATTTTAATCACTTTTTAAAAAGAATGTTTATTAATATTTATGCAACCATACTTCAGAATGAAAATTAAAACTAACCTATTTCAGTTCACAAATACTACTCAATAAAACAATGTACTGTTTTTTTCTCTTGCCAGTGCTGCCATTTAATTAAATTCCAGTAATAAGTCAATGTGTTTCATGAGTGGCTAGCACTACTTTAAGGCACTAGAGAAGATATAAAACAAATAAAAATGTTAAATTAAATAAATAAGAAAATAAGATTTCCTTGGCACTGAAAAAGCTTACAATCCAAAATATAAGTCAAATTTCATAACATAGTCAAATGTGATAAGTACATAAGACAGGTTATTTCTAGTTTATTTTCACATAATCAAAATCAAGACTTTTCTTAAGATTTAAATTATTGCCTAAAGAATGAGACATCTTAAGGTATCATTCCTAACATCTCTCACCAAATCCAAATCCAACTCATAAATGTTTTACATAACATATGCCTAAGTTTCCAAACTACCAATTCATTTTGCAATCTCTGAATATATGCTGATAACAAAAGAATGAGTTTAATTATGCCTAAGGAATTCAACCAGTTACCTGCCACATATATTAGAGCTCAATGATGGGGCCCAGCTTAATAATTCTTAAATTTCTTAATGATTATTACTTTTGAAAAAGTAAAAAATTTCGACTGGTTTTTAAAAAGGTGAAAAAGGGAAAGAGAAAGGGAGAAAACATAGTCGCTTAACTAAGAAAGTTTCTAATATATTTTCAATGAAGGCATGTCATTGCCCAAAAGTGTTCAGGTAAATAAAGTAAGGGAGGAGTGTTTAATTCTTATCTTCAAGAGAAAATAAAAGCAAAAATATGATCCTCATATTGCCTGGCGGATTAAAATAAAAGGCTCTAACATTATATTAAGGGCATAAATCAAACAACAGAGGATACAGAAAACCTACAAAGCATTTTTTTTTTTTTTTAAAGAAAACCTTAGTGGAAGCACTAAATTCGAAGTTGAGTGACATCGAGTTCCACCACTGTCTGGGGTTTTTTAATCTATATGAACAAAGATTTCATCATTAAACTAAAGTGTGAAAAGAACAACAATGCAAGGAATTAAAGTTATAATATGAATGAACAACAATAAGCTTAACCATAAAGATTTTACTTAAAAACAAAAGAGGCAGGGTGTGGTGGCTCATGCCTGTAATCCCAGCACTTTGGGAGGCCGAGGCTGGCGGATCACCTGAAGTCAGGGGTTCAAGACCAGTCAGGCCAACATGGCGAAACCCCGTCTCTACTAAAAATCCAAAAATTAGCCAGGTACGATGGTGCACGCCTGTAGTCCCAGCTACTCGGGAGGCTGAGGCAGGAGAATCACTTGAACCCAGGAGGTAAAAGTTGCAGTGAGCCGAGATCATGCCACTGCACTCCATGCACTCCAGTCTGGGCAACAAAGTGAGACTCTGTCTCAGAAAAAAAAAAAAACAAGAAAGATAAAAGAAAACTGTTTTTTAACTTACCATCAAGGTAAATATCACTCCCTAATTCAGCATCAACCCAAAACACAGAAGCCACTGCACCTGAAAATATATAATATTCATCAAATAAAAATATTTCTTCACACTGAGAAACATGATTCTATCCATGTTTTAATTTGCCCTGATAAAACTAACAGGTAAACACATATATCTTCTTATGGAAATTATAGTGATAGAACCTTTAACTATTTATAGCAAAAGGGAATTATAGTGACAGAACCTTTTACTATTTATACCCATTCCATTTCCATCTCTCGTTATTTCCTTTAAAAAAGACCAATTCTAACCACATATAAACAAAACATCATTCTTCTACCAATGCCATAATAATTTAATTAACAGATATTATCAAACAATTTGAGCAGTATGGCTTTGTGCACATCAGACTTATTTTTATTTTCTCACCTCTTTAATATGATAATCATTCAATCATAAATAGTGAATTATCACTCTAAAGGAAAAGGAAAACAAAACATAGATAATTCCAAAATCACTTGCCCCAAAAAAATTTACTTGCAATCTGTGTAGAACTAGAAGTAAAATTATATACTCTATGGCATTACTAATTATTTCTCACACTATTTATTTAGTACTGTATAAAACCTGGGTCTTAGGAAAAATTTTTCCTAAATAATAAATTAAAACTTGCTTTTGACAGAAATTGGTTCAGTACCAAACCACATACCCTGATTAGTATGCCACAACGCAAGAAAAAGAAAACCGACAGCAAGGAAAGTATTTGATTTTTGAAAGCATCACAGGCCCAGTTAGTGACAGGGCTGTCTAAAAGAATGAGTGTAGGAGAAAAACAAGGATAATCAAACTCATTCCAACGTCTAAAGCTGTCCACCTACTCTGACAAGATGTGGTCCCCCAAGCATCACTCGGTGTCAACAATGAAATACCTGTCAGCTGTTTACAGTGATTACTCATGCAAGATATAGCAAGGGCCACAAGATCTAATGGTTTCCTGATACCTATTGACTTTTTTCCCAAAAACTTAATAGTTTTCCAATTTGACTCAAATAGGATTTGTGAGTAACAGGGGCTGAATCAATGTCCGTTCTTTTCAAGGAAATTACTTTACCATGACGATTATTTAACTTAGAACTGGAGAGTGTCAGTCTCCAAAACGGGAAACAACTGAATTGCCAATAAGAATTTTGTTCACTTTCTTGGCTAAAACATGATTTTAATTAATGAGGGGGAAAATTAAACCTACTGTATCACTACTCCAAACAATAAGTCATTTAAAAAAGCATGAATTTTTTCACTCAGTAAAATATCTAACATACATAAATCATTTTGTAATTTTTAAAAATTCATTGATTTTTATTCCAATAAATAGTTTACAAATCCTACTGTTAATATTTGCCTCTTAAGTTGAAATGCAAGAGTATATTAATGCTTTATTCTAAAACTGGTATTTATCTTTGATATAATACTTGCCAGACTACATGAGAAAGATCTATTTAAAATTTGGATGTAGGTATTTAGGAGGAGTAAAGATGAATGAACAAAATTGATCAGTGGCTCTCAAACCAGGGTGCTTTTCTCCCCAGGGAATATTTGGCAATGTCTGAAGATGTTTTTGGTTGTCTTAACTAGGGGAATGCTACTGGCATCTAGTGGGTAGAAGCCAGGGATGTTGTTAAATATCCTACTCTGCACAGGGCAACCCCCTCACAACAAATAATGATCCAACCCAAAATGTTATTTGTGCTGACACTGAGAAAACCTGAACTACATTTTAGAATCTCCCTTCTTCAAAATCTAATAAAACAAAAAATAAAAAATAAAACAAAAAGGCCAACATTTTATTAGCAGCAACCAAATATAAAAGAGCCTGCCATAAATTTTGAAGACTGATAGTCAAAATAAGAAACAAAGTTATAGGTGATTGATGGTCATTCCCAACTCTACCCCTACCTCCAATAAGAGGTTGTAGGGAAATAGTTTACAAAATCCTAAACACTTACCAGAAATACACTCCAAAATGGCAAAAAGTAGAGCCGAGGAATGAATAAGCAACACAGGGAAAAGTCAACAAAAAAATTTCAAGAGTGAGTTTTAACCATCTCCATGCTTTGGGAAGGAGAAGGTCAGGTCACATTCTAGGGCTCAGAACAAAGAGAAATGAGAGGTCTGAGGTCGAATGATGTCCCCATACAAGGCAAAGGAATTTTATTCATAAGCAGTTGGGCAGACCCAAGAGTGAGATACTTGGTACTTCAAGAGAGCAGAGCCTAAAAGCCACATTGCCCCCTTTGGCTCTCTGAATCACCACTTTTCCCTTCTCTTTCCCTCCACTCCAACAATATACAGCTTTCAAACTAGGGCTCAGGAGAAAAACAAACTTGGGTAAGGAGAGTGGAGTATTAAAAATATTTCCCATCAGCACCACATAGAAGTTCTCCCATATCAAGAAGAAACATGTATGCATATGTATTACAGCCTGACAAAAAGAAACACACACATACAGGGAATAAAAAGCAAGAAAGAACACAAAATGAAGAAATGAATAGGGCACACAAGTGGCAAAGAACCCATTCTGGAAGGATACACAACCCAATAAAAACTAAAGAAAATTCTCAACAACTTCATCATAATGAAGAACTTGAAAACAATACAACCTTATAATAAACAAGCTCAAAAGCAAGAAGAAGCAGAATAAGATGAAAATGCAGTTTGTAGTGCTAAAGAAACTTAGAGCCTATATAACACAATGATTTAACCAATTAATTCATTTAAAATATCAAAAACAGGACAGACACTGGAGAAAACAGAATTATTGACAAAAAGAAAGCCTTCAGATGATCACAGCATCTGAAAAGACAAAATCAAAGCAATTAGAATACATACGAAGAACAAAAGAAAATTCAGTATTAAAAAAACTGGTGTCATGAAGTAGAGGATCTAATAATTTGACCAAAAAAAAGTATTCATGGTAATAAACAAGGAAAATGTTCTTAGAAGAACTAAGGGCATATTATAATTTAGGGAAAAATGATTATAAGTGACACTTAGATATACCTTGTTTATATTACTGAATTTCAAAAATAAGGAAGAAAACTCTCAGGCATTTTAGATTTAAAAAAAAAAAAAGTGCCTTCAAGGAGGGAGGGAGAAAAATCAGACTTTTCTACAGTAACACTAGATGTCCCAAAATAATAAAACAGTGACCACAAAGTTCTAATGAAAGTGTTCCCAAACAAGTTATTTTTCAGGAACGAAAGCAATAGACAGACATTCTCAAGCATTAAAGAAAACAGCAAGCATTGAAACTCAGAGACTATAATACTCACAAATTCTTCCTAATAAAAGGAGAAAACATTGCACAAAGAAATCCAGCCAATCAAACACTAGGAGATTATGGAACAACATTTACAAAGTTGAGGGGGAAAAAAGTGTGACTGATAAATTTTATACCTAGCCAAGTAATCCTTCAAGTAATATAAAAACAAAAGACAAATATTTTGAATCAATGAAGTGTATAAGAACCCAAAGAATGCATGCAGTACCTGTAACTTGAAAAGACTGCCTGACAATGAAATTCAATCAGGAGATAGACTAACTCGGGAATGGAGAAGCAACAGTACTGGTAATGAGCACCAAAACTATTAAAACATAGAACTAAAAGAATTATGACAGAACCATGACAACATAAAGAATATGATCAACATGAAACTAGGCCAATTAATATCCTACAATGGCCTCTAAGTGTTCAAGTGAAAGGAACAGTCACCTGTTTCTCACTTTAAATCAAGAGCTAGAAATGATTATGCTTAGTGAGGAAGTTATGTTGAAAGCCAAGATACGCCAAAAGCTAGGTCTCTTGAGCCAGTTAGCTAAGTTGTGAATGCAAAGGAAAAGTTCTTGAAGGAAATTAAAAGTGCTACTCCAGTAAACACACAAATGATAATAAAACAGCCTTATTGCTGATATGAAGTGGTCTGGATAGATGATCAAACAAGCCACAATGTTCCCTTAAGCCAAAGCCTAATTCAGAGCAACCCTAACTCTCTTCAGTTCTATGAAGGCTGAGAGAGGTGAGGAAGCTAGAGAAGAAAAGTTGGAAGGTAGCAGAGGTTGGTTCACAAGATTTAAAGAAAGAAGCCATCTCCATAACATAAAAGTGCAAGGGAAAGCAGCAAATGCTGATATAGAAGCTGTAGTAAACTACCTAGAAGATGTAGCTAACATCATTCATGAAAGTAGCTACACTAAGCAACAGACTTATTTTTTATTTATTTATTTATTTATTTTGAGATGGAGTCTCGCTCTGTCACCCAGGCTGGAGTGCAATGTGCAATCTCAGCTCACTGCCACCTCCGCCTCCCGGGTTCAAGCCATTCTCCTGCCTCAGCCTCCCAAGTAACTGGGATTACAGGCTCCCACCACCAAGCCAGGCTAATTTTTGGTATTTTTAGTCAAGATGGGGTTTCACTATGTTGGCCAGGCTGGTCTTGAACTCCTGAACTCGTGATCTGCCCACCTCGGCCTCCCAAAGTGCTGAGATTACAGGCATGAGCCACCGAGCCCGGCCAGCAACAGATTTTTAATGGAGATGAAATGGCCTCCTTTTGGAAGAAGATGCCATTTAGGACTTTCATAGCTATAGAGAAGTCAATGCCTGGCTTCAAAGATTCAAACGACAGGCTGACTCTCTTGTTAGAGGCTAAAGCAGCTGGTGACTTCAAGTTGAAGCCAATAATCATTTACCATCCTGAAAATTCTAGGGCCATTAAGAATTATGCTAAATCTCCTCTGCCTGTTTTCTATAAATAATAAAGCCTAGATGACAGCACATCTGTTTACAGCATGGTTTATTTTAAGCCCACCATTGAGATCTACTGCTTAGAAAAGATTCCTTCAAAACACTATTGCTCATTGACAACGCACCTGATCACCCAAGAGCTGTGATGGAGATGTACAAGGAGATTAATGTTGTTTTCATGCCTGCTAACACAACATCCATTCTGCAGCCCACTGATCAAGGAGTAACTTTGACTTTTAAGTCTTGTTTAAGAAATATATTTCATAAGGCTATAGCTACCATAGACAGTGATTCCTCTGATGGATCTGGGCAAAGTAAATTGAAAGCCTTCTGGAAAGGATTCATCATTCTAGATGCCATTAAGAACATTTGTGATTCATGGGAGATCAAAGTATCAACATGAATGAGTTTGAAAGATGATTCCAGCCCTCACAGATGACTTTGAGGGATTTCAGACTTCAATGGAGGAAATAACTGCAGATGTGGTGGAAATAGTAAGAGAACTAGAATTAGAAGGGGAGTCTGAAGATGTGACTCAATTCCTGCAATCTCATAAGAAAACTTTAACTAATGAGAAGTTGTTTCTTATGGACGGGAAAAGAACGTGGTTTCTTGAGATGGAATCTACTCCTGGTGAAGATGCTATGAACACTGTCGAAATGACAACAAAGGATTTAAAATAGGACAGAAGCTTCATTGATGAAGCAGGGTTTGAGAGGACTGACTCCAATTTTGAAAGAAGTCACACTGTGGGTAAAATGCTATCAAATAGCATCATGTGCTATAGAGACATCTTCTATGAAAGGGAGAGTCAACTAATGCAGCAAACTTCATTATCATCTTATGAAATTGCGATAGCCACCCCAACCTTCAGTAACTGCTACCCTGATTGGTCAGCACCCATCAACATTGCGGCAAGACCCTCTACCAGCAAAAAGATTATGACTTGCTGAAAGCTGAGATGATCGTTAGCATTTTTTAGCAATAAATATTTTTAATTAAGGTATGTATGTTTTTTAGACAATTATATTACACATTTTATAGACTACAGTATAGTATAAACACAGCTTTTTTTTTTTTTTTTTTTTTTTTTTAAGAAATGGGGTCTCATGCTGTCATCCAGGCTGGAGTGCAGTGGTGCAATCATGACTCACCGCAGCCTCAAACTCCTGAGCTCAAGTGATCCTCCCAAGTAGCTGGGACTACAGGCCTGTGACATCATACCCGGCCAAAACACATAACTTTTATAAGCAATGGGAAACAAAAAAATGTGTGTGACTCACTCTATTGTGATATTCAGTTTACTGCAGTGATATGGAACTAAGCCCACAACATCCCTGCGGTATGGCTGTACAGTATAAGAATCACCTGAAGGGCTTATTAAAAACAGCTTGCTTGACCCCCTCCCTTAGAGATTCTGATTCAGTAGATCTGGGTTGGTCAAGAATTTGCATTTCTAACAAGCTCCCAGCTGAGGCTGAGGCTGCCATTCAACATACTACCAAGTAGCACTGGCATGGAGAGATCCCTGGAATAAAATTTACCTACTTGTGTGTGTGTGTATGAATGTGTGTGTGTGTGTGTGTGCATGTGCGTGTGTGTGTGTGTGTATACAGTCTTGCTCTGTTGCCTGGGCTGGAGTGCAGTGGCGTGATCTCGGCTCACCGCAACCTCCGCCTCCCAGCTTTCAAGCGATTCTCATGCCTTAGCCTCCTGAGTAGCTGGGATTATGGGGTGCGCCACAACGCCTGGCTAGTTTTTGAATTTTCAGTAGAGACTGGATTTCACCATGTTGGCTAGGCTGGTCTTGAACTCCTGGCCTCAAGGGATCCACCTGCCTCAGCCTCCCAAAGTGCTGGGATTACAGGCATGAGCCACCATGCCCAGCCCCTACTTGTATATCACAATAGTGAGATGATTACTTTTCAACTTTCTTCTTTGTATTTTTTAGGTATTTAAATTTTTTACAATGAATGTTCCATCTTTACCCAAACAATAAAATCTTTATTGTAAAGAAAGTTAGAAGCAAGAAACATTAACATTTTTTATAACTACAATTTGTATAAAAGCTTTCTCTGTGATCTTTAGTTTTTCTTTCTTCCTCTGAAAAGCTGAATCGTGTTTAATTAAACTCTCAAAAGTATCAAGTTTTTGTCTATAAAATGGCAAAACTGGCTATGATGAAATAAACTGATATTTGCTATTTCTAATAAAAGCATACAATATATTTTTCTTTCTTACCAGATTCAAATAATATTTAATGCCAACATATTAGTCCAAGTCCTATCATCAGTCAGATTTATCAGAAAGGTATGAAAACCCATGCCTACTATAAGGACCAAAATAGCCTAATTCAATACTACTTTGAAAACATGGGGATGATGTTATTATGTAATTGTTTTAATTACAATAACCACTGATCACATTTGAACTCTCAGGATACTTCAATATTTCTTTTGGACAACTATGACCTGTTTAGTAAATTACCCCCAAATACTTTAACATAGTTTTACAAATCGCCCCAATGCCAGAGACCCAGATCAAAAAGAAAATAATGGTATGGGTCAGATTCACAGAATAAGCACTAACTTTTATGCAAACTGAAAATAAAGATTTTATCTAAAAGTTATTTGGGGAAAATAAACAGACTTTATCAAGAATTAGAGCTTGGTAAGAAGGTAACAGAAACCCATTGTTAGAAACAGGTTGACTCTGTGTAGCTTTCCATAGTAGAGTTTAGAGTTTCTTGTCATGATTACCTTATCAATGCAATATAATAACTACTTACACAGCACTTACATTGTATTAGGTATTATAAGTAATCTACAGATGATTTAAAGTATATGGGAGGATGTGCATAGGTTATAGGCAAATACTACACCATTTTATGTAAGGGACTTGAACATTAATAGATTTTGGTATCCTCAGAGGTTCTGCAACTAATACCCCATGGATGCCAAGGGACAACTGTACTTAGAGGTAGAACGTCTCTGCTCTTCCTACATGTCCTTATTTTTAACAACTTCTGTTCTTACAAATAATCCTAAGTCAATCAATAAAACTTCAAATTCTATTAACAGCTTAAAAGTACCAAGAAATACTCTGATCATTCATTCAACTGCCAAAGAAAATGACAACCAAGTACTTTTCCTCATTTAAACCAAAAAAAGTTTTTGGTTTAATACTAACAAAAGCTTTAATACTCATTTTAGATATTCCTCTAATACATCTATTTACAATATATCACAGAACTATATTCTGGTTATTAATAATCTCGCTTCTTACCAGGATCTGCTAATCCAGTGGTCTCTAACAGTATGTAATCAAATTTCCCCTTCTTTTGCATCAAATTCTCAATAGCTCTAAGGCCACTGTCCCTGGAGAATACCAAAACATAACTTACAGTTAACTACCTAAATATTTTGAAGTGATTATTATAAACACTTTAAAATGTATTCAACAACCCAAGACAAAAGTATCCTTAGGAATGTGAAAATTTAACTCACTTCTAGCCTTCTAACAAAATGTCCGTCCCATATTTACCAGTGAGAAAACAATAGACGCATATATATAATAGGGAAAAAGAAATCATATACATAATAATACTTTATTAAAATTAAAAGCAGAGGAAACTTTATCTGACCAAGTATCTTTTTATAGCTTTATGAAATTTTTAAAAACCAACATACAAAATAATGATAAAATTTATTAACTATAGTAGTTTAATATAATAGCTAAAGGGACACTGATATTAAACACCATATAATTCTATTTTACATTAGGATGCAAGGTTTTAATTTCCTTTTTTCTTATTTTATCAAAAGTGAAGGAAAATCCTTAATAGATTACATTTTGGTTGTTCAAGAAAGTCTGTTATAATTTTATCCTTGCCAAAACATTTGACACAGAGTCAAATACCTAAGGGAGTAAATGATGCCGAAGAGATTTAATTCACTAGAATACACAAAATTAACAGTACAAGTAGTCATTTTTATAATTCATTCAACAAATATTTGAGTGCTACTATGTGTTGGGTAACTCTTCTAGGGTCTATGGTAGACTAGTGAACACTGTCCTTGAAAACTTAACTAGTAGAACATAATGTAAGGTTTTTCTCTTTTTTGATAGTCATTTATTTTTTTTATAAGGTTGAACACTTAGAAATATGACCAATGACAGATTAAATTCAGAATAATCATTTTTTACATATGAGACTTTCATGCACTACAGATTAAATAAGCCCTGACATCAAAAGCAATAAAAACTCAATAAAAGGACCAAAACATTAGAGCAGATAGAAAAGACAGCAAGAAACACTTTAAGAAAATGCTTCCTAATAAGTTTATTTTCTATTTGTTTGAAAATACAATGAAGCAAACTGTGTAAATTCAGTTAAATTACTCAAGAAAATTAAAGCTGGAAATATAATCAATAAACATTTCTAGTAAACCATGTACACAGTAAACACATTCCTCACTTCACTGAACAGCAGAGGCAACCGTTTCTAAGTTCCAGCCACTCTTCATAGAGCTCTCCACCTTGGCTGACAGCTAAGGATTTCTCCAGCGCACTTCCTAGAATAATTAACAAACAGCACTCTTTAGCTTATGTCCATTAGCCAACAAAAAACAAAGATGAGGATAATTCAATAATGGAGATCTTAAAGCAGAAACTGCATTTTATAACTTATATTCTTTCATTTTATTCATGCAGCCTCGATATCTAAATTACAGTACACTACATTATTTTAGCTTTTATTTAAGATGACTTAAGCCCTGAAAAAGACACATCCTAAACTAATAAACATACCTACTTCCTCCTTAGGCCTCTTACTTGGCCACCCCCATTTCTTAATAAAGTAGCTATCTTGAAGGCATTTTTTTCTTGTCCAGGGTAAACTTTCTAAATAGACTAGTATGTTTTATATACTGGATTTTGTATGCCCTTCAACCTCTTAAGAGACCGCCTTATCTATCTTTTTCTTTTCATTCTTCTTCTAAATTGTTTCTGTTAGACAAACTGCTGAATATTCCCAATGAGTAAAAACCCTAGTTCATCTTGAGGAAGGTTTTTGGCCAGTGTACCATGTGCTCATTTAAAAATTAAACTTATAGGGAGGCCAAGGCGGGCGGATCACGAGGTCAGGAGATCGAGACCATCCTCGCTAACACAATGAAACCTCATCTCTACTAAAATTACAAAAAATTAGCCAGGTGAGGTAGCGGGCACCTGTAGTCCCAGCTACTCAGGTGGCTGAGGCAGGAGAATGGCGTGAACCCGGGAGGCGGAGGTTGCAGTGACCCGAGACTGTGCCACTGCACTCCAGCCTGGGCAACACAGCGAGACTCCATCTCAAAAAAAAAAAAAAAAAAAAAAAAAAAAAAAAAAAAAAAAACCTAAACTTTTAGTCAAATTCACATATTTTCCTAGCAATACTTACTTAAGAAAGAATAAACTATATTTGAAATGCTTGTTATCTATAAGAATTATTTTAAATGTTTTACTTTTCCTCTAATAAAGAAATATACCAAATGGTGAAGTTCTAAAAGTCCACTAAGCAAATGAGCTCCCATAAAATCGAGTAGTTTTACACTTACATATTTTTTATATTTCAGCTAGGTATTAATAAAGAGCTTCTAAAGAGGTTGCTACAGAATTCGGACTATATACAGAACATTAATGAAACATGAAGAAAAGTATTGAGAATGCTGTGAAAAATAAAATTGCAAAAATGATCTGGGAAAAAATAAAGAAAATAGTAAGAATAAATGTAATCAGTGTGCAATAGGTTATTTAATAAGATGATGAAAAAAACAGTCTGTTATTAGAAATCTCAGGATTTTTGCCTAAAAAGCACTTTTCTCTTTAGTTTATTAAAACCAGAAATCGAATATAACTGGCTTCCCATCCTGTTCATAAAACCTAGCTCTTTTACTTTTTACAACTGAAAAAAAATAGTACATTTTAAAAGAAATCGTTTAATAGATATTGTTTTTTGGCTAGAAGTGAGCTTTGATTACAATTCATACTTATGAAGAAAAACTCCTATAAAGATAACAGAAGTATTGTGTCTAGAGCTATTTTTTTGACTACAGTTTAATATTTCAGTTGAGAAGTTAAGCACACTTATTTTCACAGATAACTTAAAATACATGAGGATAAAGACCATATGTTTACCTTATTTTTAAAATACTGAGTTTTAACTGCATTGCAGATAATAAACATTAAACAAAGTTAACTAATAACAGAAGCATTTTCAAATATTTTTCATGAGTTGCAATAGAGTCCATACAAAAGTGCCTTTCTAATTCCTAAAAAAAACATTTTTTGGCCAGGCATGGTGCCTCATGCCTGTAATCCCAGCAACTTTGGGAGGCCGAGGCGGGTGGATCACAAGGCCAGGAGCTCAATCAAGACCATCCTGGCCAACATGGTGAAACCCTGTCTCTACTAAAAATACAAAAATTATCTGGGCATGGTGGCGCACGCCTGTAGTCCCAGCTACTCGGGAGGCTGAGGCAGGAGAATCACTTTAACCCAGGAGACAGAGGTGGCAGTGAGCTGAGATTGCACCACTGCACTCCAGCCTGGTGACAGAGAGAGACTCCATCTCAAAAAAAATAAAATAAAACAAAAAATAAACGTTTTTTCATATGTCTAGATTTTTACTTCTGGAGTCATTTATTTCAGGTAAAAATGTAGTTTAATTCTGTTAATAAGAACTCCAAAGTTATACAAAATAAAATTTTATTAAAACTAATTTCAGTATCTCAACCCATATAAATCTTAACAGAAATTAATCTAATTTTTCTAAAGCTATCCACATCAATACAATACCTTGCATTTTCATTTTTAAATATGGAATATCAATTCACCAGAGGAATAAACAGTCACACAAAATCTTGCAACATGACATTTATTGAACTTTACTTACCTTCCCCAAATTCATTTAAAATGACCGCTACTCTTTTACTATGTTGCTCTGTCAAAATATAGTTCAGAAGTGTTGTCTTCCCAGCACCTATAAAACATATTTTTTGTAAATAAAAAAATTCAAAATAATTTTAAAGATACAAAAAACATATAAAGAATCCTAACGTTTTTGAGAATTTGCATGCTATTTTTCATATATTATTTTAGTATAGAATATCCTAGAGGATAAGATTAAAGCATCCTTTGAAACCTGTTGCAAAATACTTTATGTAGACATAAAATTTTATAAATATTTACAAACACTCCTACAAGTTGAAACAGTTTCTTCAACCCAGCCTAACCTTCCCTAAAATTTACACACACTCTTTTATTTATAATGACCTTTTATTTCAACATTAACGAGACGCAACTTCAGGCTGACTATATGGCTACTTATAGTATGCTTTAAACAATCTATAAAAGTTTTTATGAAATGGGGAATAGAGCGAGGTAGTGTCAACAATGGACAGAATGTTCAGTAAGATAAATTCATAAAGCTATACCAACTTTATCCAGCAGGTGGCATATGAAACCCAATATGTCAATCTCCAGTAGAAAAAAAATAGTCTTGTGAACCGTACACACTAAAATTCATAGAGGAAAAAAAGAAAATCCTAACTGCATAGTATTGTAGTTCAATTGTATGACTATATCATTTCTTTATCTTTTTTTTTTTGTTGGACATTTGGTTTGTTTCCAGTGTTTTACTATTACAGTGCTGCTAAAAACTTTTACATGTAGGCTATACATGTCTTCTGAAATACATTAAGTTTTCTAGTATATAACTAGATCTTCCTATAACTAGGAAGATTTTACGGAGTATTAGGGTATTAATATCTTTTAGGTCATATTCCTTTCAAAGCTTTTTAAGAGATGAAGGCTTATATTTAGAGTACTTTAGGAAGCTCAACATCACAAAAATATGAAGTATAGAATGGAAGAGAGAGACTTAGGGCAATGAGGAAGATCTTAAAACCAGTCCAAGCCTGAGACAGAGGCCCTGAACATGAGTGTTTCACAGGGCAGTGATGTGAAAACTGAAAGGAAAGGGTGAATGTAAGAAATCTTCTAAGAGAAGATTTACTAGGGCTTTTTAACCATATTATGAAAAAAAAAACACTTTAAGACATAGTTCATTCATTCGAAGGTTTCTAATACGTTACAGATTTATGCTGGGCCTTGGTGAAAAAGTGAACAAGATAGTCTTTGCCTTCAAAGAGCTTAGAAATATTAAGGGAAGGGGGGAATGGAGGGGAATTCAGTGAATAAGGAGGCAATTATGTCACAGGGTGACATATTCAATAGGAGATGCACAAAATGCTATGGAGAACCTAAGAGGGACATCTAGCCAGAGGAGTCACAGTAAAAAAGTACCTATTCCAAGGGGCTAAAACACTTGGCACCTTTGAAGTAACATTAGTTCATTGTGCGGGGCCAATTTGGCAGGCTGGAAAGGTTGGCAAGATCCAGATCCTACAGGTCCTTGTAATTCATGTTAAGGAATTTGAATTTTAACCCATAGGGACGCCACTGAAAGGTGTGACGCAGTCGGATTGACATTTATAAAGATCATTAAGGCTAACATGCAACGAATAAATTAAAGGGCAGCAAGACTCCAGATTAGTCAGGAGGCTTTTAGAGTATTCCAAATGGTTGGGATCACAGAAGCAGGATTTGGGGGGATGGTAACAGATGAAGTTTCAGACATGTTAAGTTTTAAGTTGTAGGACATCAAAATAGAAATTACACAGGTGTGTAGCTAAAGATGGACAAAGGGGGAAGGAGGATGGAGCCTTAAAAAGAAGCCAGAGAAGCAGGTGGAAAAATCAGAAGAAAAATGTAATAGAAGCCAAAAGAACAGTGTTTCAAAAAGGGAAAATGGTCAGGGATAGGAGTGAAACTATCCCTAGATTCAGCAACAAGGTTGCTGGTATTAATTCTCACTCCTGAGCTTCAGATCATTTTCTCCAATGATCTACTGACCTACCAGTGAGCAACACGGGAAAGGCCCGAGGGGCACGTTTGAAATACATTGTTTTGGACAAGAAATTTGTTCATCTTCTCAGCAGAGCAGCCTCTGAATAACTGTGGGGAAACGCCAAAAATAAATTCCTTTATAAAATTACTTCCGAGCAAAAAACGGGAATAAACTTACAGTCTACAAAGTTTTTAAAAAAACAAAAGCAGTTATTTCTTATTTTTACATAAAAGGTCACGAAGTGGCCCAAGTCTGTACCTGTCTCTAGCAACAACTAGGAATATTATTTCCCGGAAACAGTATCATTTTATTTACATTTCTTAACTTTTTCCAAACTTCTAATACAGTCATATATTTGTTCTAGCCCTTCTATTTAACTGTAAGGTTTAAAAATACATTTCTCAAACTTTTCCAGTAAGAAACTTCTAGTGTAAGTGCATAAACCGCCCTTCACGAAACTACCAACTTCACAAACTTGTGGTTTCGAGTATCCCTGTACACTCTCAACGTTCTTAGTTTAAGAAATAGTCTTGGAGGACAGAGATTTTATTCTTACTTCCTACGCAGTGGTTTACAAACAGACCTCCAAAAAAAGCGTTTAAGATGGGAGCACTTCCTGCCAACTGGCTGGAGGACTGTGGCTCGTGGGGAAGGGGAATCTACTGACGAAAGCCCCACGTGTCGGGCATTTTACAGACGGGACATCCTTTCATGGCAATAGGTAGGTGGCTCCGGCCCTGTTTCCCAGGTGACAGGTATTTTTCCGTTTTCAGGTGAGGTACATGAGCGTCAGGAAGGTAAGATAACCTGGTAAGAGGTCACAGAGACAATTGGGGGGCGTGTCTTAGCTTCAAAGCCTTGTTTCAAAGGCTAACTTTCCATCTCACTTGAGAAACGGGAATCGAACGCAGAGGGGACCGGGCATCATTAACTCCCAAGATGAGAGGTAACCCCTACGAGAAGCAAGTGACCCAGCCCCTACCTCAAAGACATTTGCTCTTGATCATGAGGCCCCAATGCCTCAGGAGAAGAGGCACCGGCAGCCCGCAAAATCCCACGACACCAGAGTTCACGGCATTTTGTGACTGGGATGGTTAGTTACCTAAATACCCGGTGATGATTGTGACTGGGATCTTGGCGCCGAGGCCAGACTTTTCCTCCTCCTCGCTTTGCGTCGTCTCAATGGGAACCAATTCAGGACAATCCTCTTCCTCATCCGCAGATCCAACAGCCGGTAACATTCCGGCCTACAGCACGTCCCTACCTCAGCTGAACCGCTGGGACCAACCCGCCATACTGCAGCCGCGCACGCCCAGCGCGCCACTCCAGGCCTGCCCGGGGCCTGACGTCATCACATCGCGACGCCAGCTGATCCCGCCCGGATTACCTGGGCTCTGGACGAGAAGTGCCTCGTCCCTTAGCCACACCCCCCGGGGAGGTGGGCTCTCCCCGACGACAGCTGGACACGCCCCTGGGCGTGTTCTGTGAACCTGAGCGACGCTGCGGAGAGTCCTTAGGGCGCACTAACCACCTGTCTGAAGGTGTCACTGGCGCCTAGAGCCTTAATAAGCTACTGGCTGTAGGTAGAGCTGAGGCCAGCCTGCTGGAAATCTGGAGTGGGTAGCCTGACCTAACCAGTTCCCACAGGGCATAGATTTTATCAACTTGATTTTTTAGTCTCGTTAAAAAAAAAAAAAGTTTTAATTCATAGGGGAAAGAATGGAAGGTTATAACATTACAATTTTAATTGTAATTTTTATACCTGAAGGATAACCAGTGACACTTTTTTCTTTTTTTATTATTACATATTATATATGTAATTCCAAATTTTTAGTATTCATGCATCACTTTTATTTACTTTTTTCTCATTATTTATTTGGACCTCAGGTAACCTAAGTTCATTAATCATATTTGCTGGTGCATGACACTCTCATCACTAATCCATAGATAGCCCTTCTTTCTAATATAAATTTATAGTGAACTCCTTTGACCTCATTCCTAACCTAAAAGCATTACCAGTAAGTTACACGTACCTATGTGCACCGCCCCTGCTTCCAATCCACAGCCTGCCCCATAAGATAGTAACAACAGTCATGAATTGGTTCTGGATTGCTGATCATTCCCTGTTTTCTTTTTAGTTTTATCACATATCCCACGTATGTACTTAGAGAATATGTTGTTTAATTTTGGGTGTTTTTGAGCTTCATAAAATTATCCATATAATATATAAACTCCTGAGGCTTGCTATATTTTTCAGCATCACTGCTGTCTTGTATTCTATTGTGTGGCTACACGGCAATTTATTCATTTCCTCTCAATTGTTCCAGGTTTTGCTCTTATGAACAGGGCTGCTATGAACATTTTTCCTGACATATGTGTGTGCAACTTCCTCTTGAGTGTCTGTGTAAGAGTTGAATTGCTGGGTCCTAGATTATTCAAATGTTTTACTTCACAAGAAAATGCACAGTTATTTTTCAAAATGTTTGTACAAATTGATACATTTTCCCAGCAAATTATAAGAGATCTCATTGGTCTGTATGTCAATATTATCAGGCATGCATTTTTCACCAATCATTTGAGTACAAAAGAAGACTTCATTGTGATCTTCATTTGCATTTCCTTGATTACTAACAAGGTTGAGAATCTTTTCATGTGTTTTGGCAATATTTAATTCTTAGAATGACCCTGTAGAGTGTTATCCCTCTTTCAAACATGAGGCACCAAGAGTTACGTTACTTGTCCAGGTTAGGTCATAAAAATCTATCTGATGCACAAGTAGAATGTTTTACTACTATCCTGATGCCAAATAGAAGGTTGAGTTTTCCTTCCTTCTCTGAAATTCCCCATAAAATATACTGTGTGTATTCCATTAGTTCTACTGATAAGTACATATAACTTGAAAGTATTTATCACGCCTTTTGCAGAACACAGTTAAGACAGAGGGTTTATATTTGTGCAAATGAGTATATTATATTCACACATACACTCGGTCTGAGAAATCAGGTCTTGAATGCTTTGCCAGCTTTGACAATGTAACCATGAACCAGCTGAGGAAGAAATAAGACAAATACCTTAGGCATGGTGGTTCAGTTCACTTTATTCTACCAAAGGAGAGAAGCTGTGATGGGTAGCCCAAAATAGATAGCTTACGCCCTAGACACAATGGTTCATAAGCTTTTTCATTTCAGGAATGCTATGAAGTATTGATTTTTTTGGCAACCTAAGGGAAGGAGTAACACTGCACCCACAGGCATCACACTATTTGCTTGATGTCCCTTCAGCACTGCATTACTGCCTGAATAGCAGCTATTACAGCCCTCACCACCTTCTTTGACATATTTTTTAAAGTACATTCTTGTGGGTTCCCAATATGGCACTGGCTGAATGTTATACTAAAATCCCTCTTTCTGTTTTTTGAGACAGGGTCTCACTCTGTCGCCCAGCATGGATTGCATTGGCACGATCACAGCTCACTGCAGTCCTAAACTCCTGGGCTCAAGTGATCCTCCCATCTCAGCCTCCCAAGTAGCTGGGACTCCAGTCATATGCCATTACATCTGGCTAATTTTTCTTTTTCTTTTTGGTAGAGACAGGGTCTCACTATGTTGTCCAGTCTGGTCTAAAGTCTCATCTCTAACAATGAGCAACCTGTAACCTATGAGGCCAGCTCAGTCAAGTTGACCAAATAGCATTGTTGTAACAGTATGTAGCCTCAGTGAGAGCAAAATCAGTTTTACACATTGGCCAAAAATTAAATGCACCACAAATATCTATCAACTGATAGACAACCAAAATGTGACAAATGGATAAACAAAATATGATCTATCCATACAATGGAAAATTATTTGGCAATAAACAGGAAAAAGGACTGATACCTGCTACAAAATAAATCAATCTTGAAAACATTATGGTAAGTGAAAAAAGCTATTCACAAAAGACCACATGTTGTATGATTCCATTTATATAAAATATCCAAAATAGGCAAATCTATAGAGACAGAAAGTACATTAATGGTTCCCAGGAGTGGAGGGCTGGGGAGAGACTACAGTGGTTTTTGGGCGGTGATGAAAATGTTCTAAAATTGATTATGGTGATGGTAGTACAACTCTGATTATACTGAAAACCATTGACTTGTACACTTTAAATTGGTGAATTGTATCATATGTGAAATTTATCTCAATAAAGCTGCTATTCTTAAAAGAAATAAACACCTATCTGTGCATCAAAATGGGGTGCTTGTGTGCATTTGTAGAGAAACACTGTCTTCAGCAGTTTCAAGTTCTGGCCTCAGGCACAAGTATAAAGATTACAGCTTGATAAAATTTTTCCTTTAGTCTGTTCCATATTCCTCTTCAGTTAAATTTTTATGTATGGATTCTGTGGAGGCCTGTCATTTTATTTTCTCAGATAGAGTTGTAATTTCAATTCTCCCAAAATAGCTGGGCATGACTTTTTATTTTTATTTCTTTTTTCTTTTTGAGATGGAGTCTTGCTCTGTTGCCGAGGCTGGAGTGCAGCGGCACGATCTTGGCTCACTGAAACCTCTGCCTCCGGGTTCAAGCGATTCTCCTGCCTCAGCTTCCTGAGTAGCTGGGATTACAGGTATGCACCACCACGCCCAGCTAATTTTTGTATTTTTAGTAGAGACGAGGTTTCACCACGTTGGCCAGGCTGGTCTTGAACTCCTGACCTCCTGATCCATCCACCTCAGCCTCCTAAAGAGCTGGGATTACAGGCGTGAGCCACTGTGCCGGGCTTTTTTTTTTTTTTTTTTTTTAACTTATAAGAGGGTTAAATTGTTAAATTGTTAAATTGAAAATGCCTTTTTAAATAACTATGAAATTTCTTAATTATAATATTTTAGAATCTATTACAGTTTCTGATGTAACTTAAAAATTCCTCCTCATTTAGCTTTGCTATTTTGTCTCATTTACTTTAGGGTAAAACAACAACAACAACAATAATAATGTGTTGAGCCCCTAAGCATCTGACAGGCACTGTGTTAAGCACATTAAATGCATTATCCCATTTAACTCTCCAAGGTAAATACTATTTGTGTGCCCATTTTATAGATGAGGAAATTGAGGCTTAGAAAAGATAAATACCTTGCTCAAAGTCATACAATCAGTAAATGGCAGCCCTTGGGCTCAATCCAAACCTGCCTGACACTAAATCTCCTGCTCTTTTAAACCAGAAGATCTGCAAACTTTTCTGTAAAACTAGATGATAAATATCTTAGTCTTTACAGATCAAAAAGCAAATTTGAGGACATTGTGTAGGTACTTATATAATAAGAGAGAGAGCAAATGTCTACAAGTTTGAAATTTGAATTTCGTGTATTAAACAAAATTATGAGAGGCCATTGTTTTAGACTGAGCTCCTGCACTAATCCCAAGCAGACCAGACCAAACCAAAATGGAGTCACTCATGCTAAGCACCACAAAATCAAACTAAAACTTTAAAAAACAGGTCCCAAAATAGACGAGTTTTTTTTTCTTCTCCTGAAGACAGAAGATTCCAGTATAATAAGGAAGTCCCCTCTGCTCTATCCCTTACAGAAAAGTAACCTAAAGTAACAACAGATTACTTACAAAAAAGCAATCTCAGCCAGACACAGTGGCTCATGCCTGTAATCCCAGCACTTTGGAAAGCCAAGGCAGGTGGATCACCTGAGGTCAGGAGCTTGAGATCAGCTTGGCCAACGTGGCAAAACCCCATCTATACTAAAAATACAAAAATTAGCTGGGTGTGGTGGCACACGCCTGTAGTCCCAGCTACTCGGGAGGTTGAGGCAGAAGAATTGCTTGAACCCGAAAGGTGAGGTTGCAGTGAGCCAAAATTGTGCCACTGCACTCCATCCTGGGTGACAAAAAAGTAAAAAAGTAATCTGATGTTAACCAATCAGTTTTTTTTTTCTATACTGTTTCCTTGTTCCCACCTTACAAAATCCAGTGTTCTGCTATTTTCCAGTGGGTTTAGAGACCAAATAACTCTATTTATGATGATAAAAAGTGATGTCAATGCCTAAAGTTTTGGGCAACCTCAAAATTAATCATCCTCTCAAAATTGAGAGGTTGACCAAAAGGAGGAATTGTTAAATTCATTGTGGCCTAAAGCTGCCTCCTTACATATTTTAAGTTTACCCTAAAGGTTTCCCAGTACATAAAAAACTATATTTCAACTTGATATGTAAAACTTGATATGTAACCTACTCTTGTAACAAGTAGTGAGTCTCAGCCAATCACAGCAGCTGAACTTCAGCCAACCACAGGCAGCCAACTCTTCAAACCAGGTTCCAATAAGGCAAATGCTCAGCTGTAACCAACCCTACTCTGGTTCTGGGGGCTGCCTAATTCACAGATCATTCTTTACTCAATTAAACTCTAAAGTTTTCCTTTCAACATGTATAATTTTCACATCACGAAATAATAATCTTCTTTAATTTTTTTCCCAATGTATTAAAAATGTAAAAACCATTTGCAGGCTATACAATAAATGGTAGCAGGCTATAGATTCCCAACTCCTGATCTAAGCTAATATAATATACTGTTTTCTTAAGCAGAGTTAATGAAATTTTGCAAAATTGGATCCTCCTTGCTCTTTTAAACTCAGTTTGTAAATCACTCACCATTAAAACAATCCTGGACCCTCAAAGGGTTAGGTACCTCTGTGCCAATTACCACAGTGCTAATATTCAGAGGAAGATCTGAAGCTGAGAAGCTTCAACTGTTTTCCCAAGGGCACTAATACCTGGCCTGGGAAAGACCTAATTAAGGTGAAACTTGAGTCTTTGCATTGAAGTAGGAGTCCTCCTAGGTGGGAGCAGAGCAGAGCAGATAAGCTCTTAAACTGTCTGCATTTCAGCAGCTCAGCTTTCTGACAATAACCTTGCCATACGTCCTTTGGCACAGTTCCCTACTAATTCCCTACTACTCCCCTTTGCTTGGTTCTTCTCTCTTGAATAGTTATATTAATCACCATAAGAAAAAGAACCGTAGCTATATCCAAATAAGAAGAAAGCTAAAAATAATACCAACTTGGTTTTGTTTTTCGTTTTTTTCTTTCTCATTTTTGCAACTTCCTGCAAAGGAAACAACATACTAGTGGCCAGCAATAGCTACTGGTTTAGAGGAAAGGAAACTGAGAGTTTCAAAACTAACCCAGTTCCTCTTATCTAGCTGTGGCAAGTAAATAAATAAAATATTTTTAAATGTTTAAAGTTTATCAGTTTATTTAACATTTTTCATTGGGTACACATGAACTTGTTGGGAACATATCTAAAAGGCCAGAGGCCAATGGCTTGCATTCTTGTGACTGCTTTGATTAAGGTTGAATATCAATATTCAAGTGTCATATAGTCATCTTTTAAGATATGCAACCACTGTAAGGACAGGAAAGAATATTTCCTCTCCAGAATACTGAAGATGACTAGCAGGTGAAAAATGTACATTTCAATGTTTTTAGGGGCTGTGACATTAAAGGCTGTTAAGTAACATTGTTTCAATTCATTATCTTTGGTGGTTAAACCATGCTATTAATAAGTCTTAGCTTACAGTTGAGTCACTTGTAAGTCAGCTTGCCATGAAATTAAAAAAAAAAAGAAAACACCATTCAAAGCCCTCAAGCTGACAAGTTGAGTGGTGCACCAATCTCTCTAAAAGAAACTATATTTTAGATACTATAGGAGTGGTGGAATGACAGGAGTGGATTTTGGGCAAAATGAAAAAAAATGTTTTGCAATGACGTATGGTGTAATAGTTTAGGAGAGAGTCTAAATAATTTCTTCCATTGTCATTAGAAATTTTAAACTGACATTTGTGGCTATAAGTTTCACTTTCTAATTTTTATAGTGTTAGAGAAGCATATTCCAAAATCCGAAGGCACCTGCTCATAATTCCTTACACGTAAGTAAAAGGCATGAAATGAACGATCCATCTCCATTCTTCCTTCCCCTTTCTATTCCCTCGAAGAGTGTTTAATCATACTTAATTGAAATACCATGCTACTGGCAAAGCCAGGTCTTTCTGGCTTCAAGACCAGGGTCTTTTGAGTCCTATAGCTCTGTCCTTCAGTCATTGTCTTAGACCTTTTGTGCTGCTATAACAAAATATCCAATACAGGGTCATTTATAAATAATAAAAATTTATTTCTCACACTTCTAGAGGCTATGAAGTCCAAAATCAAGGTGCCAGGAAGTTTGTGTCTAGTGAGGGCTGGTCTCTGCTTCCAAGATGGTACCTCAAAAGCTGTGTCCTGCTGAGGGGATGAACACTGTGTGTTCACCTGGCAGGAGACAGAAATAAGCTTTCACATTGTTTAAGTTTCTGTTTATGCCACTGAAACTAATCCTAACCAACATATTTGATTAATTGTTTTTTAAATAATGTAAGTAGGCTGTGCACAGTGGCTCATGCCTGTAATACAAGCACTTTGGGACGCTGAGGGGAAAGGATCTCTTGAGGCCAGGAGTTCAAGGTCAACCTGGGCAACATAGCAAGACCCTGTTTCTACAAAAATTTTAAAACTTAGCCGGGCATGGTGGCATGCACCAGTAGTCCCAGCTACTCAGGAGGCTGAGGTGGGAGGATCACGCAAGCCCAGGAGTTTGAGGTTACAGTGAGCTATGATCACTGCACTGCACTCCAGCCTGGGTGAGAGAGAAAGACCTTGTTTCTTATTAAAATATATATATACACACATATATATGTGTGTGTTTGTATGTATATATAGTATTTATATATAAATTATGTATTATACCTGAATGTATTATAACTATAAAAAATTCAAACAGTAGAAAAGTATTAGGGTAAAACATGGAGTCTCTTTCACTAACCTCAGTTTTACTTCCCTTCACCGATATTATATAAACACTGTGAGCAATTTAATAGACATAGGTCCAGATTTTTTTGGTACAATACTATCTTTGCCCCTGCCATGTTAGGTATTTTTCTGTAGGAGAAGCAAGATTCCCTCCTGAAAGAATATTCCTGTTTAGACTAAGTCTTATGTATATGAATATATGTATTTGCATACATGTGTGTTCATAAAATTATAACAGAAAGAGTACATTTGTATACATATGTGGCTTTTGTTTTTAATAAATAGGAACATACATAGGCTTTGTTCTGGAGCTTGCTTTCTTCACTTGACAATATGCACTGATACTCTTTCCTTCTCACTAGAATTAGAAATACATCATTCATCATTTTTTTTTTTTTTTTGAGACGAAGTTTTGCTCATGGTGTCCAGGCTGGAGTACAATGGTGCAGTCTTGGCTCACTGCAACCTCTGCCTCCAAGGTTCAGGCAATTCTCTTGCCTCAGCCTCCCAAGTAGCTGGGATTACAGGCACCCACCACAACGCCTGGCTAATTTTTGTATTTTTAGTACAGATGGGGTTTCACCACATTGGCCAGGCTGGTCTTGAATTCCTGACATCAGATAATCCACCTGCCTCGGCCTCCCAAAGTGCTGGGATTACAGGTGTGAGCCACCGTGCCAGACCATACATCATTCATTTTTTAAACCACTTCATGTTATTCCACAATAGAGATGTAACTATTTCATCGTATCTTCAAAAGGGACATAAAGATTGACTAACTACCTCTTCAAAACATGCTCGAAAGTAAATTCAACATATTATCAAGAAATATAAGAAAGTATGTTGATTAGCCATAGCTTGTATGTTTAATAATAAACTTTATTCTTATTCTCCTTTGATATTTTAGACTTGTTAGCTTCGCTTATTAAATTAGTTTACTTCAGTTAGGGAAGTATCAAATTCAATATATTTTAATATTAATTTCTTATTAACAGTTCTGGTTACTTATAATTAATATGATTCTACCCATATACTGTATTTTTATAGCAAACTCATATTTTGGATTGTGTATTGCTATCCATAAATTTACACATGCACTTTCATAATTTAATTGTGGTTAATGAGTTTTTGGCAGCAGTATACAATACACAGATTAAAATTAATTCTGAACTGATGCTGGAAGAAAGATGAGTTCACATATTGCATCTTGATAATAGTGCTGGTTTGTGCCTAAAGTATAGCTTAGCTATTCATATCCCTGGGTAATACCACTGGTAGGCCGGGTACAGTGGCTCACATCTGTAATCCCAGCACTTTGGGAGACCAAGACAGGTGGATCACCTGAGGTCAGGAGTTTGAGAACAGCCTGACCAACATGGTAAAACCGTGTCCCTACTAATGATACAAAAATCTGCCGAGTGTGATAGCACACTCCTGTAATCCCAGCTACTCAGGAGGCTGAGGCAGGAGAATCGCTTGAACCTAGGAGATGGAGGTTGCAGTGAGCCAAGATCGCGCCATTGCATTCCAGCCTGGGCGATAACAGAGAAAATCCATCTCCAAAGGAAAAAAAAAGAAAAAAGAAACTGTTAGTAAGCAGAATATTATTAATCTATATGCTTTTACATCATAATGGTTCCTTTTACTTCATGTATTTTTGTTCATGAAATTCTGTAAATCATACAAGCTACAGATGGTGACAGCAGTAGAAATATAAACTTTAGCACACTTGTGTATGCATTAATATGTTCAAAATATATAAAGAAATGGTATTTATATAAATAAATACATATAATTATTTGATCATAATCAGAGGTTAACATGGGTTACCTTTTGGGGAGAGGAAACAGCAGAGGTGATATGGTTGGCAGACAAAGAGGGTATGGAGAAGCAATCTCCCACTGTATTAGTCTGTTTTCACATTGCTGGGCAATTTGCAAAAGAAAGAGGTTTATTGGACTTACAGTTCCACATGGCTGGAGAGGCCTCACAATCATGGCGGAAGGTGAAAGGCATGTCTCACCTGGAAGCAGACAAGAGAAGAGAGCTTGTGCAGGGAGACTCCCCTTTTCAAAACCATCAGATCTCATGAGACTTATTCACTATCACAAAAACAGCATGAGAAAGGCCTGCCCCCATGATTCAATTACCTCCCACCGGGTCCCTCCCACAATACATGGGCATCCAAGATGAGATTTGGGTGGGGACACAGCCAAACCATACCATTCCACCCCAGCCCCTCCCAAATCTCATGTTCTCACATTTTAAAATGAGTCATGGCTTCCCAGCCGTCTCCCAAAGTCTTAATTCATTTCAGTATTAATTCATTTCAGTGTTAACTCAAAAGTCCACAGTCCAAAGTCCAAAGTCTCATCCGAGACAAGGCAATTTCCAACACAGAGCAGATCACAAGACCCTAGGATTACAGGCATGAGCCACAATGCCCGGCCAAGATGTGTTTTGATTTTACCCACTAGTAATGCATTCACTGTATGGGTTACATAGACATTTACATTAGTATACTCAGTTTTTTAAAAGTTTATTGCTGAACAATGATCTACTCCTGGAGAGAGAACCATTTCAGCATCTTAAGTTCACAGTATGCCTTCCTATACCAGCACTAAGCTCCCCTTTGACCCTGTGCTTTTCCTTCTGAGCTCTGTTCCCCATGTTAGGAATCCTACCTCTCAAAATACCTACTTAATTGCCATTTTTGCAAACGATTCCTCTCAACTGTGTTCGAATAATCCAAGCTAAAATTCAAGCTCATAAAGGTTTTTAATCATATCTTTTAGGAATATTTTCCTTTTATTTCATGACTCTCAAGCAATGGTTCTCAAACTTTGATACGTAACAGAATCATCTGAGGAACTTGGCATACCTGTAAAGGCCAATACTTCATTTACTTCAATGAGTCTGAGTCTTTGTGTTTGTTATCAGTTCTCCAGGCAATTCTGATACTGCCAAAGTTTGAGAGCTTCTGTCTTAAAAGACACAAATTGCTAATGGATGCGACACAGATTTGGAGACATGGCAGTCATGTTGCCTTGATCTAACATCCAGAGTTGACCTCTTACTCTACACCATCATCATGCTGCTGCATAGTTCACAAGAATCACAGAGATCATGCAGTTGGATTGTGTCATGGTATCATAACCAGTCTCTGCTCCAGCCCAGTCAATTGCTCCAGCCCAGCCAATTGAGAGTGATGAACAAGAACAGCATAGCTTGCTTTTCCCTCTCTGAAAATGTCCTGGTGCTTGTCATGGTCTCTGAATTGTTATGGTGTTATGTAGGGTAGTGAGTTGGGGTGGAGTGAGCCAGAAGGATATTGAAGAATACTGAAATGGGAAAAAGGCATTTCAAAATATTATATGAAATTCGGTCTGATGCTGAGAGAAAGCAGGGACCAACAACATTTCTAAAGATTCTATAAACCTGCCTGGGCTTTGTCCTCCAAATGGTTCAAGGTATTTAGGGAGATTATAGTTACTTAAAGAGAGATGCCCCAAAGTAGTCAAATATTACATAAAAGATGAATATAAATCAATAAGAAAAACACTAAGGCCCTAATAGACAAGTGGGGAATGACATAAACAGACACAAAAGAAAATATAACTATGTAGTGAACTAACACAGAAAAATATTCAACTCACCTAATAAAGACATAAAAATATTTTGAAATGTACTTGTAGCTTATTAAAATTGCAAAAATGAAAAAAACTCAATGAGGGTTCTATGAAATAGAATTTCTTATAACATTGCTTATAAATTGGCACAAACCAACAAAAAACAAAATTATGTTTGTAGTATTTTATCTTTAATTTTTTATCTTGAAAACATACACACCATGAATTTCTGCTTACTTTTCATCTAGATTCACCAATTGTTTTATTTTATTATTATTATTAGTAGTAGTCTGATTCTAATAGAAATTACTAATAGCAGCAGCAGCAGCATCATTATTGATGACCCCCTAAGAGGAAGTTGTAGACATCATACCATTCTGTCCCTTTTGCCCTAAATAATTTAGTGTGTATCTTCTAAGAATAAGGATATTCTCTTTCATAAATGTATTGCTGGAAAAAAGCGGCCTGATTCAGACCCCAGGAGAGGGTTCTTGGATCTCATGCAGGAAGGAATTCAAGGCAAATTGCAGAGTGCAGTGAGAAGACAGTTTATTGAAAGTTATTCAGTTACAGAGTAGAGCATCCTTAGAAAGCAAGAGGAGGAATGCACCATATTTGTTTTAAACTCTTCTTATATAGGGGTCTCATCTAAGTAAAAGTAAGCTAAGTTATAGCTACGTGTGGGTGGGCTGACAGCATGACAAAATTTAGTACTTTGTTGATTTAAAGAACATTACGCTTGGGCATTTTAGTGTGTAAACCCATCAAAGCATGACTATAATCACCTTAAAGGCATATATTGTTACGTAATATTGAGGTATCTAGACATTCTGCTGTTGGAGGAATTTGTCCTTGCAAGCATTACTAAACTGCTTCCTCAGCCATATGGCTCTAAAGCAACTCAAATGTCAACTAGTAATAAAATTCACAGCCAACATGTCCTGAGAGCATACTCAATATGTAGTAATATGCTCTGTGCTTTATGTATATTATCTTAGTTAATATTTTTAATAAAAGGTATGGCAGCCTCTTTTCACTGCCTACACAACTCTTCTCCCCTTTGTTCCTCTTTCGTTTTGGCAGCTCAAGAAAATGCATCACCGTAGTTCTGAGCCAACCACGGGTTATCCACTTTTCTCAGTCAGATATTCTCTCTTTCCCAGCATCCCTTGCAGCTGAGGATGATCATCTGACCCTTTTCTGGCCAGTGAACACTATAGACAAATTTCCTGGAGGACTTCTGGGAAAGATGGAACCTCCCATGGAGAAAGCCCTGGCCTCTTCCTTTCTTCCGTTTTGTGATGCTGTGGCTGCTTGGAGTCATGGGAGCCATCTTTTAGCCTTGAGGTCATAAGAATGACAACCAAAGGCCCATGTGCTGAGGACGGCAGAGGGAAGGGACCGAAAGAACCTCAGTTCATACGGCACTGTTGAGTGGCTGGCCCAGTTCTGGACCACCTCATCTGCTTTACTTAGATAATAAATTTAGATGTTTAAGCCACTTTCAATTGGATTTTCAGTACGTTGCTGCTATAGACATTACTAATGGATACAGGTAGTGATAATAATAGAAATAGTTACTTGTCACTTAGCATAAGTGCTTTCTATTATTTAATCTTTATAACCATCCTATGAAAAAGGTGCCACTATTAAGCCCATTTGACGGGTAAAGTTGAATACAGAGACATTAATAATGTGCCAAAAGTCACATAGCTCATAAGGAAAAAGTCAGATGCGAATCCAGGTGTTTGGACTTCAGAGTTCAAACTCTCAACCACTGCATTATCCTGCCTCCTCCTAAGCAAGGACATGGCCATGTACATTATGACATATATGGCCAATGGAAAATTAGTAAATACATGGTGAGAAAGAGTCAGTTGAAATGCTCATAAGAAGGTATAATTATTTCATTTATCTGCTTTCTTGTGCTCAATTTTACTAGTCAAGTCTCTTTGTAGCTTACTAATTTAAGCAAAAAAAAAATTATCAGAAGGCAGAATAGTGGAGTTGTCATAAGGGCAGACTTCAGGGTCAAACTTCTGTCTTTCAATCCTGATGCCACTAATTACAAGCTAGGTTACCTTAGGCGGTTTTCTTAATCTGTGCCTCAATTTCCTCCTCTGTAAAGTGGAGATAATGACAATGCATTTCATATTTGTAAAATGAAGATAAACTGCAACAATACATTCTTAAATAATACTTGGCATACAATAACTAATCAATCAATATTCGCTTTTGATCAGGAATCTCTCTCTTTTTCCTTCTTCTCGGCTCTGCCTTCTTCCCGTCTCAGGCAGCTATCCTGGTGGTGGCTAAAAGGCCACAAAATGTCCAGGCTTATATCCTGTCCTATTTCATTTGCAACAAAATGAGAACGTCTCCACTGCAAATGGTTCCAGCAAGAGTTCTGGGTTTGAGGCTTACTGACTTTTACTGGTCCTCTGACTTAATTATGAAGGACAGGATGGACATGATCTGACGAGCCAGACTTAGGTTGGAGACCCACTTTTGGTGCCTACAGTGGAGGCAGCTCCATGAAGACTATGGTCTGAAAACGGAGGAAGCGTCTTTTTCAGAAAATACAGAAAATGCAGATGCTGCTCCCAGAAATGGGAGAAATGGATACTGAATCAATACAGCAATATGTGCCTGCTATACCCACCTCATCCACAGAGCTAGTGGTGACATGTAAACACACACAACAAAAAAGAACAAAATAAATATTTGAGGGCACCAAGATAATGGATATAAAATAGTAAATACAGAAATAAGATTAACGCAGAAAATGAATACAGCTAAATAAATATAAAATGCAAAATTGAAACTTTCCAGCAATGTGACTGTAGCATGAAAGATTAATACATTTTTCATTTAAAAACGACTGAGAGGAAATATTCCAACATGCTGACAGCTTTGTAATGTGCCTAGAGGTGAGGGGCAGGGGTGGGCAGGAATTTCTCTCTTAGCATAATGAGGCCAATATTATAACCTATAAGAAGTAAGGTCAAGATAAATGAATGGGAAGAATGTGATTTTTTCATATATATTTGATGGGGGTCTTCAGAAGGAAATTAATGTTTTTCCATAGGAGAATGTTATCCACAGCCTGGAATAGAAGCCCACCACTGGATCTCCCCCAAGCATAGAACAGAGCCCAACTTTCCCCTCTGTAGGGCCAGCAGAATCTGGAAGGGGTGGAGAGGGGAGTTCACAAGATTTGGTGGCTGCCTGGGAAATTGTCCAGACATAAGAACTAGCCAAAGGATGTGTAGTGGAAGGTTTAGGGAGGAGAAGACAGACTGATGGGGCAGTGGGTAAATAGAGAGGCCTGAGGGAAGTGCAGGGGGAAGTTGGGAGTCAGGAGTGAGGCAGTGACCAGAGGCATGTAGGCACTCAAATGAGGGACAAAAATGACCACACTACACAATCATCTCTTGACTCTCTGTCCCCGTAATTTATTTTTCTCTCCGTGAGATATGACTTTGGGAAAATTGCCTAAATTTTTCCCCAAAGAACTATGTATTTTGCATTAGTGTCCAATATGTGAGCTCAGGTTGAGAAAGGTGGAGCTGACGGTGCCAGGTCTAGGAGACATAATGTTCCCCACCCTCTGCTGCCATGTTCTACTGGGATCAGCAGCATCCTCACTGTGGACAGCCGGTGGCAAGGCCTCCCCCAAGAGACTATGACCTAGATACAGAAGCAGCAATCGCCGTGAGCGGGTGTCAACAGCCTGTGAGATCAAGCTTGAATTCTTTACCAGACCCTCACACTCAGGCCCTGCCCACCTCCAAGGCTTTATTTTTGCTACTCACTTCACTCCGCACCCCCGGGCTCCCATCATTCTTCTAGTTCTCAGGATAAGTTGCGGTGTCCCCTGTCTCCCTGCCTTTGCACAAGTGCTCCTTCTGCCTCATGAACTTGTTTAAGACCCAGTTCCACGGTTACAGCATCGGTATAGTCATTCTTCCTCAGCGTCAATCTCTCTGCCGCTACCCTCTCCCAAGAACAAGTCATTTCCTCTCTGTGCTTCCTCACTTGCCCAGACTGTTATATGGCAAAATGTCCCGGGGCCTGAGCCTCTTCTTTCCTTCTTTACGTGTGTCTCATTCCTGGACTATGAGTTCTGGGAAGTCAGGGAACAAGTATTTTTTGTTTTGCCCCTACTGTCACCTAGCCCAGTGCATAACATATGGTAACCACTTGGTAAAGGTCTGGAGGAACGAACAGAAGACACGCAGATGATAGAGTGAACTTATTCACTCATTAATGAATTAATCCAAAATTCTTTTAGTTATAAAATGCTATGGTACAAATATTCCTACTGAATATGCAATAGCATTGTACATTCGAATATATTCTAAATGCTATATTTAAAACACTAATATGTATATTAAAGTTATATATAAAATATAAAAAATCTGTATGTGTATATATCTAAAACACAATAACAATTTTTTTTTTTTTTTGACACGGAGTTTCGCTCTTATTGCCCAGGCTGGACTGCAATGGGGCGATCTCGGCTCACCGCAACCTCTGCCTCCCAGGTTCAAGCGATTCTCCTGCCTCAGCCTCCCTAGTAGCTGGGATTACAGGCATGTGCCACCATGCCCGGTTAATTTTGTATTTTTAGTAGAGACGGAGTTTCTCCATGTTGGTCAGGCTCGTCTCCAACTCCCGACCTCAGGTGATCTGCCGGCCTCGGCCTCCCAAAGTGCTGGGATTACAGACATGAGTCACCGCGCCTGGCCTCAATGATAAATTTTAAAGGAAAGTTTGCTAATCTTTGTTCTTTTCATATTGAAAGATTTTTTATGACAAAACAAGGAATGACGTGAAGAAAATTAGGAGCTACAAATTCTAATGTCTAAAGTATGGCTGGTTTTAAATACCTGCACTCAAATCTTTCTGTATGTTTCACCAATTGTAAGACAACAATAAAGATATCTACTTGCTAGTAATAATGCATGTGCTGGTTTGATTTTTCAAACCAAGAAACAAATATAAAACAGAGTTGAAAGCTATTCATAAAAAGGCACAACTAAAATAAGAGAATAAAAAGGTAAAAACTGTCATTGTCTCCTGAAAGACAAGTGAAACTTGGCCATTCCCATTCAAGTTCACTTATTCATTCATTTATTCAATAAATACTTTTTGAGCACCTACTATATGCCAGGGCTCTAGACACTAGAGATAGAGCACAAATTAACCAAACAAAAACCTCTGCATTGATGGAACTTTTATTCTAGAAGCATAAGAGATAATAAACAAATAAATAAAATATATAGTATGTCAGATGGTCATAACAGCTATGGAGAAAAACAAAGTTGGAAAAGGAGTTAGAAAGTGTCAGGACAAGGGAAGGGGGCACTGTCATGTTAACTAGATGTTCTTGGAAGGTGACATTTGAACTAAATCTGGGGAGGTCCTGCGTGGTTTTGGGGAAGAAGGAAGGGACATGAAAATGATCACACTTTTTTTTTCTCTCTAGTCCTGTCCTCAGGATCTTGCATTCCACTGTGCTGTGTTTATTGGTAATGACCCACACTTTTAATTAATTAAATGATACTGTCAGACTGAAAGAGATACTCCATCCAATAGAGATGGAACATGGCAACTTGACTGAAACCTTGAACGATGGGGAGAGACTGGATGTGGTGCAAGGGGAGGACAGCAGGAAGGATAACACAAGCAGGAAGAGGCCCTGGGCAGAGAGGAGTACTGCCTGCTTTAGGGACAAGCTGGAGATCTTCCCTGCTCCAACAGAAAGGTAAAGAATAAAGCTGGTTTTGTGAAGTGGGCATACAAGCTAGCTAGAAAAGGTCACGCTTGGTCATAGAGGCTACAGGAAGTCACCAAAGCTAAATGAGCAGAGAAGAAATATGGTGAAACAGGTATTTTAGTAAACTTCATCTAGTGATAGAATCAGATGAGATAGGAGAAAGAAGAGGCTACAGGCAGTGAAGCCATTTAAAATCTTATTTTTGTTATCTAGATATTAATTTATAAGGGCTGGACCGGAATGAAAGCCACTGTGAGAACAGTGATATTTACAAAGAAGTGATATTTATAAGAAATAAATGGCAGACCTTGGTAGGTGATTAGATTTGAAGGACACAGGAGGAAAAACGTTAGAGCTGACGTATTTCTAAAGTTCGGAGAGAGGCAAGCAGATGGAGTCGTTCCAAGATACAGGCCTCTGTGATCCAAAGACGGTGTGACTTACTCAGGATTACACAATTAGCAAAAAGCTGAAGCCAGAACCCAGATTTCCTGCTTTTCCCTCCACTGGATGACTCCAAAGTTTTAAACCTGGAAAATGAGGAAGCAGTGTGCCACCACCGACCCCCCAAAAAATGTGTGATTATGGAGAGATAGCTAGCTTCCAGTTAAGTAGGGTAGATGGAGAATTTTAGTTTTATATTGGAGTTTGAAGATATTAGAGTACAGAAATCTGGGAAATAGGCAAAACTTTAGGATAGGAAATGGCTCTGCCCTTACTAGTTTGTAATCTTGGTCAAGTCACTTAACTTCTCTAAGCCTCAGTTTCTCCAGTTGCAAAGAGGTATGTGTGGGGGGGTTAATGTTATTATTTAATGGTTGCTATGAATTAATTTTTATAAAGGACTTGGAGCAGTACCCGGTACAAGATAAGTGTTATTTAGTTGTTTGTTCAATAAAATAGGTAAGATGCAATGTAGAGAAAGAGGTTGGCTTTCTGGGGAGGTAAGAAGAAGATGTGGGGAAAACTAGAGCATTTAGGGTAATTGATGTATGGTCTGAGATAGAAGTCAAGGGAAGAGTTGTATAAAGGTGAAAAACAAAATTGAATGACACAAAGATACAGAGAAAGAGGAAGGCCAAGAGAGACCATCAGATGCGGAAAGAAGGAGGCCTCCCAGAGTTCTCTCTGGACAGAGGGCTGATGGAAAACGAAAGAGGCAGTGAGAATAAGGAAGAAAGGCACTTGGATGGCTATTTGCCAGCAATATGTGAATGTATCTAACAGCAGATCAAACTTGAAAATAGGCATTTGACTAAATTAATGGATAACACATTCATGGTGAATTGTTAAAAGAGTGTTAAGGAAATCTGGAGACAATTCTTTTTTTTTTTTTTTTTTTTTTTTTTTTTTTTTTTTTTTTGAGACGGAGTCTCGCTGTGTCTCCCAGGCTGGAGTGCAGTGGCGCGATCTTGGCTCACTGCAAGCTCCGCCTCCCGGGTTCACGCCATTCTCCTGCCTCAGCCTCCCGAGTAGCTGGGACTACAGGCACCCGCCGTGATGTCCAGCTAATTTTTTGTATTTTTAGTAGAGACGGGGTTTCACCGTGTTAGCCAGGATGGTCTCGATCTCCTGACCTCGTGATCCGCCCGCCTCGGCCTCCCAAAGTGCTGGGATTACAGGCGTGAGCCACCGCGCCCGGCCATCTGGAGACAATTCTAACCATCAAGAAATTGACAGCACAGAGGATAATAATGCTGGCCTAACCTTCATGGTTAGGTACCAAATACTAAATCTATTGCAGTATGATCTGAGGCAAGATGGAAGATTTTATGATTCCCAAATTCACCCAAAAAGTTTCCTTGATTGCAAATGCTGAAAATTTGAGATGCTTTCATTACATTTTATTTATGTTTGTGTGAAACCAGTATATTTTTGTTCTATATGAAAGTGTATGTCATAAACATTCAGAAACTCAGAGGAGTTCATCTGAAAGGCTGACATGGTACACCGTGGACCGAAGCCTCTGGGGCAAAATGTTTTCTATGTATCATTCGTTGACTCTCGGTTTGAAGAAGTACTTACACATTTGTTCTCTTTGTATTTTGCTATCCAAATGTTTGCTCATAAATTCCAATGTAGTAAATAAGGACAGTTTTGAAAGTCAGAAACTCTAAATTTCAAAAAAGCTTTATTTTTCTTTGGGTTTGTTTTCGTATGTAGTCTATTGTAGTCTATGCAGTGAACTTTGTCTTATATGCTTAAAAGGGCACTGATATTTAGGTGGGCATTGAGGGGCGGGGAGTTACCTAACCAGTACTGAAAAGTTACTAAACTACCTGACACAGCTGAAACCAGAAAGGAAGGCTGTATCAGGAAGAGACTGAATATAGTCCTTAGGTGGATTTTAGTATTAGGTTACAAATTAGGTTGTATTGGACTGGGACTGTCCAATAGGAATATAATGAGGCTCACAAATGTGAGCCACATACGTAATTTTACATTTTTAAAAAAGCAAACCACATTTTTAAAAGGGGAAAACAAACAGGTGAAATTAATTTTAATAATTTTTTTTATATCCAAAGTATCATTTAACATGCAATCAACATGAAAATCATTAACAAGACATTTCACATTATTTTTTCTGCACTGCCTTTAAATTCCAGTTTATATTTTACACATCCAGCAGTTGGCAATTCAGACTAACCATAATGCCAAGTGGTCAATAGCCACATGTGGCTAGTGGCTATCATATTAAATAGCGCAGGTTTGAACCAAAAATACTTTGCTTTGGTTTTTTTTTTTTTTAATTATTATTTTTAGACGGAGACTTGCTCTGTCGCCAGGCTGGAGTGCAGTGGCAGATCTCGGTTCGCTGCAACCTCCACCTTCCGGGTTCAAGTGATTCCCCTGCCTCTCAGCCTCCCAAGTAGCTGGGACTAAGGCGTGCGCCACCACGCCCAGCTAATTTTTTGTATTTTAGTAGAGACGGGGTTTCACCACGTTGGCCAGGATGGTCTCGATCTCCTGACCTCGTGATGCGCCCGCCTCGGCTTCCCAAAGTGCTGGGATTACAGGCGTGAGCCACCGCGCCCGGCCTGCTTTGGTATTTTTTAAGAGCAAGTTGGTAAATGGAGGCATTATATGGAGAGTGCTGGAGTATATATAGCACAGGTTAGAGCAGCATGCCGGCAACTTGAAACGAACACGGGCTTTTCCACTCCAGTCAACACTGGGACTTTTCTGTTTTTATCTTGAGTTTGAGGCTGGGCTTCTTAGCAGACCTCAGTCTGAAACTGAAATGAACCTGGACGCAGTGTACCCTTGAATCGCAACAATGCCGCATTCAGTGTCTGTCCAGAGAAAAGCATTCACGCCAGGCTGTAACGAAAACATTTTTTGAGAACTCATAATGCTTATTCCTTGGATGAATCCATTATATTTATTTAGTGTCTCAGGAAGGATGATGGGCATATTGCTTGAAAAGCTGATTTGAATCCTGATAGATTCCACTAACTTTTTTGTCTTTTTGTTTTGGCTGCCTTCTTCGAGAATGGCGTCAACCCTTAATAACACCTAGCCTTAAGAATCCCTGGGTTGATTCCCGACCTCGCCGACTTTGTGGGGCTCCCCCGACTTGCCGGCATTCCCTGGCAGCCCCGCAGCTTCGGGCAGATGGAGTTTCCGGCCTGCGCTCAGCGGTCGCCCGTCGTCCGCCCGCGCTCCTTTCTGCCGGAGGTCAGCGGCCCCGGGCAGAGCGCGCCGCGTCTGCCCCAGTATCCGGAGGCCAGTTCCGCGCCGGGTCCACGCCCTCCTCGCCCGCCGCTGCCTGCGTGCCAGGCCGGGCGGCGGAGCTGGCCGCCGCTGCTCGGAGCTTGGGCCCTCCCCCGGGGCGATGGCAGCTTAGAAGGTGGAAATGCGGAAGTTTCCAGCTCCGACTGACAGATGAGGTTCGCGCTTGGCTGGGCATGTTCCGCGGCGACTCTGCGGCACGCCAGGCCCCCGCGCTCCGCACCCCGCGACCCTAGAAGCCACCGAACCGCCGGCGGGCCATGGCCACTCTGCCGAGCGCAGAGCGCCGCGCGTTCGCGCTCAAGATCAACAGGTAAGACGCCCCCCGCGGCGCGCAGGTCGCGGCGGGACCGCCCAGCACTGCTGTGGCGCGGAGCATCGCTGCCGGGGCCGAGGCCGGACGAGTCCATTCGCGTCCGCGGCGGGGCGCGCCTGAGACCTGGGGCGCCCGGTTCCCGAGGCTGCGGCGGGGGAGCCGCTGGACGCGCGGTGGTTCCTGCGCTGGGCCCGGCTAGGTCCTCCCCAAGAATCTCGGTGCTCCTGGGTGTCCTCAGCCACCGGGGATCCCTTCCCCGAACAACCTCGCCCGCTCCGCCCTCCGGGTTCTTACAGGGGGCCGGGTCCCAGAAGGGTGACAGGCGCCAGGGTCACCGTGTTGGGCACGCCACGGAGTGTCTCATAAACGGCTCCTTCCTTTGAGGCAAGTCTGAGCGGGGTGGGGGGGGAAGTGAAGTGGCTGAAATTAGAGTTTCGTTTGAGGCAGGCTGCAAGACTTCTGTTGTCCTGAGCAAGGCTCTGTCCTCGCCTGCTTCATTATTCCAGAAAGAGTTTGGCTCCTGGTGGCATCGCTATTTTTATACCCTGGTCCAAAGGAGCCATGAAGTGGAAAAAGTGATTTTTAAAAAAATCTCCACTTAAATAAACCAAAAGAAATGGCCTGTGGCTGACATTTTGAGATTTACAGAACTCCAGCAAAAAACTAAGGACTGGGGGATCCCAACTCACCATCCAATTCCTAATCAAAGTTGCACAAACTAAATGTAAGCACATTTACTGCTCAAAGTTCTCAGTAAAGGTGCTTTAACTGCAGTTTTTCCTCCACTGAAAACTGCTGACAAGTAGTTGGGACATTTTTGTCTTGCCCTGAGAAAGCTAGACTGTCTAGTTAAAAGATAATAGGGAACTCATTCTAAAGCGTCAACTTATTCTATTGCCCACAGGGCTGTCCGATTTGTTAATCTTCACTTAGCTGAGCCTGTGAAAGGTGGATTGCACCGTAGGTTCATCTTTGTGCTGTTAGTGTGTGAAGAGGTTTGAACAAGGAATTAAAAGCCTAGAAAAACAAGGCGGTAAGGTCTTCCAGAGGGCATATCGAGCTTTATTGACGATTTTATTTCCACTTGATATGTAACTGCCAGCAAACTGTTTCTCTTACCTTACTATTTCGTCATCTGTAAAATGAGTTTAATTATTTATGTATATTGCATATTAATGTTGGAGGCCAAAAGGTACTAGTCAAAAGGCATAAAGAGGCTGGGTGCCATGGCTCACACCTCTAATCCCAGCAATTAGGGAGGCCCAGATGGGAGGATTACTTGAGCCCAGAGTTTGAGACCAGCCTGGGCAACATAGTGGGACCCCTGTGGCTACAAAAATAAATTTTTAAACATTAGCCAGGTGTGGTTGCATGCACCTGTAGCCCCAGCTGTTCAAGAGGCTGAGACAAGAGCATCGCTTGAGCCCAGGAGGATCACAGCTGTGATCATGCCATTGCACTCCAGCCTGGGTGAGAGAGTGAAACCCTGTCTCAAAAAACAGACCAAAAAAAAAAAAAAAAAAAAAAGCAAAAACAAGGCATGAAGTATATCAGGGATCTCCCTATGGGAATTTTTTTCTACATTAAGGTTCATAGCTGTTGCATGCCAGGAGGGGTAATTCATTCAAGGAGTATAGGGAATCAAACTGAAGTTACTGATGGGTGTATTATTTGCTATAGCTCCTGATCCTCTGTCTTTGTGAATTTTAGATCAGGAAGTGTGACTTGGGCAGAAAGATGTTAGAAACTATGGGGTTGGGCAGGGTTGATCTGGGGTGAGTGGCCAAGACCAGGACTAATCCTACAGGCAGTCTTGCAAGCAACTGCGGGGTCGGTGTCACCTGGGGGTTAATAAAGGCCCTGGTTAGTGTCTGATCTGCTTGCAAATTGGCTCTCTGCTACAAAGTCACTGTGCAACACTGGACATGTTACTTAACTTCTCTAAGCTTTGGTTTCTTTATGTGCCAAGTAGAGATGATCATAGTACCTACTTCTTATGACTGTGGGGAGGATTAAATGAATAATAGGTACAAAGTCTGAATTGCCAAGTGCTGGATGTGTAACATACACATTGGAATTTAGAGACAGTACAGAAAAAATAATGCAAAATGTCTTGTTAATGATTTTCATGTTGATTGCATGTTGCTTGTAGTGTCTGGCTCAGAATAAATGGTGAATAATTCTTAGTTGCCATCATTAACATTACAATCAGCTTCACTGCTGTCATCATCTCCATCATCACCATCTTTGAGAGCCTAAGATAGAAAGGTAGGAAGGAAAGCTGAAGTTGGAGAGCTTCAGGCAGAGATCAGTTTGGGTTAGGTATGGAGATGCCAGTGGCTGGCTGGGAGCTTTCTTGGGGCCAATGTTTCTCCACCTGTGCCTTCCATCTGGTGCTGAGAACACAAAACACATTCAATGGAAGAAAATATGTGATGAAATCTGATCAAGAAGAGCCCCCTCAAGTTTAATAAAGTATAAAAGGTTCTATAATCCTCAGGCAAGAAAATGGATTGGAAATTTGTATTCTTAGAGTTCTATTTTCCTTTTTGAAGCACTCTGTGTATTGTGTGGGAGAGTTATGCTAAGGAGCTTGGCAGCAATTATTACTCAAAGGAGTAGATTAATAAGGACATACCTAGTATTCATATATCATTTAATTTCACCATTTATTGTTTACTTATTGTGTCCCAGACACTATATTATACAGTTAATGGATTTTATGATTAAATTCTCACAAAAAGCCTATCCAGCTCATGAAGTCTTGTACAGAAGAGGAAAAGGAATCTTGGAGATACAGCTGCACAAGGCCATGTAATTTTTTCAAGACCATACAACCAGCAATGGCAGAGCTGTGATTGCAAACTGCTCCAAAGACTGTGCTCTTAATTGGGCCGATTGTTATTTTGATGCATGTATCCCAAGAATTTCCTTTAAAGCAAGAGGGGAATTAATTTTTAAAAAATCATCATTTTGGTAGCAGCATTGGCAAAGTGTTCTGTTTCTGATTAGTGTTTAATATATAAACATTAACAATGTGATGTTTTGCAATGTTGAAGGTGGAAAAGAAATGTTTTCCCTTGCGTGCCTACGTATTATTTTTTTTAAATAGGCCAAATTCTGAAAGTAAGACTGTGTTGAAATATGGCCATTAGTACATTCAGCATGTGCTCATGTTTTTCACCTTACTACTCAGAATAGTGTAAACTATCCCTTAAAAATATTTGTGGGATAAAACCAGTGTGCTTCCTGTTAATGAAGTATTCAAATCTGATATATTAAAAATATTATTTGTAAAGCGTTCAGTTCTGTCCACACCAGTCTCCAGAAGGAGTGAGCAGACTATCTCACAGTCTCAGAAGAAAGGTGAAATTAATTTTCTTGTAAGTGCTATATACTTGTCTTCATTTCCATTTTATTGTTGCTGACTTGCGTGCCAAGGAAAGACTAGATCTAAGTTAGGCGGTTCGTAATAACGTTTGCGTTTGGGATTTCAGGTGCTGCTGCATTAAATGTCATAACATGGTACTTGTGGGAACATCTAGTCTTGTTAATTGCCTTTTTTCTTACTGGAATTTAGTGCCTTTGTAGATTATAAAAATTATTACTAGTACTCTGAAAATTTATTAAACAAAATCTTAGTGTCTTTCAAATACAGAATAGATGTAAAATTTGATCAAATATTAAAGTAAAATAAGAACCTTGGATAAAGAGGATGAAAGTGTAGAATGCAGAAAAAAACATTAACCCTCTTGTGGATAGTCAGGATTGAAAGGAAGAAAAATAATGGCTTACACTTCTAGAATGCTTTCTATGTGGCAGAGACAGTTCTAAATATTTACATATCATAACTCATTCACCTCCATGAGATAGGAGCAATGACTATCTCCGTTTTACAGATGGAGAAACTGAGTGCAGAGAAGCTATAGAAATTGTCCAAAGTCACAAACAACAAATTAAGGTCACAGCTGAGATTCAAATGCAGGCAGCCTGGCTCCAGAATCTTCTCTTTTAATCATTATACCATGCTGCCATCTCAGTTTTATTTTAAAATAATAATAGGTAACATTTATTATTTAGTATGTGCTACATATTGTGCTAAGAACTTTATATACCTTCATTTCGTCCTTTCAGAAAAGGAACAAACAGAGCTGGGTGCAGTGGCTCACGCCTGTAATCTCAGCATTTTGGGAGGCCAAGGCGGGACGATCACCTGAGGTCAGGAGTTCAAGACCGGCCTGGCCAACATGGCGAAACCCCGTCTCTACTAAAAAATACAAAAATTAGCCAGGTGTAGTGGTGTGCACCTGTAATCCCAGCTACTTAGGAGGCTGAGGTGGGATAATTGCTTGAACCTGGGAGGTGGAGGCTACAGTGAGCTGAGATGTGCCACTGCATTCCAGCCTGGGCGACAGAGTGACACTCTGTTTCAAAATAAAATAAAATAAAAAATAAAAAAGGAACAAAGTATTAGGCATAATAATCATCATCAGAGAGTGATTTTATGAAAGACAAAAACAAGGTGGCAAGAAGAGAGAATAAAGTTACATAAAGATAGCATTTAAGAACAACCACAGGCTGGGCATGGTGGCTCACACCTGTAACCCTAGCACTTTGGGAGGCCTAAGCTGGTAGATGGCTTGAGCCCAGGAGTTCGAGACCAGCCTGGGCAACATAGAAAAACCCTGTCTCTACAAAAAATACAAAAATTAGCCAGCTGTGGTGGCTTGCACCTGTGGTCCCAGCTACTTGGAAGGCGGAGATGGGAGGATCACTCGAGCCCAGGAAGTTGAAGCTGCTGTGAGCAGTGATTGCGCCACTGCACTGCAGCCTGAGTGACAGAGCGAGGCTCTATTTCAAAAAAAAAGGAACAAACCCAATAATTTTGGGCATAACGACCAGAGCACAATGAGCTACAGAGAGCTTTCTGAGAAGTATTTGCTAATTTTATCTGCAAAGATAATACAAGCATAAAAATATATGTATTCAAATGTATAGATGTGTATCTGCAGTGAGAGCAGAGCTGTTCCTCAGTAGTGGGGGTGGCTGGCAGAGTGAGGTAGTGTGCTTTCAGGAATTGCTTTGTTTGTCTGATGTGTTCTAGACCAAAGACCAATAGAGGGGCTTGGGCAATCAGACTCAGAATTTTTGGTCTTTCACATTTAGAATCGGTTCCTTCCAGATTCTTGGAAAAGGTCCATTTGTGCTTTAGGCATCTAGTGCTATTCTGAAGATGCCTTACAAAATGTATGCTGAAATAACCTTCTACCAGGGTGAATTTTCTTCATTTGGAGTTCTTTGAGTTCTGACCATTTACGTATATTGATGAAGCTAATGTTTACTTCTTCATAGACCAGTGGAAAGAAAACGTAGTAACATGTAGTTACCCAGGGAAAGATGAAGAACTCAGGGGACCAAGTCTCCCATCTCAGCTCCCCATAAAGGTAGTGATAGAATGGGATGATGTTAAAAACACCTCAACTTTCCGTCCTCTTTAAGGGACCATGAGAAGGTAGGGATGTTACCATACTCAGACTTCTTGCTGAGAAAGCTAAGAAACAAAAGCATTTAGTTTTTTTCAGTGGCAGGTGCTTATTAACGTTTGGCCTATTTGATAAAGGGTTAAAGCAACAGGAATGTGCTACTGCTGTTCCCACAAGCAGTAGTCTAATTTCTTTCTTTTTTTTTTTTTTCTTTTTTTGAGACAGTCATGCTCTGTCGCCCAGGCTGGAGTACAGTGGGGCCATCTCGGCTCACTGCAACCTCTGCCTCCCAGATTCAAGCGATTCTCCTGCCTCAGCCTCCTGAGTAGCTGAGATTACAGGTGCGCACCACCACGCCTGGCTAATTTTTGTATTTTTAGTAGAGATGGGGTTTCACCATGTTGTTCAGGCTGGTCTAGTCTAATTTCTTACCCAGTCAGCAGCAGAAAGGCTCTCTGGGCTCTAGGTAAACACATGAAATTTATATAGTGTGTTTAAGTGTGGTTCCTGTGCTTCTGGAGTTGGCACAGTAGTGGTACCATTTGCTGTATCGACAACAGTGGGGGTATAGATGAAAAACAGATTGACATCTCTGAAAGTATATATGAACACATGTCGATGCAGCATTTCTGGTGAAACTAAGCAAATTGATAAAGTTGGCCTAGGGTACAAGACATTATGTCATGTCCCACTGCATTATGATTAAACACAAGATTAGAAAGGAGAAATGATGGCAACAGAACCAGTTTCTCCAGCTGTCTATTCTCATTTTCATCATCACAGATAGGAAAGTGCAGCCGGTCCTCCGCATCTGTGGGTTGCACATCCCTGGATTCAGCCAACCACAGATCAAAAATATTTGGAAAAAAATGTAGATAGTTGCATCTGTACTGAACATATACAGACTTTTTTCTTGTCATTATTCCATACATAATATAGTATGATAACTATTTACATGGCATTTACATTGTGTTAAGTATTATAAATAATCTAGAGATGATTTAAAGTATACAGGAGGGCTGGCCACCGTGGCTCATGCCTGTAATCCCAGCACTTTTGGAGGCCAAGGTGAGTGGATCACTTGAAGTCAGAAGTTTGAGACCAGCCTGGCCAACATGGTGAAACCCCATCTCTACTAAAAGTACAAAAAAAAAAAAAATTAGCCAGGTGTGGTGGCAGGTGCCTGTAGTCCCAGCTACTCAGGAGGTTGAGGCAGGAGAATCGCTTGAACCTGGGAGGCGGAAGTTGCAGTGAGCCGAGATCGCACCACTGCACTCCAGCCTGAGTGACAGAGTGAGACTCTGTCTCATTAAAAAAAAAAAAATCATGAACAACTCTGCATGTAAATCAATACAGAGCTACATTATAATTTACATAGGCTGTATAACATCCTGTTGATTAGATGTAAAATGATTTATTAAATTAATTTTCTATTATGGGCATGAAGATAGGTTCCAGTCTGGGCACAGTGGCTCATGCCTGGAACCTGCCTCCCGGTGCTTTGGGAGGCAGACACAGGAGAATCAGTTGAGCCCAGGAATTCAAGACCAGCCTGAGCAACATAGTGAGACACCAGCTCTACAAAAAGCAAACAAAACATTAGGCAGACAGGGTGGTGCATGCCTGTGGTCCCAGCTACGTAGAAGGCTGAGGTGGGAGGGTCACTTGAGACCAGGAGTTTGAGGCTGCAGTGAGCTGTGATTGCGCCACTACTCTCCAACCTGGGCCACAGAGTGAAACCCTGTCTCAAAAAAAAACAAAAAACCAAAAGAGATAGGTTCTAACTTTTCACAATAGTGTATAGAGTTTGATGGAGCAGTCTTATACATACTTTTTTCTGTGCTAGTGCAAACACCTCCTTACAAATTTCTAACAGTATAATTGTTTGGTCATAGGAAAGAAACATTTTTCAAGCTTGTGATTGCCAAACTGACTCCCAGAAAAGGTATACCTGTTTCTGCTCCTACCAGTGGCCCTAGGAATGCTCCTTTCCCCACATTCACACCCCCACCGAGTTTTATCATTCTTTCATTCTTTTAAATCTTTATTTGCCAGTGTTGACCTCTTCTCTTAAATGCCTGTAACCTCTTCCTGTTTAGCTTCTCTCCTAGGTCAGAGAGTGAACTCTGAAGTCATTCTTTAGGGATTAAAATAGTCATGCATTTCTCCTTTTTTCTTTGCCTTACATGCAACCATAAATGGTGAGAACTTCTATCTTTTTCACTTTCTGCTTCTGTTCCTTTAATAGGTGGATTAATGATAAAGGTAGATTGTTCAAACAACTTAGTTATTTCTTAATTTTGTTGTAAGCTCTAGTTGCCAGACTTTAAACTGTGCTTTTTACTTTGCTTAACAATGTAATCCAATCTACCCCCTCCTTTGGGTGCCTAAGCCATAGCCCTTTTAAATAAAATAGCAAATGGAAAATCAGAATCCCTTTCTATCGCAAAATAAGAGTCCAGATTACATAACTCATTGTATGTGTTTTCACTTGGATGAGAGAATAGAGAGTATGGACCTCTTTCATACTTTTTTTAAAAATGTTCCTTTTCCTCTAGAATCGGTTTCTGGGGCTAAAAGGAAACAGTAGTACCACTCTGCTCAGAAACCTCAAAAAACTTCGACTTCTGTCATTCTCATCAAAGGGCAAAATTCATTGTTCTTCTGTGATAGAGACCAAAAATACAAATAGCTAAACTGGAACTAAATTAAGAAAAACAGAAGTTAATACACTCCACCGCCTCACTCCCATCTCTTGGTAAGTTAGTAGGCTTGTAAGTCCTAGGCTGGTTAGTTCATTCATCTATTCACTCATGCCAGCCATGGAGGGTTATTGTAGGCTGGTTAGTTCATTCATCTATTCACTCATGCCAGCCATTGAGGGTTACTGTAGGCTGGTTAGTTCATTCATCTATTCACTCATGCCAGCCATGGAGGGTTATTGTAGGCTGGTTAGTTCATTCATCTATTCACTCATGCCAGCCATTGAGGGTTATTGTAGGCTGGTTCATTCATCTATTCACTCATGCCAGCCATGGAGGGTTATTGTGCTCTAAGTGCTGTGCTAAGCCCCAGAAATACAAAGACAAGTGAGTCATGGGCCTGCCTGCAAGGAGTGAGGAGATTTACTCAAAATCGAGAGCTGGAAAAAGAAACGCACTTTCCCTGGCCTCATAGCCCTCCGTGACTTCAAAGTGTTCCTCTCTGGGGTCATGCCACTAGGGATAATAGCATTATCCAAAACATTTTTGGAAATCCTTTTAGAATTATTCTCAGGGACTGGAGTACATTTATTTTTAAAAAGAAACCTGGTGGTTTAAAATCTTTTTTTTTTTTTAGGGAGAATCTGCTTTATTATTTGAGAAGTTTCAAAAAATATAGAAAATACAGATGATAATATGGCAAGTATCTAAAGGTCTCCACTTAACAGAATTAACATCTGTTAACATTTTGTCACTTTTGCTTTAGTTGTTTTTTTTTTTTAATTAAAAAAGAGAACATTACAGATAAATGTGAAGTCCCTGTTATTCTGTTGCCCATTTCTGTTCTGCCTGCTGCTCCCTGAGAGTACTAACACAAAGGTGTACTTCTGGGGTGTGGGTGTATATGCATATCCATAAACAATATATGGTATAGCTTCTGGAGGGATCCAAAGTCATTAGCACTCAAGCAAGCCTATTAAATAAAATAATATCAGCTTGAGTTAAAGATAACATATAGCTGTGAAATAACGGAGCTGATTTTTAGGTACCTTCTCAAATAGTTCTGAAAGTAATTGCAAAGAGGAGTTCCAAAAGTGAGTTCAGAAAGACAGCTTTATCAGAATAAATTGCGTGGTACTGCATACAGGAAACTATAAAGAACAACGGTTATTTAGAACTGTTCATTCTGACAGTGTTTTTCAATTACTCCTTAATATTATAACCACTTACTCATTTCCTGAAATCACCAGGAAATTTTTCAAAAAGATTTTTCTCCCCCAATGAATGTACCCACAATTTGCATTTGACCCAAGATAAGCAGTTGAGTCGATAACATGTTTATTTTTAAATACATGGTTTTAAAACACAGAATAAAAATTCTACCTCATTGCTTGGAGACTCAATTAAGGAAAGTATGCACATTAGCAAAAAGGAGATGTGATATTTGCTCAGAAGTCTTGAAGTGGATATTTTGGCCTTCGTATGACTGAATGGTCAAGCTTGACTCTCTCGTTTGCTCAGGGAGGCCCAGTCCCTCTGCTGCCACGGGTAGAAATACTTTTTCCTAAATCGCTGCTTCTTCTCAGTGCCATACAGAGCAATATTCAGGACACAGCCAAAACCTTCTTTGGCAGACCTTTTTGAGTTCTCTCTACTCAGCTTTCTGCTGTGTAATATGAGCACTCTAGAGAAGTCGGGCTGTCCTCAGGAAATTACACTTGGGGTCTGTGGTTCCCCAGGAAGGCAAACTGGAGCTCCCTAAGGGGTACTAGTCATCATACGGCATTTATACTAGCATTGCAGTCCACTTTCACCTATGCAAGTAGAAAAACTCAGGCTCAAAGTCCACTGACAATGCAGGAGTCCCTTATCTGCTGGTTAACATAAATGTTGTTTTAAGATGATGGCCATCTGTTGTCTGTGAGAACAAGACTATCACCCACCTGTTGACATGCTGGCTGGTTTAATATCTTACTCTTTCATTCCAAATAACTACCTGGTCTCACAGATCCCTTTAGATGGGGTATCCAATTTACCTCCTGTACCTTATTCTCTGTCCAATAATTTCATTCAAATCAACAAGATATTTTATTGCCTATGACTTTCTCTAGGTATTACGGGAGATTCAAAACGCAAACAGACAAGCAGCCTATGCCCTCAGAATCCAGCTGGGGTGAGTGGGTGACTATAAATGCAAAAGTTAGAGAGCATGGGGAACAGTGTTTGATTGTGTGGCTGGGGAGGGGTAAGGACAAAAACTCAGAGAGAGAGAAGCCTGTAGCCCTGGCTACAGTAGGGCAACACCTCTGAGGAGATGAGTCTCAGCTGGGCCCTGAAGGGAGGTGACTCACAGATGAAACAAACCTGGTGGGAAGAATAGTTAGCAGTGTGCAGAAGGCATTGGAAGGGATTCCAGGGGAGGAGTGAGGAGGGAGCCACAGTCATTCCGATGTGAGGTAGTGAGATCTGGGATTAGACTGGGTCATCAGAATGGAAAAAAAGGACCTGCTTCTGCAGACAGTTTAAAGGAATCAGCTGGATGTGGGAAGCAACTACATACTTATTCATTCATTCATTTCATGCATATTGCTTATAGCCTACTATGTGCCTAGCACTATTCTAAGTGCTGGGGATAGAGTCATGAATAAGATAGACAGGGTTCTTATTCTAAAAAAAGTAATATACCAGTGGGGAGACAATGAAGAAATAAACCAGTAAATAAACAAGGAAACATCAGATAAAATAAGTGTGATACAGAGAATGTAAACGGGCCATTGAGAGGGCATGGATTCTTTAGATGGGATGGTCAAGGAAAGCATCTCTTAGAGAAAAACCTCTGAGCCAAGATCAAGCACATGACTGAGGCAGGAGTAAGTTTGATGTGTTGGAAGAAAAGCAAGAACTGGTCTGTCTCTAGTGGAGTGAATGAGGGGAGAGGGGGAGAGCTGAAGAGGGAAGTTAGCAAAGAACGAATCACATCAAAGCCTTAAAGGCAATGGAAAAAATTTAAATGTTATTCTAAGTGCAATGGTGTATTAGTCCATTTTCATATTGCTATGAAGAAATACCCAAGACTGGATAATTTATAAAGAAAAAAAGGTTTAATGGACTTACAGTTGCACATGGCTGGGGAGGCCTCACAATCATGGCAGAAGGTGAATGAGGAGCAAAGGCATATCTTAAATGGCGGCAGGCAAGAGAGCGTGTGCAGGGGAATTGCCCTTTATAAAACCATCAGATCTCGTGAGACTTATTCACTATCATGAGAATAGCATGAGGAAAAACCTGCCTCCATGAGTCAATTATCTCGCACAACATGTGGGGATTATGGGAGCTACAATTCAAGATGAGATTTGGGTGGAGACAAAGCCAAACCATATCAAATGGGATGGTTTATGGAGCAGGGCATGATGCGATTGACTTTTGTGTTTAAAAGATCTATTGTACAAAGAAGAAAGGAAACCAGCTGGGAGGCAGTGGAGAATCCAGGGGAAAGATGACGATGGCAAAACTAGAGAGCAGAGCTGAGAAGGAGAGAACCAGGCAGCTCTGGGATAACATTCTGGAGCTAGGGCTGACGAATTAGATATGGGGTGGGGCAATGAAAAAAAAAAAAAGAGAAATCAAGATGTCTCCAGGGTTGGATATTGATGCTTTTAACAGAGATTGAAAAGACTGGAGGAGAAGCAGGCTTTTAGGGTGAATCAAGGGTTTAACTGGGGACATATGGAGTCTAAGATGCATGTTAGACATTCAAGTAGAATTACCTACTATGCAGTTTTATTTAGGAATCTGAAACTCAGGGGAGAAGTCAAGGCTGGATATTTAAGTTTGCAAGTCAATACCAAACATATTTTTACATAAGAAGGAAAAAATATTGATATGATTTTGATAAGTTTTTAATAACCAGAAAGCTATATGCGTAATATGGTATCATTTTAATTAAAAAATAAATATATGCATAACTCTCTGCAGAGATAAATGATCAATACATATAACAAGGAGAGAACCAGAAGGACATACGCCAATATGTCATGAGTGTTATCTCTGGGTAGTAGAATTATTGATGACTTTTGTGTACTTGGGACATGCATGTATGAGTGTATGTATGCATGCATATTTTGCAAGTTTTCCTCAAAGGATGCTTTTGTAATTGGAAGAAGAAGCAATTATAAAATAAATGGCGCAAGATTTCCATCCTGGTCAAATGGAATAAGGATGATGCCAATGAGAAATTATGAAAATTGGAAATTAGAGTTAGTTTTGGGGGGATGATTTTTTACTTCCCTCGTAGAGGTTTTGTTTAAGACGATGTAGTAGACTGTACCTTTACATGTATTTGCTGTCCCTCCCGATGGGAGGATTTTACTTTTCACCTGTTGAAGGTGATGCGGTCACTTGGAGGTGAAGAGATAGCCTGGACTTTGTCACATTATCTTTCTCCTATTCTAAACAATCTGCAGCATTCCAGGTGGTGGATGATCTGTCATCCTGCATCCTGGAGTAAAGATGATTAAAGCAGAGCTGCAGCTGCCCTCTGAAGGTCTTTGTTTTTATAAACCACTGAGATTTTTGAATTGTTTGTTATCTCACCATAACCTAGCCCACCCTAACACAGATGAACATAAAATACAGAACATTTCTATTGGGCGGCTTGAAATACAGGCTTGGGGCATCAGTGGTAGGTCAGGATGGAAAATGTTGATTAAAAAGTCATCTGTGAGGTGGAGATTGGGACTGAAGAATGGATAAATTTTCTGAATGGAAAGTATAAGGGGAAGAGAAGAGGAATGGGCCTAGAGGAAGAGTCACTGTCAATCCATACAAAAAGAAGAGATATGAAAAGATAGGAGGGGGGATTTGACCAACAATGGCAGACCGTTGTAGTATCAGAAAAGAGAGCTAGGAGGGTAGTTACAAAGATCACAGGCCAAATTATGAGGGCAAAGAGCCATTGGATTTGCCCTGAAGGTGGTCATTGAAAACCTCTGAATTAGCAGTTTTAGCGGAGCTGTGGGGAAGGAAGTCAGGTTTCATAAGGTTATAGAGGGAGTCCATGCAGAGGAAATAGAGGAAGCTGGTGGAGGCCACTCCTTTAAAAAGCCTGGATGAGGCCGAAGAGAAATGGGACAAGTGGTAACCAGAAGGCCCCTACAAGGCTGTGACTTTTACACAAATATGACATACAATGCTGAACAAAGGATGTGCTGATCTTACAGAGGAAGGATGTGTTTTATTCCCAAAAAAAAACTCTTACATATGGGTAAAGTTATTCAAGAGACCCTATGCTGTCTAATATGCAACAAGTTTTTCTTTGCACCAGCATTAAGACTTCTAACAATAAGTAAAATATTCTATTTAGATACTTTTTACAGGAGATTTTGAAACTCTGATGACACTGACATACTACCTTTCAGAACATGGTACTGTTTAAAATTTTATTATTTTTATATTTATCTTCATATGTTTAAATTTGAAAAATTACAGGAAAGAGTACTTTTATAGTTATGTTTTTCTATTTACAAACCACCTCCTGTGTGCTGAATTTTGCCTCCCCAACATTTTTCAGGGGAGCATGGCCCTACTCGCACTTTGAGTTCAGATTTCTGGCCTTCAGAACTCTGAGAAAATAAATTTCTTTTGTTTTACGCTATCCAGTTTGTGGTAGTTTGTTACAGTAGTCCTGGGAAACTAACAAACCACCCCAAAGTTTAGTGACTTAAAACAGCCATTATTATTTCTCACAATTCTGTGGGTTGGCAATTTGGGCTGGGCTCAGCTGGACAGTTATTCTGCTGGTCTTCCTGTAGACATTCATATGGCTGCCATTATCGGGTGGCTCAAGTGAAGCTGTAGGGTCTAAGATGGGCTCACTCACAAGTCCAGGACCTTGGTGCTGACTGTTGGCTGAGCTTTCCCTCTTTGCATGGTCTCTTGTTGTTCAGAAACCTAGCTGGTCTTTTTTGCATTCTTAGCTGGTAAAGGGAACATTCTAAGAGAAGGAAGGTGGAAGCTGCAAGGCTTCTTGAGGCTTAAGTCTAGAACTCTCCAACGTCACTTCCACCACATTCATTGGTTAATGCAAGTCATAAGGCAACTCAGCTTCAAAGAGTAGGAGAATAGAATCAACCTATTGAAAGGAGGGGCTGCAAAATAGTTGGTCATTTTAACCAACCACAGCATCCAACCAAAAAAATTAATACTATCCCGTTTCAAATTTCAGAATGTTTAATCAGAAGGCCTTGTCTTTCCCTACGTATATCACAATACCCATTTTAGTGGCAGAGAAACTGAGACCAAATAAAACTGACTCCTTTAAAGTTACCAAGTGAGTCATGCTTTGTGAGAGACATGAAGACAACTATATGTCTGGAAGAGCTAAACATAGTCCTGCCTGGAGGCAGGTATATGAACTTAATAATCCCTTGAGATGCTCTTAAATCCCATAATTACACTGATGGACTCCAGATTGCAGAGCTGTCTGGTCCAGAGATAAAGCAGTGGTTTGAGAGTATCAGAGAGAGAAGGTGCCTGAAAATTGCCACATGTCCCCAAAGGCAGGATTTGAGGCTAAATTAAATGATAAAGAGTTACCAAGCTCTTTATTCTCAAGAGTTACCAAATAAGCTTAGAAACTCAATGACTGCTGCTGTCTAGTGTTAGTTCTGGAATGGGAGAATTAAAAATGAGTAGAAAAAGAAAATAGAGACAGAGAGACTAACATATCTGAAAGATAGGTGCTGTGGGCAGTCTTAGAAGGATCACCCCTATATCAATTAGGATTGCTTTTAGCTGCTGCAAGTAACAGCCAACCAAACCATCCAACGCTTTAAACAAATTAGGGGTTTATTTTTTTCTTTTCATTTATTTATTTATTTTTAAATTTAATTTTATTATTATTATACTTTAAGTTTTAGGGTACATGTGCACAACGTGCAGGTTTGTTACATATGTGTACATGTGCCATGTTGTTGTGCTGCACCCATTAACTCGTCATTTAGCATTAGGTATATCTCCTAATGCTATCCCTCACCCCTCCCCCCACCCCACAACAGTCCTCGGTGTGTGACATTCCCCTTCCTGTGTCCATGTGTTCTCATTGTTCAATTCCCACCTATGAGTGAGAACATGCGGTGTTTGGTTTTTTGTCCTTGCGAGAGTTTGCTGAGAATGATGGTTTCCAGTTTCATCCATGTCCCTACAAAGGACACAAACTCATCATTTTTTATGGCTGCATAGTATTCCATGGTGTATATGTGCCACATTTTCTTAATCCAGTCTATCGTTGTTGGACATTTGGGTTGGTTCCAAGTCTTTCCTATTGTGAATAGTGCCGCTATAAACATACGTGTGCATGTGTCTTTATAGCAGCATGATTTATAGTCCTTTGGGTATATAGCCAGTAATAGGATGGCTGGGTCAAATGGTATTTCTATTTCTAGATCCCTGAGGAATCGCCACACTGACTTCCACAATGGTTGAACTAGTTTACAGTCCCACCAGCAGTGTAAAAGTGTCCCTATTTCTCCACATCGTCTCCAGCACCTGTTGTTTCCTGACTTTTTAATGATCACCATTCTAACTGGTGTGAGATGGTATCTCATTGTGGTTTTGATTTGCATTTCTCTGATGGCCAGTGATGGTGAGCAATTTTTCATGTGTTTTTTGGCAGCATAAATGTCTTCTTTTGAGAAGTGTTTGTTCATATCCTTCGCCCACTTTTTGATGTGGTTGTTTGTTTTTTTCTTGTAAATGTGTTTGAGTTCATTGTAGATTCTGGATATTTGCCCTTTGTCAGATGAGTAGGTTGCAAAAATTTTCTCCCATTCTATAGGTTGCCTGTTCACTCTGATGGTAGTTTCTTTTGCTGTGCAGAAGCTCTTTAGTTTAATTAGATCCCATTTGTCAATTTTGGCTTTTGTTGCCATTGCTTTTGGTGTTTTAGACATGAAGTCCTTGCCCATGCCTATGTCCTGAATGGTATTGCCTAGGTTTTCTTCTAGGGTTTTTATGGTTTAGGTCTAACATTTAAGTCTTTAATCCATCTTGAATTAATTTTTGTATAAGGGGTAAGGAAGGGAACCAGTTTCAGCTTTCTACATATGGCTAGCCAGTTTTCCCAGCACCATTTATTAAATAGGGAATCCTTTCCCCTTTGCTTGTTTTTGTCAGGTTCGTCAAGGATCAGATAGTTGTAGATATGCGGCGTTATTTCTGAGGGCTCTGTTCTGTTCCATTGGTCTGTATCTCTGTTTTGGTACCAGTACCATGCTGTTTTGGTTACTGTAGCCTTGTAGTATAGTTTGAAGTCAGGTAGTGTGATGCCTCCAGCTTTGTTCTTTTGGCTTAGGATTGACTTGGCGATGCGGGCTCTTTTTTGGTTCCATATGAACTTTAAAGTAGTTTTTTCCAATTCTGTGAAGAAAGTCATTGGTAGCTTGATGGGGATGGCTTGAATCTATAAATTACCTTGGGCAGTATGGCCATTTTCAGGATATTGATTCTTCCTACCCATGAGCATGGAATGTTCTTCCATTTGTTTGTATCCTCTTTTATTTCCTTGAGCAGTGGTTTGTAGTTCTCCTTGAAGAGGTCCTTCACATCCCTTGTAAGTTGGATTCCTAGGTATTTTATTCTCTTTGAAGCAATTGTGAATGGGAGTTCACTCACGATTTGGCTCTCTGTCTGTTATTGGTGTATAAGAATGCTTGTGATGTTTATACATTGATTTTGTATCCTGAGAATTTGCTGAAGTTGCTTATCAGCTTGAGGAGATTTTGGGCTGAGACTATGGGGTTTTCTAGATATAAATCATGTCATCTGCAAACAGGGACAATTTGACTTCCTCTTTTCCTAATTGAATACCCTTTATTTCCTTCTCCTGCCTGATTCCCCTGGCCAGAACTTCCAACACTATGTTGAATAGGAGTGGTGAGAGAGGACATCCCTGTCTTGTGCCAGTTTTCAAAGGGAATGCTTCCAGTTTTTGCCCATTCAGTATGATATTGGCTGTGGGTTTGTCATAGATAGCTCTTATTATTTTGAAATACATCCCATCAATACCTAATTTATTGAGAGTTTTTAGCATGAAGCGTTGTTGAATTTTGTCAAAGGCCTTTTCTGCTTCTATTGAGATAATCATGTGGTTTTTGTCTTTGGTTCTGTTTATATGCTGGATTACATTTATTGATTTTTGTATCTTGAACCAGCCTTGCATCCCAGGGATGAAGCCCACTTGATCATGGTGGATAAGCTTTTTGATGTGCTGCTGGATTCGGTTTGCCAGTATTTTATTGAGGATTTTTGCATCAATGTTCATCAAGGATATTGGTCTAAAATTCTCTTTTTTGGTTGTGTCTCTGCCCGGCTTTGGTATCAGGATGATGCTGGCCTCATCAAATGAGTTAGGGAGGATTCCCTCTTTTTCTATTGATTGGAATAGTTTCAGAAGGAATGGTACCAGCTCCTCTTTGTACCTCTGGTAGAATTTGGCTGTGAATCCATCTGGTCCTGGACTCTTTTTGGTTGGTAAGCTATTGATTATTGCCTCAATTTCAGAGCCTGTTATTGGTCTATTCAGAGATTCAGCTTCTTCCTGGTTTAGTCTTGGGAGGGTGTATGTGTCGAGGAATTTATCCATCTCTTCTAGATTTTCTAGTTTACTTGCATAGAGGTGTTTATAGTATTCTCTGATGGTAGTTTGTATTTCTGTGGGATCGGTGGTGATATCCCCTTTATCATTTTTTACTGCGTCTATTTGATTCTTCTGTCTTTTCTTCTTTATTAGTCTTGCTAGCGGTCTATCAATTTTGTTGATCCTTTCAAAAAACCAGCTCCTGGATTCATTAATTTTTTGAAGGTTTTTTTTGTGTTTCTGTTTCCTTCAGTTCTGCTCTGATCTTAGATATTTCTTGCCTTCTGCTAGCTTTTGAATGTGTTTGCTCTTGCTTTTCTAGTTCTTTTAATTGTGATGTTAGGGTGTCAATTTTAGATCTTTCCTGCTTTCTGTTGTGGGCATTTAGTGCTATAAATTTCCCTCTACACACTGCTTTGAATGTGCCCCAGAGATTCTGGTATGTTATGTCTTTGTTCTTGCTGGTTTCAGAGAACATCTTTATTTCTGCCTTCATTTCATTATTTACCCAGTAGTCATTCAGGAGCAGATTTTTCAGTTTCCATGTAGTTGAGTGGTTTTGAGTGAGTTTCTTAATCCTGAGTTCTAGTTTGATTGCACTGTGGTCTGAGAGACAGTTTGTTATAATTTCTGTTCTTTTACATTTGCTGAGGAGTGCTTTACTTCCAACTATGTGGTCACTTTTGGAGTAGGTATGGTGTGGTGCTGGAAAGAATGTATATTCTGTTGATTTGGGGTGCAGAGTTCTGTAGATGTCTATTAGGTCCGCTTGGTGCAGAGCTGAGTTCAATTCCTCGGTATCCTTGTTAACTTTCTGTCTCATTGATCTGTCTAATGTTGACAGTGGGGTGTTAAAGTCTCCCATTATTATCGTGTGGGAGTCTAAGTCTCTTTGTAGGTCACTAAGGACTTGCTTTATGAATCTGGGTTCTCCTGTATTGGGTGCATATATATTTAGGATAGTTAGCTCTTCTTGTTGAATTGATCCCTTTACCATTATGTAATGGCCTTCTTTGTCTCTTTTGATCTTTGTTGGTTGAAAGTCTGTTTCATCAGAGACTAGGATTGCAACCCCTGCCTTTTTTTTGTTTTCCATTTGCTTGGTAGATCTTCCTCCTTCCCTTTATTTTGAGCCTATGTGTGTCTCTGCGTGTGAGATGGGTTTCCTGAATACAGCACACTGATGGGTCTTGACTCTTTATCCAATTTGCCAGTCTGTGTCTTTTAATTGGAGCATTTAGTCCATTTACATTTAAGGTTAATATTGTTATGTGTGAATTTGATCCTGTCATTATGATGTTAGCTGGTTATTTTGCTTGTTAGTTGATGCAGTTTCTTCCTAGCCTTGATGGTCTTTACAATTTGGTATGTTTTTGCAGTGGCTGGTATCGGTTGTTCCTTTCCATGTTTGGTGCTTCCTTCAGGAGCTCTTTTAGGGCAGGCCTGGTGGTGACAAAATCTCTCAGCATTTGCTTGTCTGTAAAGGACTTTATTTCTCCTTCACTTATGAAGCTTAGTTTGGCTGGATATGAAATTCTGGGTTGAAAATTCTTTTCTTTAACAATGTTGAATATTGGCCCCCACTCTCTTCTGGCTTGTAGGGTTTCTGCCAAGAGATCTGCTGTTAGTCTGATAGGCTTCCCTTTGTGGGTAACCTGACCTTTCTCTCTGGCTGCCCTTAACGTTTTTCCCTTCATTTCAACTTTGGTGAATCTGACAATTATGTGTCTTGGAGTTGCTCTTCTCGAGGAGTATCTTTGTGGCGTTCTCTGTATTTCCTGAATTTCAATGTTGGCCTGCCTTTCTAGATTGGGGAAGTTCTCCTGGATAATATCCTGTAGAGTGTTTTCCAACTTGGTTCCATTTTCCCCGTCACTTTCAGGTACACCAATCAGACGTAGATTTGGTCTTTTCACATAGTCCCATATTTCTTGGAGGCTTTGTTTGTTTCTTTTTACTCTTTTTTCTCTAAACTTCTCTTCTCACTTCATTTCATTCATTTCGTCTTTCATCACTGATACCCTTTTTTCCAGTTGGTCGCATCGGCTACTGAGGCTTCTGCATTCGTCACGTAGCTCTTGTGCCTTGGTTTTCAGCTCCATCAGGTCCTTTAAAGACTTCTTTGCATTGGTTATTCTAGTTATCCATTCGTCTAATTTTTTTTCAAAGCTTTTAACTTCTTTGCCATTGGTTCGAATGTCCTCCTGTAGCTCGGAGTAATTGGATCGTCTGAAGCCTTCTTCTCTCAACTCATCAAAGTCATTCTCCGTCCAGCTTTGTTCCATTGCTGGTGAGGAGCTGCGTTCCTTTGCAGGAGGAGAGGCATTCTCATTTTTAGAGTTTCCAGTTTTTCTGCTCTGTTTTTTTCCCATCTTTGTGGTTTTATCTACCTTTGGTCTTTGATGATAGTGACGTACAGATGGGTTTTTGGTGTGGATGTCCTTTCTGTTTGTTATTTTTCCTTCTAACAGACAGGACCCTCAGCTGCAGGTCTGTTGGAGTTTGCTAGAGGTCCACTCCAGACCCTGTTTGCCTGGGTATCAGCAGCAGTGGCTGCAGAGCAGCGGATATTGGTGAACCGCAAATGCTGCTGCCTGATCGTTCCTCTGGAAGTTTTGTCTCAGAGGAGTACCCGGCCGTGTGAGGTGTCAGTCTGCCCCTACTAGGGGGTGCCTCCCAGTTAGGCTACTCGGGGGTTGGGGACCCACTTGAGGAGGCAGTCTGCCCGTTCTCAGATCTGAAGCTGCGTGCTGGGAGAACCACTCCTCTCTTCAAAGCTGTCAGAGAGGGACATTTAAGTCTGCAGAGGTAACTGCTGTCTTTTTGTTTGTCTGTGCCCTGCCCCCAGAGGTGGAGCCTACAGATGCACGCAGGCCTCCTTGAGCTGTGGTGGGCTCCACCCAGTTCGAGTTTCCCAGCCGCTTTGTTTACCTAATCAAACAACTAACTTGGCAATGGTGGGCACCCCTCCCCCAGCCTTGCTGCCACCTTGCAGTTTGATCTCAGACTGCTGTGCCAGCAATGAGCGAGACTCCATGGGCATAGGACCCTCTGAGCCATGTGTGGGATATAATCTCCTGGTGTGCCGTTTTTTAAGCCTGTTGGAAAAGTGCAGTATTAGGGTGAGAGAGACCCAATTTTCCAGGTGCCGTCTGTCATCCTTTCTTTGACTAGGAAAGGGAATTCCCTGACCCCTTGCACTTCCCGAGTGAGGTGATGCCTTGCCCTGCTTCGGCTCACCCATGTTGCGCTGCACCCACTGTCCTGTACCTACTGTCTGGCACTCCCCAGTGAGATGAACCTGGTACCTCAGTTGGAAATGTAGAAATCACCCGTCTTCTGTGTCGCTCGCACTGGGAGCTGTAGACTGGAGCTGTTCCTATTCGGCCATCTTGGCTCCTCCCCTTATTTATTTTTTTCTTACATAACAAGAATGCCAGTGGTTGGCCCTGCAGGCTTGGTGTCATGGCCCCCAAGGTACCACTGGAGACTCCGGTTCTTTGTGTCTTTGTGTCCCACCAACCTTAGTGTGTGGCTTTCATCCTTATGGTCACAGGATGACTCCTAAAACTCTGTACAGTGAATCAGTATTGGAGACAGGAAGAAGAAAGAAGGTAAAAAAGACATGCCAACTAACTTTGCTCCCATTAAGAAGCTCTTCTAGAAGCTCACATAGTTACATTTGTTTATGTATTTCATTATTCAGGGCTGTGTTAGCTCTGTCTACAAGGGAGATTGGCAAATGTAGTTTTCATTAGCCCAGCACATTGTCACCCCCAACAAAACTAGGGTTGAGTTAGAATGAAGGGTCTAGTGCATATTGATAGGCCACTAGTAGTTTCTGCACAGCCTCCAACAATTGCTGTGGATGTAGATTAGTAACAGAACTTCCACTATGGCATCATAGCACCTCTATCCCACTAGTACCTGTAGTAGGTCCAAATCATCTAATTCCAGGAGCCTGGCTTAAAGAAGAGGAATATTGAGGCTTCTAGGTCCAGTATTAATCAAGGTAAGCTAGCTGTGAGAACAAACAATCTCAAAATCTCAGTGAACGAAACCAACAAAAACTTATTTCATGTTTATATCACAGTCTGATGCAGATCGAGTGGTTCTCCTCCAAGCAGTGACTCAGGGACCCAGGCTGCTTCCATCTTACAGCTCTACCATCTTGTGACTTTCAGATTATGTTGGCATCATTCAGCCAGTGACTAGGAAGAAGAGAGAATGAAAGATTGTGCACCCAATTCTTAAATACCTCCACTCAACAGTGGGACACATAGCTTCTACTCACACTTCCCTGGGGAGGACTGCTTACAAGATTCATCAATCTGCAAGGAGGGCTGGGGGAATATATTATAGTTCTTGCCTGGCGGCACTTCCAGCAGGAACACTTCACTATGAAAAGGGAGCACAAGTCTTTGGGGGACAGCTAGCCTTCTGTGCCACAAAAGCCCGGTCACAAAGAAAAAGCCATTACCAAAATGTTCCATAAACAATGTAGACCTACTGTGGTTTGCTGTTGTCTGATAGATAAAAACTGTGTTGTTTTAGTCACAAGGATTTGGATGTGGGAGCTGCAAGGAAAGCAAAAGCCAAACAAGTACAGCTGAAGCACCTGAGATCCTAGGAGGAGACAAGAAGAATACAAGGTGTCATTGTCCTATCAGCCAGGCAGAAAGATGGTAGGAAACAAGGCCATTTAAAATCTAATTGCAATTGCAGGGGCTGGGTGCTGTGGCTTACGCCTGTAATCCCAGCACTTTGGGAGGCTGAGGCAGGTGGATCACTTCAGCTCAGGAGTTCAAGACCAGCCTGGGCAACGTGGTGCAACCTAGTCTCTACAAAAAATACAAAAATTAGCCAGGCATGGTGGCAGGCGCCTGTAGTCCCAGCCACTCAGGAGGCCAAGATGGAAGGATCAATTGAGCCTGGGAGGTTGAGGCTTCAGTGAGCTGTGATTGTACCACTGCACTCCAGTCTGGGTGACAGAACAAGACCCTGTCTCAAAAAAAATAATAATAAAATAAAATCTAATTGCAGGCAAGGCCACAGGAAGTGGCAAGTGCAACTAAAGACTTCCTAGAAATCCCACGCATTGATAAGCAGCCGGGTTGTTCAGCCAGTTTTTTTTTCTGAGAACAACCAATTTTAAAATATTTTAGGAAAAACCACAATATTGAGATATTTTTAAACAGCTTATATTTAAACAGCATATATTTAAACAAAGTGATTAATTTAGAATTCATATTTTATTTGAGAAAAAAACAAGATGTTCCTGGTCTGGCAGATGACATTGTAAATTGTTCACTCCCACTTGTGGAATAGCTGAGTTATAGTCCAGCCCCTCCTCTGTAGAGGAGGATTTATAGGAGAAGACGAGTCACGTTACTTTTTGTGACTATTTTTCTTTGCGTTTGTTGACTCCTCTTGTTTTATTCACCTTCTAATCATTGAATAATCTGTACAATCAGACTGCCTTATTCATGTTGGCAGTTGTTTTAATAATAACAATGCACAGAGCCATTGCTACTAACAGAAAGCAGGGCAGACCTTTGAGTCTGAGTTTGGGGATACAAGTTTGATTCCATCCCAGCTCCACTGATTCCCAGCGAGATGTGGTTCAACATCATAGGACCAAATGAAATAAAAAGCATGAAAATGCTACACAAATCGAAGAGTGCTAAAGACATATTAATGAAACATCTGTAAAATGGGAACAAGTACCACGTTTCTGAGGTAACATGTAATACAACTGGCACAGGGTTCCACACTTGGTAGATACTCAAAAAAGAAAATAAAAAGTTAACATGGACAAAGTAAAATAAACTGGAAATAGGAGACGGAGAAGTGTTAAAACAACAGCCACCATAATAATGTAAAGTAGGATTTCAGCTCCTTTACAAGCACAGAGGTTATATGGTAAGTCCTCACTTTATGTTGTCAGTAAGTTCTTGGAAAGAGTGTCTTTATGTAAAACAACATAAAGCAAAACCAATTTTGCCATAGGCTAATGGATATAAACAAGAGTTAAGTTCCAGTACATACGTGATGGCATATTTCCAGTTACAAAATATCACCAAACTTCTAAATAAAGACCAAAAGACTCCTAATATTAAACATTGAAATAAATGTGAGCTATACTTGCATATAAGAAAAAGTAATGCAAACAAGTACAATAATTATTTACTGAGTTATTCCAGTTCGGGGTCGTGGATGGCCAGAGTCTATCCCAGCCGTCCAGGGCCAAGTTTGGAACCCACCCTGGCCAGGACGCCATCCTATCACAGCTTGCACTCACACACACTCTCACTGGGACCATTTAGACACACCGATTCACCTACTCTGTGCATGTTTGGGATGTCAAGGAAACCGGAGCACCCTGAGAAAGCCCACATGGGAGAACATGCACACTCCACACAGATGGTGGCTCCAGCCAGGGATTGATTTATTTTCTCATCAATGTTATAACCAAATGACTTTGAATGAAACAATGTTATTTGATAACCTGCTGTATTTAGAGTTCACAAAATTTATCCCTCTGAAACACATACACACATGCATGGCTGCACATACACATGCACACACACACTGCACACAATTAATGCTAAACTTGAAAGAGATTTAAAGGCAAAAAGGAAAGTTGGACTTTAAATTTCCCCTGGACCTCACATTTTCTGGGTACTGAAAGGTATGGTAGATACACATGATTGCCTTTTCCAAAAATAACTTCTATGGAAAATCCTGAGAGTTATAAGAGACTACAAAGGTGATTTGATAGAGCCACTTAAGTAATGTATGCAATATGATCACCAGGTATACTTGTATGAGAGATGGGAAAGAAAGGAAATGTTGAAAGAGCAGAACCATGAAGGAGAAGAAGCAATTGATCCTGAAGAATAGCAACTGTAGTCAGGGATTGGAGACCTGTAAACAAGTTTGCTATTCTTTTCAAAAATGAGGAATAGCTTCTTATTACAAAAGCTGTATGTATAAATTATAGAAAAGTCAGAAGTGCAGATAAGCAAATACTTTAAAAATAAAAATTATCTCTAATTCTTTGACTTAATCATTTTAACAGCTTGATTTATATTTTTTCAGATACACACATACATACATACTTCTACAAAACTGGAAGTATGCTTATATATTGTATCATAACCTGCTTTTTTATTTTAAAAATATCATGAACAACTTTTCATGTCATTAAATATTCTTGCATTATATTTCTAATGAATGCATAACATTCCATTGTAAGGATACAGTGTAATTTAACTCAGTCTGTATTGAGCTACATTGATTTCCAGTTATTCACATTAGAAACAGTACACCACTGAATAAATTTATGCATTCATCTTTGCTTACCTCTTTAATGATTCTTCACGATAAATGCTAGAAATAGAACCACAGACTTAAAGGTCTCCATTGATATGTGTGGCTCCCTTGTTTTCCTTTGCAAGGTTTTTTGTGGCATCTGCCTTTAAAAGGTTAAAGATATTTTTACTTATAACATCCCTGAACTTTACCTCAAGTCTTGGGGAAAGTTATTGAAAAGTAGTTTGTGTTCAAATAAGTACAAACTGGCAAGGTCAATCTTTTATACATGTTATCAGAAACAAATCAACTTCATAAGATGGAACTAAACCCATTATTATGATTGAGTCAGCAAACCTAAAGATGTATTTGGTTTGGACAAGTACTATTAATTCCTTAAGTTCCCTGTGGCCACAATTTTTTTTTTAAATGAATGTTTTTCTGAGTAATCTTGGTCCTATTTGAGGCCATCTTCATATGCACCACCAATATTTCCAGCTATACCCAACAGGTAAACTAGCCCTCTGTAGGCAATTAAATGTATATTTTCCTGAAGAAAGTAAGATTATATAGAATATAAGTATAAGGTCACCTAGAAGAGCTATTAATGTATTATGGACAATTTCTTTTTATTGCCAGAGCTACATGTTACTTATATTTAAGTCTGATATTTAATTCTCTATTATATTCCCTTAATGAATTAATTAATTCATCCATTCATATGACAGATATTTCTTGAGCACTTACTTGTGCCAGGCACTGTGTTAGACTCTGGGGATTTGGAAAGACCCTGCTGCCCTCATTAAACTTACATTCCAATGATGGAAACAGATCATCTGTAAGTGCGTAAACTAATATATCATGTCAGATAATGTCTCATTTCCTTATCTCTTAAATAAAAAAATATTGTATTCCATAGGGCTGTTATGAGAACTGAGTGAGACTATGTGGAAATTACCATACAGATGTTTAAAAAATATTATTTCTTTTTCCTCTTATCTTTTAGAAAAGGGAAAATGATTTGTATAAATCATTAAATACTCCCTTGATATTACAAAACTAGCAAATTGTTTTTTGATTTTATTTTTTAAATTGTCACATAATAATTGTACATATTCGTAGTGGTACATAGTGATGTTTTGGTACATATAGTGATCAGATCAGGACAATTAGCATATCCATCATCTCAAACTCTAATCATTTCTTTCTATTGGGCATGTTCAATATCCTCCCTTTAAGTATTTGAAACGACACAATACATTATTGTTAACTACCTCATCCCACAGTAGTATAGAGCACTAGAACATATTCCTCCTATGTAGCTGTAATTTCATATCCCTTAACAAGTCTCTCCCATCTTTCCCTTCCCCCTACCCTTCCTAGCCTCCAGTAAACTCTGTTCTACTTTTTGCTTCTATGAGATCAAAGTTTTTTAGCTTCTGCATGTGAGTGAGAATGTGAAGTGTTTAACTTTCTGTTCCTGGCTTATTTCACTTGGTGTAATGTCCTCCATTTCCATCCATATTGCTGCAAATAACAGGATTTCATTTTTTAATGGATACCATTCCAGTGTGTATCTATCCCACATTTTCTTTATCCATTCATTTATTGTCAGACACGTAAGTTGATTCCATATCTTGGCTATTGTGAAAATGCTCCAGGAAACATGGGGGCGAAGATGTCTCTTCAATATAATAATCTTTTCCTTTGGATAAATTCCCAGGAGTGGGATTGCTAGATCATATGGTAGTTCTAATTAGCAAATTCTATATTCTATATTAAAGGAAGGAATAGGTAAATTTTTTTCAAATTTTTTATTTTGTTAAAGATGGAGTGATCCTCCCACTTCAGCCTCCTGAGTAGCTAGGATTACAGAGGTGAGCCACAGCACCTGGCATGGGATAGGTAAATATTTTTTAAAATGTTTGTTTTGTTTCAGGCAAAATTAGGTATCAACTGTTTCTCCACAAAGAAGAGCAGCTTAAGCCTTCACAGCACATAGTTCTGATAATTCAGGTCTTTTGCCATTTCTCAAACATAGCTATCTTGTGTTGCTACATGCAATCTGCAGGACCTTTTAAGAATCGTACATTTCATCTCTCTGGGCCTCAGTTTCCTGAAGATGAAGTTATGTTATATGGTTCGTAAAGTTCATTTCAGGGCTAACTTCACTTTGTCCTTGTAAAAATTATTTCCCTGGTGGATTCACTCCCCACCCCACCACCCCCCAAAAAATGACTGCTATGCTCCAAATTTCTTCTTTGAGAAGAAATTTGGGACCCAAGCCAATCAAAAATGATAAACACTTGACTATGATTTTTTTCAAGACTCTGTTTTACAGAGAAGTGGAAAGATCTACTGTGGAATGCTTATATTTTAATTTGTCCTCATTGATAGGAGAGGACAAATGTAAACTAGGAGAAATGGAAAAACCAGTGATACATGTCTTGTTATGTTAAAGGAAAAAGCTAGAGACAATATGATTATTAATAATTATTTTTTAAAATTAATTCTTGCATTTATTGAGCACCTGCTATATCCCTCATATGCATTACCTTGTATAAGTCTTGGAACAGCCCAAAAAGTTAAGAGTGTTCTTATTCTCCCAAGGATGCAGATATGGAAACTGAAACTGAGTATGGTTATGCAGTATGTGAGTGGCAATGCTGCCATAGAAACTCAAGTCTAGCTGAGACCAAACCCATGTTTTTAACCACTTGCTTCTTGCCTTTGCCAATCATTGCCACCAACGAGTCAAAACTTACTTGTTGCTGGAATATGGTTTCATCCTGGCCTTCCACGGAATCTGTTGAGCTTGTTTTTTTTTTCCATATGCCTTAATATGTTTAGTTTCACCTCAGATGAATCAGAGGATTTACTTTCAAGAAAGATGGACCCTGTCCACTCTAAACAGTACCAGAGGTAGCCTTATAGCATCAGAAAATCCTGTGGTAGTATCTCTTCATCGGAACTTGGAATATGATTTTAAGAGTTTTTTCTATCTTTTCATTAGAGCAGGCCAACACTGACTTGATTTTTCTCTGAAATTAGCTGTGGACAAAGATTCCTTTTCAAACTAAAGATTCTAAGCTTATTTTCCCCCATCACTTTATCAAAACTAGAAACAGTCCATTAAAAACACTGCCCAGCCGTCAGGGGCTTAATCAACTCAGTGGTATAAAGCATGAAACTTGATTCTGAGATCCAGGAGAGAATATCTGGATTGCCGGGAGGTGATCTTTATATATGTTTCTTTACGTGTATAACAAATACATTTCAATTCGCGTCTAGCCACTTAAAACCAGCGCATGTTTCTGACCCTGAGTGCTGCTGACATTGTGAATCGCACTCTGCAAACAGAACATGGGTCACTGTTGTTTTCCTGATCTGGGAAGGCATCATGGTGTGGTGAAAGGGACACTGCGCTGCTGATCAGACTTGGGTTCTGTCTCTCCTCTGCTACCAGTGAAATGAATTTCGGATGCAAAGTGGAAAGATCAGTTGCTTCTTGGCCTCTTTGCTAAGATCAAGGGAAGAAGAAAGATCAGATTAGTCCCGTGACAGTCCAATATTTACTGACTGACCCATGTTCTGTTTCATCTCAAGATTTCCAGGGGGCTCCAATTTGGACCACTGCAGCGGTCCCAACTGCCAACCTATGTTTTCCCTTCTTCCCTACCTTTCCCCCTGCAGCCTCAAGTGGTTCCAGATAGAGTGTTATTCCGTGTATCTCACTGTCTGAATCTAGAGGACTCTGATACCCAAATGTGTTTCTCGGCGTATGTCAATGAAAGGGACTCTTTGGCCCACATTCCGCCTTTCTCTTCACAACTCCATCATCGGCATCCTCAAAGACAATCCGTGGTGCCTACTACTCCTCATCTTATTGACATCATTTTAATGTGAGCTCTCGCCGGGCGCAGTGGCTCACGCCTGTAATCCCAGCACTTTGGGAGGCCGAGGCGGGCGGATCACGAGGTCAGGAGATCGAGACCATCCTGGCCAACATGGTGAAACCCCGTCTCTACTAAAAATACAAAAAAAAATTAGCCGGGCGTGGTAGCGGGCGCCTGTAGTCCCAGCTACTCGGGAGGCTGAGGCAGAAGAATGGTGTGAACCCGGGAGGCGGAGCTTGCAGTGAGCGGAGATTGCGCCACTGCCCTCCAGCCTGGGAGACAGAGCAAGACTCCGTCTCAAAAAAAAAAAAAAAAAAAAAAACTTAGCTCTCAAAGTTTTCCTCCACATTCCATGAAAATACACTTTACAGTCTAGTATTCCCCCCACCACACACACACACACACACACGCACACACATATATACTGAAACGAAACCATATCCAACTTCATTTCCATTTCCAATTCATTCAACATTTTCTGTTCTGTTCTATTGCATTTAAAAAACGCTCGTCACAAGCCACTAAACTGATCTCAGATCAGACTTTAATAAATCAGACTCCCCCTTTTATACACACAGAGCACTCTCTACTGTTTCTTCCTAGTACTTGTCACAATTTGTAAGTCCTAAATCATGTGATTGCCTACTTAATGTCTCCCCCAACCTGCCCCTGGTGTTCTGTAAACTTCAAGAGGATATGTTTTGCTCACCTTTGAATTTTTAGAGCCCATACAACACCTATCATATCATAAATGTTTAATAAATATTTATTAAAAGAATTAATAAATGAATGTGGCCAACCCTATTCAGGTCTGCATGGTTCCTCCCTAGAGTTCCATCACACTTCACAGATCTAAAGTTTGCTCCCAGCTGTGGAGATTTGAAGCTCAAAACTGCTGGAGGTGCTTTCCACCATAGCTCGTGAAGGCCCCATTGGTGTTTTCTTCCTAGTCCGTCTCTAGTTGATCATGACAGATGGGCCAGTATGTTTTGAAGAAGACTGGCTGCTGCCTCACCAAATTCTGGGGGCAGGTGCCTTTCTCCAGGGGAATTCATGAAGAGACTCTCCAGGGGCAGGGCAGACCACTGGGAAAAACAAGACCCTTGGGTTTTCTGACCACTGGCCACTTGTTTTTCCCACATCAGGAGAGTTTATCATCCGTGCTCATCCACCTCCTGAGGTTGCTTTGCTGGTGCTGATTTCAGGTCCTAGGCCCCTAAGGCCTCACACTCACTCCACAAGCCACCTACACAGCTGTAGTTATTTTCAGCTGACAGCTAGGTTATTTTGCCTTCCAAGATATTTTCTTTTATTTATTTATTTATTTATTTATTTTTTGAGATGAAGTCTCACACTGTCACCCAGGCTGGAGTGCAGTGGCACAACCTCAGCTCACTGCAACCTCCACCTCCTGAGTTCCAGTGATTCTCCTACCTCAGCCTCCCCAATAGCTAGGATTACAGGCAAGCACCACCATGCCTGGCTGATTTTTTTGTATTTTTTTGTACAGATGGTGTTTCACCATGTTGGCCAGGCTGGTCTCGAACTCCTGACCTCAGGTGATCTGCCCTCCTCAGCCTCCCAAAGTGCTGGGATTACATGCATGAGCCACCATGCCCGGCCAATAGTTTCTTTTTTGATAGGCAGCTCTTAAAGCCCTCAGAATACATCTCTAATGATGAAATCATCAGGCAACTTGACAAAGAGTGAAGAAATTGAAGGGTTCTCTCAATAGCATCCCAAGGAGGCTGACCCACACCCTACTGCCTACCATAGGCTGGCTTCATGTGCTCTAGTGCTGTGAATAAAGGAAAAAACTAATATGTTGAAGCATTTGTTTAGTGCCAGGAGGCAGGTACTTTCTCAGATAACCTTTTTCTTCTCACATAATTCCAGGTCATTGGCAGAATAGAGATGCAAACCAAGAACTTGGGCAGCACCAAGATGTAGATGCTAAAACTTTAAACTTGCTGGAGAAAATGATATGGGACTTTGAAATAATTATTCAGACAATTTAGGCAAGCAAACAAAAGCAATTAAAAATTGGGCATCTGGCTGGGCATGGTGGCTCACGCCTGTAACCCCAGCACTTTGGGAGGCCAAGGAGGGTGGATTGCCTGAGCTCAGGAGTTCAAGACCAACCTGGGCAACATGGTGAAACCTAGTCTCTACTAAAAATACAAAAAATTGGCCAGGCATAGTGGCGTACCTGTAGTTCCAGCTACTTGGGAGGCTAAGGTGGGAGGATTGCTTGAGCCTGGGAGATGGAGCTTGCAGTGACCTGAGACTGTGCCACTGCACTCCATCCTAGGTGACAGAGTGACACCCATCTCAGAAAAAAAAAATGGGCATCTGGCCAGGTGTGGTTGCTCATGCCTATAATCCCAACACTGGAAGGCCAAGTCTGGAGGATTCTTTGAAGCCAGGAGTTTGAGACCAGCCTGGGCAACATAGCGTGACCCCATCTCTACAAAAAAATTAAAATTAAAATTAACCAGACATGGTTGTGAGCACCTGTAGTCCCACCTACTAGAAAGGCTAAGGCAGGAGGATCATCAAGGCTGCAGTGAGCTAAGATCGCACCACTGCACTCCAGTCTGGGTGACAGAGTGAGACCCTGTCTCAGGAAAAAAGGAGGCATCCAAAAAAATGTTCCCTTAGATCCATTTTTTGTGTGACAGAGACAGGAGAGGTGATGAAAGGGAATGTAAGAGTATTTAAGGGATTATTTCTTTATGGTAGCAGAAGGACAAAGACATGTTTGAAAAATTTTTAATATTGTATAAAATGATGATATTTTCTTAGTGGTCTTGTTGTTGAATCCAGAGATTGTGGTCATGTAATTCATAGGTAATTTATCAGTTATTATTTATTTTTTAAAGCTTTTATTTATTTATTATTTATTTTAGAGATGAAGTCTTGCAGTGTTGCCCAGGCTGGCCTAGAATTCCCGGGCTCAACTGATCCTCCTATCTCAGCCTCCCTAGTAGCTGGGACTATAGGCACACACCACTGTGCCTGTCTAATTTATCAACTTTTAAATGAGATCATCTGCAAGTTCAAGAAAGTTAGATAAAGGGTGATACCACAGAAAAAAAATAAGATTTTTCTCTTTAAGATGAATATTGAATTTAGAATTCCTTAATTAACATTGAGGATCACATGCGAGCTACAGATAGGGAATACTGAGTATTTAAAGCGTTCTGAATGACCTGAGTGTTTTCCTTCTGATGCTTATTAAAAACATTTACCACTTACAGCTGAATTGGAATATAGTTCTACATAAATTGTTATTTACACCTGATATACAGAAAGAAATGTGTTTCCTTATTTATCATACTATTAATTTGAATGTGCTATTCTTTTTTTAATTGCTTTAAAGTCAATTGGGGAATCAGATTATGAATATCTATTTTACTGCTTCCACATTTCCTCAGTTAATCAAATACGACAAGTTAGTGAGCTTGTGGAATTTACTTGAATTTCCTAATCTTTTAACTGAGAGGGTATTTTCGACAGCAAGTATTTTGTAGCATCCATTTGTCATTTTTTAAATATTCAAACTAGTTTTTTTTTAAATAATGCCAAGTACACTTAGTGCCTAGTAAATGCTGGCCACTGTTATTGCTGTTGTCATTATTCTTTCTTGTTTGTTTGTTTGAGACGGAGTCTCGCTCTGTCGCCCAGGCTGAAGTGCAGTGGTGTGATCTCGGCTCACTACAAGCTCCGCCTCCCGGGTTCACGCCCTTCTCCTGCCTCAGCCTCCCGAGTAGCTGGGAATACAGGCGCTCACCACCACGCGCGGCTAATTTTTTGTATTTTTTTTAGTAGAGACGGGGTTTCATCGTGTTAGCCAGAATGGTCTCAATCTCCTGACCTCGTGATCCACCCGCCTCGGCCTCCCAAAGTGCTGGGATTACGGCAGAGAAATGTTTGTTTCAAAAGTGTGGTAGTCTCTAAGGAAATGAATACTTCCAGACTAAATTCTGTTTATAGTATTATCATTAATAAATAAACTAAAACATTACTTCTGTTTCATTGCCCCAATGTATATTGTATTAAAATGTTCTTTTCTGATCTTCTCTAAGTTAAAAAAAAAAAAAAAAGAAACAAAGTTGAGTAAACAAGCTGAGCAAACTTTGTGTTGAAACTTTAATATGTCCGAGGAAAACAATCTTGCGTTAAGTCCAATACAGAGAGTCTGATAATTTGGTGGAGCAGAGAGCCTCATGTGAGGTGGTTTTTCGTGAACACCATCTCTGAGGTGTCACCTCCTACCACAGTCACTGTCCACCCTGGGCTTTGCCTCTCAAGCACCAGGGCTCAGCTCTCTTGTTTTGCCTGTTTCTCCCTATAGTCTCCCTGGCCTGTGCCTTTTAGACAAAACAGATTAACATCACCTTTAAGCCGTCAACGCTGAACATTCTGTCTTTATAAGGCCTGACTCATGACCAATTTTATTTGGTCAATTTTACCTTCCTTCCTTTCAAAGGAACACCATTTGCCTATGTCAAGTGTTCTCTTTCTCTTATTTTTCCCTTCCTTCTGTCTTTCTTTCCTTCCTTCCTTCCTCCCTCCCTCCTCTCTCCTCTCTTTCTTCCTTCCTTGCCTCCTTCCATCCTTCCCTCCCTCTCTCTCTTTCTTTCTTTCTCTTCCTTTCTTTCTCTCTGTCTTTCTTTCTCTCTTTCTTTCTTTCCATCTTCTTTTCTTTCTATGTTTCTTACTTTTGATGTAGCTGTCACGACCTAATGAAAATAGTGGCATAAGTGATGCCACCTTTAGATTCTCCACCTTCCTGTTCCTGTCCTATTCACCAACATGAATTGGTTTGTGACTGTAAGTACTTGGTGGGTTATTGCTCATAGATTCAGTTGCATTTTTGCTGAGATAGTGCTGTTACCAAAAGCAGGGGTGCTGCTTGAAGAAGCAAACCTAACTCTGAAAAATAGAGACTCTCCAGAAACATCATAATCTTAAGGATGGACATTTGTGGCCTGTTATTGTTACTTCATTCTAGGTGACAGAGTGAAGTGAGTGAAGGCAAAACTGACTGCACACTTATGGAAAGAGGGCTGCCTCCACCACAGACAGGTAGTGGGAGGTCCCACTCTTCCAGATTGAACCCAATATCCTATCTTATCCTTCCTCTCTTGGTACCTGTTGTTGCTATTGTAAACACTTCCCTCACCTGGGACTGCATATAGATGAAAGATTGCTGGGGAGTTTCCCAGGATCTTGGGCCAGTGCCAACAAATGGCAAACTTTCAAGTCTAGAGATGCTCCTATGGCATGACTGGGGGACACCACTTCCTTCACCAGAGCATTCACATCCTTCCCAAGGTGCCATGCCCAGTTCTTTTGTCCAACAATAAACTCTGTGAAGTGGAGTGAAGTCATCACCCAAGCCTTAGCCTGCCTCTGACCACAGCCTATTACTCCACAAAGATAAATGAAAAGAGGAAAGTCAGTGATGTTTTATATACTGTCAGCAGCAATCTCACAGCCTCAATAAATTTTCTTTCAAAAGTTTAATATGTAATAACTGGCATTTCTTCTTCATTCCTAGTTGCTTAGACTGCATCACATCTGCCATGCCAAACTATTAAGAGTAATACAATTCTTACTCTTAGTTTATTAAGAGTAAAAACTATTACTCTTAATAGTTTAGCATGCTATTACTCTTTTTTTTATTTTTTAATTTTTTTACTTTTTTATTTTTTGAGATGGAGTCTCGCCCTGTTGCCCAGGCTGGAGTGGTGCAGTGGCACAATCTTGGCTCACTGCAACCTCTGCCTCCCAGGTTCAAGCGATTCTCCTGCCTCAGCCTCCCAAGTAACTGGGATTACAGGTGCCCACCACCATGCCTGGCTAATTTTTTTTTGTATTTTTAGTAGGCAAGAGGTTTCACCATGTTGGTCAGGTTGGTCTCAAACTCCTGACCTCAAGCGATGCCCCCGCCTCGGCATCCCAAAGTGCTGGGATTACAGGCGTGAACTGCTGCACCTGGCTGACATGCTGTTACTCTTACAGCATCTGGACAATCCCTAACAGTCTGAAAGCTCTATAAAGTTGCAGGTAGTCCAAAGGCCCTATCCCTTATTCTAGAACACAGGCTTTATAGCACAGGCTTTGGCAAGTCTGTAACAGTCTGAACTCCTCCACTGTATTCCACATACTAGGGATCTTTTAAGTTGTCATTATGTCCTGGCACAAGCATTTATCATATTTCTGGGAGCATGTAGGGTTCAAGATGCGAGGGCAAGAGAGGGCTGAGTTGTTTGTTATTAAGCTGACAGGAAATGGCCAAGGCTCATGTGCTACTGCTTGCAGTTGGGCAAAAGAGGATAAATTAATTGCCTTGTAGAAATTCCTTTCTGCATTCTTTAGGGAAAATTTTTCCATGTGAGCTAAATGAGTCAAAGGGGGTGGTTTTGGGCTCAACAGCTTTGACATTGTCCCTTCAAGGAACGAAACAATTAAAGAAACTGATCTCCTATGAGAAAAAGACCATTTACAATAACCTATCTACTCTACATCAAATATTCCCAGTAGACTCATCAAAACAAGACCCTCTGATACCACACCATACTGGGTTTTTCCTTATTGGGATTCCCCCGTGTTTTTTCTTTAATGCTTCCCCATGTTTTAGAAACAGATTTGCTTACCTGGAACCTTCCACCCTCAATTCCAAATTTATCGTAGTACTATCATTTGGGAGTAAACAACATGTAAGGGGCCTACACGGGTGGAAAGCCCATTCAAGAAACTGAGGATGATCAAATAGTAGAGTTGATAGTATGTGTATAATCCCAGGGAGGAGTTTCATGACGGATTAGAAGGTCAACAGTGCCTGACGCAGCCGAAAGATCACATTAAAACAGGACAGGAAGGAAGTCCTGGCTGTCCAGCAAAAGGTCTTTAGTGGCTGTATCAAGAGAAGCTTTTACAGAAGTGTGAGGGTGGTAGCCTGCGAACATTGGATTAGGAGTGAGAGGGACTGAAGGAAGTAGGAACTCCAGCTCAGGGGAAGGGGAGAGAATGAGCTTGAGGAAGGCCCTCTGATGAAGGGAAGGCTCTTTTCTGATGCCAGTGAGTTGAGCAGACTTATAGGAAGCAAAGAGGAGTCTAGGGACAGACAGGGATTGTCCAGGTAATGTAGGAAACATTTGACAAGGACAGATCTCGAATAAAAACATGAATGCAATTTCTGTTTCAGATGTCTCCTTTGCCTGCCCCATCCCACATTCTAGAAAAATATTTGGTGCATTAACAGATTTTGGACTTCACAGGGCTTCACTTTTATTGTGCTTAATATTTGTTCCTTGGTGAAACACAAAGAGACAAACTACACAAAAAGAGAATCATAGTTGATGAAAAAAATCAATGTTTAGAAGTTGCTCTTAAATCTTTTACCCATTGCTAACATGGGTATTTGGATGCCATTTGGAATGTATTCCAGGACTACTTATCCATGAAAGGATTAATGATATTGGAGCCAGGTTCAAAGTCTCAGCAACAAGCTAAAACCTGCTCTTTTTAGTAGTCAGGGGTAAAGCTTAGTATCCTTTCTTCTGAAAGCTTTCACATGCTAAGCTTTCCATTGCCAAGCCCCCGGGAAGGAAAATACCAGAAGTTTCACTCCTATAGCAACTTTTTCTGAGATGCGCCTGGTGATAACATTTTCCAGTAGGGCTATCTTCTGTCTCCTTCCTTCTCTGTGTGTACCAGTAAAGCCTTGTACAAGTTTCTTAACCTTTCTTGGCTTCAGTTTCCAAATTTGTAAAGTGAAGATAATAATACCTCCCTCATAGAGTTGTTGTGAGGACTACATGGGCTAATGATCAGACAGAAAGCACTCATTAAGTGTGACTAGCATTGTTAATTGCAGTAATAGTAGTTCTAGTAGCAGGCTTTTCCAGGTTATAAGGATTAAAGATACGCTCATGTTACCTAAGTTAATGGTGCATTATTTTAAGGGTACACCAAAAAGTAAGAAGAATGGGAAAGTACTTAACCAGCACATGGGGTGCAGAAGCGAGAGCAATTGTCTTTTCTTTTTTTTTTTTTTTTTGAGATGGAGTCTTGCTCTGTTGCCCAGGATGGAGTGCACTGGTGCGATCTTGGCTCACTGCAACCTCTGCCACCTGGGTTCAAGTGATTCTCCTGCCTCAGCCTCCTGAGTAGCTGGGGCTACAGGCATATGCCACCATGCCCGGCTAATTTTTGTACTTTTAACATAGACGGGGGTCTCACCATGTTGGTCAGGTTGGTCTCGAACTCCTGACCTCATGATTCACTGGCCTCGGCCTCCCAAAGTGCTGGGATTACAAGCGTGAGCCACCGTGCCCAGCCCCAAGGGAATTCTTATAGCCTGACAGGTTTGGGACTCTGAGTCTCTCTGTGTGTCTGTGTCTCTGTCACTCCACCATATGTTTAGCAGGGTTAATTAATTTGCCCAAGATCACACAATTAGTAGATGATTATGCAAGATTTGAACCAGTTGTTATTCATTGGAATATGATTACTGTGTAAGTTAGCATGAGAATATTGAAAATAAATATCTTCTTAGATTCATTTATTTTTTAAAAAATTCCTATGTAGGTCGGGCACAGTGGCTCACCCCTGTAATCCCAGCACTTTGGGAGGCCGAGGCGGGCAGATCACCTGAGGTCAGGAGTTCAAGAGCAGCCTGGCCAACATGGTGAAACCCCATCTCTACTAAAAATACAAAAAATTAGCTGGGCCTGGTGATGCATGCCTGTAGCCCCAGCTACTTGGTAGGCTGAGGCAGGAGAATTGCTTGAACCTGGGAGGTCGCAGTGAGCCAAGATCACACCACTGCACTCCAGCCTGGGCAACAGAGCAAGACTCCATCTCAAAAAAAAAAAAAGTCCTATGTATACTTCTTCACATCAATTTAGGCAGGCTTTATTTGTTAACTTTTTTTGGTAGCCAACATGCATTTAAACTACTTATTATTGTCCTAATCTAAGAAAAACTGAGAAATGGATGAAGTTGGTCCTAGGGTATCCCAAAGCACAGAGTGTTTTATTCTGTCCTTGGGACAGAGGTTTGATTCAAAATGTTTTTGTGGAAACTAGCTTTGAACACCTAATTTTATTAATATTCTTTTTACACTCCATCCCTCCTGGAAAAGGACTGGACCCCAATTCCCACCATTGCTTTTTTGGGACCCATTATCTTCCTTAGCTTCCTATGCATCTACAGGGTAGTCTGGGCTTCACTTCCTCAGTGTCCCTGTATGAAATTAGGTGGATATAGATTAGTCTGATGTAGGAATATCACACTGTACTAAGGTTTAGTTTGTATGTTATTCTCTCAAGTAACTGATCTTTCAATCCAACTAAACACTTCCTATGTGCTTTAAGGTGGTGGGAATCACAAGCATAGCAAGTTATGATTGGTCACGGATTTCTTTCCTCTTTAAATGGTGACCTACTGCCCATTGTACCTACTCAAAGCAACTTTCTTTAGGAAAAAAGACCACAGTCTACTTTCCTAAGCATAAACTCAGTTCTCATTCCACCTCTACCACCTGCAAGATTTGTTAGGCTTAAGCAGTCCCTTAACTTCTTTGAGTGTTTGTTGCCTTGCCTACTTCATTGGAAGTAAGGCTCTGGAACAGGGAAGGTTTGCCTCCATAAGACTAAAAGTTATGCTAATATAAGAGACTAGCAAAGGGAGACATGTTCAGCTCTCTTCTTGTGGGGAATACCTTGCCCTTGACCAAAAGCCTTGTCCCAGAAAGAGCCGTGTGGCTGTTAGCTTTGTGCCCAACATGTGGCTCCCCTGCCATGATTGATGGCTTCATTTAAGAAACAGGTTTTAGGATTTTTTTCCCTAAAATCTTATTCCTGTTAATTATCATGGATCAACTTTACCTTAGCTCGTTTAATACACAGTCACCTGGTATAAAAGCATGTGAAACCCCCAGGGATCGTAACCACATTTATGCATTGAGAAAAGAGAGTGAGGCCAAGATTTTGAGATGTGTTCAAATGCAAGAAGCGTTTAAAATGCAAAGTATTCTAAAACTGTTGAAAGTTGAAGCTAACTGTTGTTCCCTTGTTGAAGGTAAAAAGTAAAGCATTTTTAGGAAAGCACTTTTCCTTATGTGTCTAATATTTGGGAACTGCATAGGAGAACAGTTTAATAGGAACCCTGCTATCGACAGTAAGATATATTCTTAATGTAGTAACCAGACCCAGGGCAGAATTTGCAAACCCATGGTAGGCATACAGGTGGCTGAAGAAGAATCGGGACAGCAAGATCTCACTGAGATGCAATTCCATTCCTCCATTTGATACAGATTAAGATTTCGGAAAAAGACCATCCTTCTAAACCCTCATGGACTCTGCAGATAATATGAGGCCAGAAAACGAATAATTCCCAACTCTTGCTATCTCGTTACTGGCCAGTGTGTCTGGCTTAGCTGAGTGTGTGCCTTCTGAAGCATACCCTATAATTATTCAGCAGGTATACTCCAGTTCGTCCTACTTACTTTAGCAAGATTACCTTTCTTTTATTTTCCCTGTGAAAATCCTTCTCTTCCATCTTTCCTCCTTTCTCTTTCCTCTTTGTTAACTTTTTAAATCTAAAGTGCCTTGAAAAACTTGTTTACATAGTAGTAAGAAGGAAAATGTTGACTTGTGCTATCCTGGGAACCTTGACCTTCCTGCATTATGGATAAATCATTTCCCTGCAGGTGGAAGTGGAAAATTGCAGATAGAACCACATTGACTCACATTCTTCTTCTACTTCCATTTGAGTGAGCACCAAGTATGCATCACGACTTGAGATTATCAAGTTGGCTTAATGATGAGACAGGTTTCTCGGTCGGGTTTTCCATTGGCTCGAAGTTCACAAGGCAGTTGTTGCTTGTCTCAGAGTGTCCTTAGGTGGACTGCATCTGAACCCTTGGGGTTATTATAATGCAGATTCTAGCAGTGCTCAAACCAATGAATCAGAATCTCAGGAGGGTGGCGCTCAGAAATCTGCATGGTTGATCAGTTCTTTAGCAGATTCTTATTTTTGTACACTAAAGTTTGAGGGTCACCACTGGAGAGATTCCAGAACAGGGCCTGCAAGGGAATTGTTCAAAGTTTGCTCAAGTTAACTTTGTTGTTACAGCATTAGCTTGAATATCAGGAGGTTTTGTATTTAAGTTCTCTAAAAAAAGAAAAAGAAAAAAGAGAACAGTCTCAATATATAAAAGGAAAGGTTTTCATATATGTGCCCAATTATAAGTATCTTGAGTATTCTAGGAGTCTAAACAAAATGTCTTTAGATCATCCTTATAACGATCCTGAGACTCTTTTGACTGTTTTGAGTTTAAGACAGGTAATAAGAAAGAAATCACCAATTAATGCAGAAGGAAATAAATTTCTGTATATAATAATATTCACATTTGCCATGTCTCTTTTAAAAAGTCCAAATAACAGGCAGAGCGCGGTGGCTCATGCCTGTAATCCCAGCACTTTGGGAGGCCAAGGCGGGCAGATCACCTGAGGTCAGGAGTTTGAGATCAGCCTGGCCAACATGGTGAAACCCCATCTCTACTAAAAATACAAAAATTAGCCAGGCGTGGTGGCACTTGCCTGTTGTCCCAGCTACTCGAGAGGCTAAGGCAGTATTATCACTTGAATCCAGGAGGTGGAGGTTGCAGTGAGCCGAGATCGCGCCACTGCACTCCAGCCGCCTGGGGGATAGAGCAAGACTCCATCTCAAAAAAAAAAAAAAAAACAAAAAACAGCTCAAATAACTTTACCATACATGTCCTCTAGTCTCTTATCATTTCTTCATATGAAGAATAATTTATACTCATTGATGTAAATTTTGCTATATTTTATACAACAAACATAGTATTATTTTAATATTGCACATAGAGAAAAATACCTCTTCCCCTCAAAATTAGAAGGGTTGGTATTTTTATTCAGGCTTATTGATTTAAAATACCTGCTTGATCCGTAATTCAGGCCATACGATTTCACCAAAACAAATATCCTAATAGTTGTCATCTTGAATAACTGTTTAGTGCACAGAATGTAGTCTCATTTATTAAGAAGTGATTTAAGAGATTATTACTTCTGCATCTATCACACTAACATGACCAACTCTTTAGTAAGGGAAGAGTAAGGGAACTTATTTTATATCTAGATAGAAATTTTATTAAGGATACAGTATTAGGATTCATACGGGAAATAGTGGATAGATCACAAGAACGAGGCTCTTTCTGAGCCCTGCAGGAAAGAATATTTGCAGAACAATGAAGGACATGGTGGCTTCCTGGAGAATGTTGGCCGAAGACTGAGCCTTACTTCTGGAAAAGGCTCAGCGCTAGAGCCAAGTGAGCATCGATGTGCCAATACAGGCAAGAAAATCCTGCAAGAGGCAGACTTGGTTCTTAGGTCGGAACAGGCTCTGCTTCAGAACTTGATCCGGTACCCAATTCGTTTCTGCTTCAGCTTCTTTTTCTATAAAATGAGGGTAGTACTTATCCCATGAGGGAGCTGTTATGAGGATAAATTTGGCTTTATTGAATGTGCGTGATTCCTGGAACCCATAAAGATGTCAAATTTAGAAGCCTCAGAGAGATTTCCTTTGCTCTGTGAATAACTAAATTTGGTTAGCTGGGGTGGGGTCTTGGTACTTTTCCTTGTGAAGAATTTTTCCCTCATTCTGGTCATCTCCTCCCCTCCTATAGAGGCACCATATATTTTTCTTGTCTCAGGTACCTATAGTGATAAAACACCCTGAGCTGAAAGGATCGCTGGACAGGGCAGTCTCAATACAAAAGAATGTGGCAGAAGCTCAGGCCTCAGTGCACATCAGAATAGAAGCTTCAGGAGGGCAGAGGCTTTTGTCTGCTTTCCTCATTGCAGTATCCCTAGAACTTTGAGCAAGTGCACACTCGATAAATACTTGAAAGAATAAATCAATGTCAGACATCTGGGCTTATGTCTCATCTTTCTACTGTTCTCAACTAAGAGATTCTCGTCATTCTACAACTTTCCTGAGCCTGCTCTCCTTCTTCAAATATTCACCCTTCCAGGCACTGACTCCACCTCCCACATCAGAGCTTTTTCTTAAAGTAAATAACAGTCAACAATTAATAGCTTCATAACTTTGGAACAGTGCAGTTTCTTTGGTTTAAGAAGCATTGTTTCCATCCTCCAAACTAAAATAAATTTTGAGAAAAGATGGAGATGGTTTGGGACTGGGGAAGAAGGGAATGGAGGAAGTGATTATTTGAGGGCACATTAACTATTTGTACAAAGTAGAATATCTTAGTTAAATTTGGCTACATAGCAAGCAGGTATCATTAAATGGATGTCTGTTAGAATCTTGATTTTCAAATTAACTAGATAGTCAGCGTTAGTTAGACTGAGGAAGGGTGATTACAGTCCTATGTCACTGAGGGAGAATGGTGAAAGGGCAAGAGAAGGCTGGCAGGTAGAGCTGGAATTTGTCTGCCAGCAATAGACCAGTGGTTCTCAAATGTAAGCCTGCAACAGAATCATCTGGAGGGCTTGTTTTTTGTTTGTTGTTGTTGTTTGTTTGTTTTTGGTTTTGTTTTTTTGAGACAGAGTCTCACTCTGTCGACAGGCTGGAGTGCAGTGGCGCGATCTCGGCTCACTGCACCCTCAGCCTTCCAGGTTCAAGCGATTCTCCTGCCTCAGCCTCCTGAGTAGCTGGGATTACAGGCATGTGCCACCAGCCCAGCTAATTTTTGTATTTTTCGTAGAGACAGGGTTTCACCATGTTGGCCAGGATGGTCTTGATCCCTTGACCTCATGATCTGCCCACCTTGGCCTCCTAAAGTTCTGGGATTACAGGCGTGAGCCACCACACCCAGCCAGGAGGGCTTGTTAAAACACAGATAGCTGGGCCCATCCCTAGAGTTTAGGTTTCAGTAGGTCTGGTGGAGGCCTGATAGTCTGCATTTCTAGCTTGGCCAGGGGATGTTGATGTTGCTGGTCCCAGGACCACATTTTGAGAACCACTGCAATAGAGGGTGTGCATGAAGATACAACAACAACTACCTGATGGTCCTTAGCTTAGTTCAGTTGTCCCCCACAGGTTGAAGCAGTGTTCAAGGGCAAACAAACTTTCTCTCTCAGCCACCTCCATAAGTTCCATAGTTTAACAAAGCAAACTCACAAAAAAGGAGGAAGTTAGAACTGCTCCATTTCCCCTTATAGCAAAGGCATGTGTATTTCACAACTGCAATCAGCGTGAATAGCAGAGGCTGGAAGGCTCTCCATGTCTTTACTGAAGTCACCTCACTAAGTCACACAGACATGCTGCTAATTCACTGCCTTGGCCAGCACATCTGAAAATAAATAGCACCATTATAGGCCCTTTCATGAATACACAGCATGTGGCCTCTAAATTGGCCAAGGAGCTGGCTATGCTGGGACAAATAACTTAGTTAAATCACAAATCAGAGTGGAGAAATGAGGTGTTTTTAATCAACAGCATCCAACAATGTGTGTTGAGTTTAACTGAATCCAGGTAGAAGAGGAAGTGGGTGCAAGAGCTCAAAGTATGCTGAGAATACAGGTTTATTTCGAAATTCCAGGAGACTTAGAAACAACGTGGTAATGATGAAAGGAGCCTGAAGAGACTCTTTTTTTTTTTTTTTTGAGATGGAGTCTTGCTCTGTTGCCCAGGCTGGGGTACAGTGTCACAATCTCGGCATACTGCAACCTCTGCCTCCAGGGTTCAAGCAATTCTCCTGCCTCAGCCTCCCGAGTATCTGGGATTACAGACATGTGCCACCATGCCCGGATAATTTTTGTATTTTTAGTAGAGATGGGGTTTCACCACGTTGGCCAGGCTGGTCTCGAACTCCTGACCTCAGGTGATCCGCCCGCCTTGGCCTCCCAAAGTGTTGGGATTACGGGCGTGAGCCACCATATCTGGCCCTGAAGAGACTCTTAAGATACTTCCATAATAGTTTAAAAAGCTGTGTGTGTGTTTACAATTTCTGTCATAAATCTATGGTAACCACAGCACAAATATTTTAGAAAAAGAAAAATAAAACAACTCTAGGTTGAGTGTGGTGGTTCATGCCTATAATCCCAGCAATTTGGGAGGCTGAGGCAGGAGGATCACCTGCATCCAGGAATTTGAGACCAGCTTGGGCAACATAGCATGACCCATCTCGACATAAAATTAAAAATTAGGTATGGTGGTACATGCCTGTAGTCCTGGCTACTCTCAGGGGACTGAGGTAGGAGGATCTCGTAAGTCCTGGAGTTTGAGGCTGCAGTGAGCTGTGATCGCGCCGCTGCACTCAGCCTGGGTGACAGAGCAAGACCCTGTCTCAAAAAAGAAAAAAAAATTCTATTTTCCTACCTCTCTAACATAACTGTGAATAGTAATATTTCCTTCTAGTTTTTAAGTACACTATTTAAAAACATGGAAGGTTTTCAAATAATGTACTTAGATTTAAATGCATTTTTAAGCTTATACTCATATACTAAGCATAGTAACTAACAGAATGTTCTTTGGAGTCAGATAGTCTTGGGTTCAAATCCTCCAGACATTTCCAGCCCTGGGTTTTGCATTTGTTAAATAGGGATGATAAACCTGGTTCATAGCATTGCTGTGTGGATTCACTGAAGTGCTTATCAAGTGCTCAGCACAGAGCCCTGTGTCATGTAAGCACTCAGTAAATAGTGGCATCATTTTCTGTTTTCACACACAAAAAATGAGTCGACCTTCTAGAATCCTAATAATCAGAAAGTTCTTCTTAATGGCCAGACGTATACCTATTTTTAGTCTATGCATTTGGCAAAATTTCATTCCACAAATTGTTTGGTGGTCCCAGGAGCTGCTTTCAAGATCTTCTCTGACCAGCTTGTTGAGAGCTTTTGTTATCTGTGTTTTCCTCAAAGATTAGACTCATCAAAGATGTGTGAAAGCCAAAACAAAGGAATGACCGCTGGTGCTCAGAGTGAGAGAGATTGGTTTAGTTGTTTAGCCAGGCTATGTGGCTTTGTTCCCAGACCACAGATTATAACCACACCATTGTGGGCACCACATATAGCCATTTTGGTAAACTAGATATGGGTTGCTAGGGACATGGGCAAGAAACCATGGGTGGGGAGGTGTGGACCTCTCAACCCTGCCCTCTCAAGCCTGGCCAACTTCACATCTGCAACTGGGACTTTGTTTCTGTTCCAGACCTGTTTATCCAACTGCCAACTTGACATCCACTTGGAGTCCTCATGAGAACCTCAAACTTAGTATGCCCAAATGAAATTTTCAGCTCACCAGAAGGTAACCATACTGTCTTGAGTCTTACAGTTACCCTGTAAACAAAGGGATTAACTTTACTAGATAGCAACTTCCTGCCCATAAAGTTAAGAAAAGAGCCCCTCAATGCAAATGTTGGTTTTGCTTATCAAATGAATGGATTCTTGGTTCTTCAGGATAGTTACAGATAACAATGGGCAGAATAGCCAGTAAATTCAGTAACTCCTTAAAATTGTTGAAAGTATTTTGTGCACTTTCTTTATATCGCTGCTTAGAGTGTTAATTGGTAAAATACTCTGAAGGACTAATACACAAAGACTTTCACCCAGCAATTCCAATTCTAGGACTTTATTCCACAGATATATTTATACATGTATGAGTTCACATGTACAGTTTTCTGAATTTTTTTGTGCTGGCAGAAAACTAGAAACAACAGAAATGAATGAAAGAGACTAGTTAAGAAATTATTGCCCAGTTATACAGTAGAATACATATGCAGCTGTAAAAAAAGAATGAGGGAATTATTATGTATTTATCTATTAAGTGAATAAAGCAAAATGAAGATCACCAGCAAACAGATAAACAAATTGTGGTATTCATACAGTGGAATACTCCTCCATAATAAAAAGGAATGAACAATGGGTGAACACTACAACATAGACGACTCTCAAGTACTGTATTCCCATTTGTGTAAATAAAAATGTGGGAAAGAATGTATACATGTATTTGCTTATAAACTCTATATGCACAGAAGGAAACACAAGAAATTATTACCCTGGGAGGCAGAGCTTGTAGTGAGCGGAGATCGTGCCACTGCACTCCAGCCTGGGCGACAGAGCAAGACTCCGTCTCAAAAAAAAAAAAAAGAAATTATTACCTAGATTGTCTCTGCAGAGGGAACTGGGTACCTGGCAGACAGGAGTAGGAGGGAGACATTGTACAATATGCTTTTTTATACTTTTTATATTTAAAATTGCAAAATATCTTACATGCTCAAAATAAAAATAGAATAGCTTATATAACTAGGTCTAAATATTACATGTAGTTTTCTTCTCTGGCTATTTTCTTTTTGGTTTTTATATAATTTTTAAAAATCCACTTACTTAGCCCAGGCACATAAATGGAAAGAAAGATATGCTTAAAATTATGTCATTTGCAAAAACAAATATTTAGATGTTTTAGAGCTAGTATGTTTTTGTTGGTTTCTAGTTTAGTTCTACATGGCATCAGACTAGCTACTCTATATGATTTCTGGACCTTTGCAATTTGTTAAGATTTGTTTTATGGTCGGGGATATGGTCAATATGTAAATGTTTAATGTGTGCAAGAAGAATGTGTACTCTGAAGTTAGGCATAGTGTTTTCTGTATATGTCAATTAGCACAAGTCTGTTTATCATGTTCAAGCTCTGTGTATCTCTGGGTTTTTTTAATCTGCATGATAGAACAGAAGTATGTTTGAAACTTTTACTATCGTTGTGGATGTAATATTTTTCCTCTACTTTTGCAGTTCTTGCTTTATATATTTTGAGCCTATATTACTTGGTACATACATATTTAGAATTGTTGTGTCTTCCTGGTGGATTGCCCTTTGATTATTTAGGAAATGTCTCTCTCTTCGGTAATGCTTCTTAAAGTCCATTTTGTCTGATAGTACTATAGCTACCTCAGCTTTCTTTTGGCTAGGTTTCATAACTTTTTAAATTCTTTCACTTTCAGTCCTTTTATGTCCTTATATTTAAAATGTGTCAAAAGAAAGAAGGAGAAAGAAAGAAAGAAAGAAAGAAAGAAAGAAAGAAAGACACCGCGATTTACCTATGTTACGAACATGTATATGTAACCCTAAACCTAAAATAAAAGTTAAATATAAATAAATAAAGTGTCTCTTCATGAAAACTTGCTTAGCATCATTAGTCATTAGGGAAATGCAAATTAAAAACACAATGAGATACCACCACATACAACATGTCTAGTATAATGGCTAAAATTAAAAATACTAACAACACCAAGTATTGTTGAACATATGGAAAAACTGGAACACTGATTATGGGAGTATACAACCACGTTGTAAAACACTTTAACTGGTCATTTACCCAAGAGGAATGAAAGACTGTATCCATATAAAGATTTGAACACAAATGTTTACAGCAACTTTATTTGTAATAGGTAAAAACTGAAAACAACTCAAATGTCCATAGACAGATGAATGGATTTAAAAAAAACCATGTTATATCCATACAAAGGAATACTCCTCTATAATAAAAGGGAGTAAACTACTAATACACAGTGCAATATAGATGGATTGCAAAGTAATTCTGTTGAATGGAAGAAGCCAGACCAAAAAAAAGATATATTGTATGATTCTATTTATATAAAATTCTAGAAAATGCAAAGGATCTACAGTGACAGAAAGCAAATTAGTAGTTACCAGGAGAAGGAGGGTAAAAATTAAGAAGGGGCATGAAGAAACTTTTTTATTGTAGTAATGGTTTCATGGGTCTATACATATGTCAAAGCTTATCTAATTGTATACTTTAAATATGTGCAGTTTATTGCCAGCTAATTATACTCAATCTGTTTTTAAAAGTAAAATGTGCTTCTTATAAGTAACAATTTTTTAAAATGTAGTCTGATGACCTTTGTCTTTTAATTAGAGAATTTAATCTGTTTACATTTAATAACGGATATAGGCAGGGCGTGGTGGCTCACGCCTGTAATCCCAGCACTTTGGGAGGCCGAGGCGGGTGGATCACTTGAGGTCAGGAGTTGAAGACCAGCCTAGCCAACATGGTGAAACCCCGTCTTTACTAAGAATACAAAAATGAGCCGGGCGTGGTGGCAGGTGCCTGTAGTCTCAGCTACTCAAGAGGCTGAGGCTGGAGAATTGCTTAAACTGGGGAGGCAGAGGTTGCAGTGAGCTGGGATTGCACCACTGCACTTCAACCTGGGTGACAGAGGGAGATTCCATCTCAAAAGAAAAAAAAAAAAAACCTGATATATTTGGGTATGAATGTTCAATCCTACTGTAGGTTTTTTTTCCGTTTTGCCCACTTGTTTCTTGTTGCTATAGTCATTACAACAATACATGTTTGACTTATTAGAATCCTAGTATTAATTAGTATTTACCATTTCCCAGATGATATAATATGGGCTTTAAAACACATGAAATCCGTTTACCCCTCATACCTTTTGTGTATCATTGATGTTTTAATTCTATGTATATTTTAAACTTCACATTATTATCATTATTATATTTATATTGTACAGTCACTGTCATTTAGATTTACTTATGTTTACCCTTTTGGTGTATTTCAATGCTTTCAGCACTTCTGTGTTTCCCTTTGGGATTGCTTTTCTTCTGCCTCAAAAACTCTCTTTACTATTTATTTTAGTATGGCTCTGCTGGTAATAAATTCTCTCCATTTTTGTTTATCTGGTAAAATCTTTTTTTCCTTCATTACTTATGAAGAATATTTTCACTAGGTAGAAAATTCTAGATTGTTAGTTATTTTATTTCAGCACTTTGAAGATGTCATTGCATTGGTTTGTGGATTTCACTTTTTCAATTGAGAAGTTAATTGTTGGTTGCATTATTACACTTTGAAGGTAATGTGTCTTTTCCCTGGATGTTTTAAAGATTTTTCTCTTTGACTTTCAGTAGTTCTACTATGATGTGTCTAGGTTTGATTTCCTCTGTATTGATTCTGATGGGCATTTATAGAACTTTATGAAGTTCTGGTATTTTTGCCAGCCAGTATTTCTTTAAATATTGCTTCTGCTCCAGTTTCATCTCTCCTCCTCCTTTGGGATCCAGCTTACAAAGGTTACATCTGTTACTTTATGACTCAACACACTTTTCTGGAAAGACTCTCTTTTCTTTAAACACAAGACACTAAATGGTTACAGGTGTTCTTTTAGGTGATTATGCTGCTTCATCAGCAGATGGTGATTATATCAAGAAGGAAACTTATATGATGATATATAAAAGCTGGGGAGAGGAGATGTCTCTGAAGACAGTGAGAAATCCTTCTCTAGTCTTGCTGCTGGAACCCTCAAACACTTAAGTCATCTAATAAACATTCTACTGTCTTCAGAGGAATTTTCTAAGTGAAAGGGATTTGGGACTCCCCTGTGAGGAAGAAACATAAGTTCCATGCCTTCCTAATAAGGGGCAAACTTTTCTTTGTAGTCATGTTTCCACCTGTTGAATCCGTTTTATGGAAGTTGTACAGTTATGGCTTGTCTGTTTATGAGAAGAGATAGAGAATATGAGAAACAATAAAACCTGAAATAATCCATTGTGAGGCCACAGGCTGAAGAACTTACAAGGAATTTATTCTAGACTTTATGGCTGAAAATATGTATGCATATATGTATATGAGTGTATGGAGATACAGTTATGGATAGAGATCTATAGATATATGTGTAGATATATAGATATATAAAGTTTGCTACAGAAATTCATTTTGTACACTTTTAAAAGTGCACTTTACTAAAAGCATCCAAGAATGCATCTCAGAAAAAGCCTTAGATTTCTTTTATGTGGTCAACTCCAGGAACTACTCACTCGTGAGATAGATGTGTGTTTTCAGACCTTATCCATGCCATGCACAATGATCTAACCCTTTGATAGCTACATCATTCAAAGTCAGTTTTTCTACATGCAACAAATTTTTAAACCTTGATTTTTATTTATTTATTTATTTTGAGACAAAGTCTCGCTCTTGTCCCCCAGGCTGGAGTGCAATGGCATGATCTCAGCTCACTGCAACCTCCACCTCCCAGGTTCAAGTGATTCTCCTGCCTCAGCCTCCCGAGTAGCTGGGATTACAGGCACCTGCCACCAAGCCAGGCTAATTTTTGTATTTTTAGTAGAGACGGGGGTCTCACCATGTTGGCCAGGCTGGTCTTGAACTCCTGACCTCAGGTGATCCCCCCACCTTGGCCTCCCAAAGTGCTGGGATTACAGGCTTGAGCCACCGTGCCCGGCCTAAACCTTGATTTTAAAAAAATAACTACCCTGCCCTAACCTTGTGACTTAGGAAGTTTGGGGAGAGGGGTGTGTAACAACCTTTCACTGCTTATTTGATGTAAATCATTTCTAGTCCTGAAACAATGGCTATTTTGCAAGGTTTAATTATACTGTATGTTGTGGTTGCAGCCACATGTACACCACAAATGTCTGTAATTAGTACTTATTACTAGCTTTGTACTTTACACTGTATTCGTGGAGTGTTTTACAGTCGTTTGTTACCAAGAGTAAATTATATATTTGCTTTTCTTTACCCCACCCCTTTCACTATTGTTTAAAACATGTCAGATTCAGGAAAACCTCAAGAGACCCAAACCTCTTTCAATACTTATAGACAAAGGTTTTTTTCCTTAAATCAGTTTTAAAATCCATCCAGCCATTTTGGCTGCCGGCCATACCAGCAGATAATGAAAGAATTTTCCTTGAGGGTTGAAAGCCGGGGAGAAGCCTTCCAGGGCTGTTTGGTTTCCTAGCACAGCTGCTGGAGTAGCTCGTGGTGCTGACTGATCTGCTTGGAGATTCTTGTGCATCTCCGCCTGTTAGAGCTGGAAAGATGCTCAGGACTATACAGCCCAGCCCTTCTGGTTTACATATAATGAAACTAAGGCCCACCTTAGTCAACTAATGTGCTTAAACTCAAGCAAATGGCAAATGGCAAAACTCAGGACTCTGTCAATGAGTTTTCATTCTTTTTCTTTATTCTTCTAGACACATATTTTATAAAGAAATGAGGCAGCATGATGTTTAAAATACTTAAAGTGAGAATGAGAAAAACTGATGTCTACATATCATGAAATGGTTAAAAAGTTTAAAGTGCATTGTCTTCTCCATTAGAACTTCTTTTACTTATTTTTTTCTCAAAATCTGGCTCAGAAATCTTGTTTTAAAAGCTCCCTAAACATTCCTAGGCAGAATTAGTAACGCCCTCCTCTTTGCTAACAAGGAACTGTGCATATTCCTGTAATAGAATACTTACCATATTATATTATAAGTATTAAATTATTCATCTGCCCTCCTCCCACCTACCCACTGGATCAGGCTTCCCAGGAACAGCAACAGAGAGCCCAGCAATTTGTGTGTTCTCAATGTGGAATGAATGAATGAATGAATGAATGAATGAACCAACCATTCCTTCACAGTCTTGCACTATCAGTGAATCTTATGCTTTATTGAACATAAAAATCACCTGGAATTGCTGACTTAAAATACAGTTTTCCAGGCTATACCACAAGAGATGCTAATACAGGACTGGGGTAGGTCCAGGAATTCGAATTTTTATCTAAGTAGCTGATGACTTAATGCAAATGATCCAGCAGCCACACTTTGCAAGCTCTACGCTATGCTTAGTTGTGGTTTGTAGTCCCAATTGTATATCATAATTATCTGCTGATCTGAAAAAAACATAGAGCTTCTCTACCCACTCCTTACCACCAATCCATCACCACCATTCTGACTCCTTAGTCACAATGGGTATTGACATTTTAAATAAATCCCAAGGCTCCCTTCCGGGAAAATAAAGAAGATAATATTTATAAACTATTTTGAGTTCCTTAGAAGAAGGGTATCTTAGCTCATTAAGGAAATATTATCATGATATAAATCTAACATCATGAAACTTATCTTGGACATGTCAAATTTGGTCTAAGAATCAAATGTAGAGGAAAATAAAACCCACACACAGTACCTGCATGGAAACAGAACCTGTGCAAACACCTGCTTTGGCTTTGTGCCTTTTTGTGGAGACAGATGTCCCCCTTCACTAGGACCAGGGTAGAGATGAAGAAGGTTGATTTGGACATTGGGGTGCTATATGTTCTTTTGGGACTGAAGTTCCATGTTAGGAAACTTAATAGCTGACATTTACATAACTTTTAAACATCCCAAGTAGTACGCTCTGTCTGCACACTATTTTATATGTATGCAATTTGTTTGTTTTTGTTTTTGTTTTGAGACAGGGTCTCACTTTGTCACCCAAGCTGGAGTGCAGCAGGCATGGACACAGTTCACTGTAGCCTCAACCTCCCAGGCTCAAGCAATCCTCCCACCTCAGCCCCCTGAGTAGCTGGGACTACAGGCACACACCACCATACCTGGCTAATTTTTGTATTTTTTGTAGAGGCTGGGTTTCACCATGTTGCCCAGGCTGGTCTCAAACTCCCGAGCTCAAGTGATCCACCTGCTTTGGCCTCCCAAAGTGCTGGGATTACAGGCATGAGCCACTGTGCCCAGCCATATGGATTTTTTTAAAATTGTGAACTTACATAACTTCACAGGAGACAGACCTGAATGAGGTAGTTATAAACTACTTTCTGACTATGGAAAGGATTTCTGATCCTTGTAGTATATTTCCACGTATATTGTTATATTGTTGTCTGTTTGTATTTAGTTGCTCATACTATTTTTCACTGTAGCTTACTTTATATGCAGGTTTCCATGGGTCAACCTAATTTATATTTTTGTCATTTTAAATGGAAAAATGATATCCCATATATTTTATACTATTATTTGTTCAGTGTTCTTTCCAATGTGGGATGCTTTGGTTATTTCCAATTATTTGCTATCATGCTATCATATACAGAATTCTTATGTTCATTTCTGCTCAAAATTATATTTTTGTTTGTATGAATTCCATGGTGTATATTTCCCAAAGAGAGATAGTTAGATAAAAGAGTAACAGCAGTTTCATAGTTCTGGTTGCATATTACAGTATTACTTTCCAGACACACAGAGCCAATATACAACCCCACCAGGGGCGTGAGGCATGCTGGTTTTCCCACAGCTTGACCAACATGAAATTTTATCATTCCAGCCTATTTCTGCTAGCTTAATATGTGTGTAGGGCCTCACTAGAGATATTTTATTTTGAAGTTCTTCAAATGATATGAAGCAATTCTTTTCCACGTGGAATGATTCACTATTTTCATTTTGAGGACAAACCATTCGTTCATATTTGACAGTTTTGAAGTGACAGCTTTAATTGCCTTCTGTATAATTGGTTCTGTAGGGAGAGAAAATAGGCGTGCTATTAGGTATTGGGTTAGGCTCAAAGTGTCAAGGAAGAAGATTAGTTGTGTAGTTCTGAATTTGGAAACTTGTACGTGGACGACTGGAACAGAAACACCAGTTGACCCTGTTTAAGAAGGGCTAGAGAGCAGGAACATTCTGATTTCATGATGACAAAAATACTAGAGTTTTGACATAGGACAACAGATCTTGCTTCAAAATGAAAGCAAGACCCTATCCTTCCTGCCTGTTTGATCCTCTCACAGTGCCACTTTCTTTCCTGAATATTTTCAGATATTCTTATTTCAGATAGACCACTCTGCTGTATAATAGGACCAGTTTTAGAGTGGCCATGAAGCTAAGACCTGTTATTTGAGAGCTCTTAGGGGAACACCTGGACACAGCAGTCACAGGAGAAGTCAGTCTCATCTGTAAAAAGGTCAGCTGGATCACAAAAAAGGGCTTTGGCTTGGTGGCGTTGGCCCTCCGTGGCTTATGATCCTCTTTCAAGTAAGCAAATAAATGATTGCAGTGTTGGTTTGAGTCCTATGGTGCCAAACACAAGACACATCGTTGCTCGTGCAATATAGACCTTTGTCTTGGACAGTCGTCTAATCTGCTGATTTTTAAATAATTGGTGACTGTCCAACTTATAATTAAAATCAGTCTATCAAGCAGTTGGAGACAAAATCTGAGGTTATCCTTTCATTCCTAGTTGTCACACTAATTTTTTGCCTTCACTTTTGTCTCTGTAGAATATTTACACGTACACCTATCTATATCTGTTTAGATATAATTTATATACTACAAAATTCACGCATGTGTACAGTTCAGTGATTTTTAATGTATTCACAGTCATCACTACAATCAATTTCAGAACATTTTCATTACTCCAAACAGAAACCCCAAACTCATTAGCAACCACTCTCCATTTCTCTACAATATCCCCAACCTTAGGTGACCACAAATCTACTTTCTGTCTGTATAGATTTTGCAATTCTGGGCATTTCATATAAAGAATCATAGAACATGTGGTCTTTTGGTTTAGCTTATTTCACTTAGGATAATGTTTCCAAGGTTCATTTATGTTGTGGTGTATATATGTACTCTTTTCCTTTTTATTGCTGAGTAATTTTCCATTGTGTGGATATACAACTTTTTGTTAAGTCATTCATCAGTTGATGGACGTTTGGATTTTTTCCATTTTTTGGCCTTTATGAATAAGGCTGCTATGAACATTCATGTGTAAGTTTTTGTGGGGAAGTGTGGTTGTCTTTTTTTTTTTTTTTTTTTTTTTGCAACAGAGTCTTGCTCCGTCACCCAGTCTGGAGTGCAGTGGAGCAATCTCAGCTCACTGTGACCTCCACCTCTCGGGTTCAAGCAGTTGTCATGCCTCAGCCTCCCAAGTAGCTGGGATTACAGGCACACGCCACCACACCTGGCTAATTTTTTTGTATTTTTAGTAGAAATGGGGTTTCACCATGTTCGCCAGGCTGGTCATGAACTCCTGACCTCAAGTGATCTGCCCACTTCAGCCCCCCAAAATGCTGGGATTACAGGTGTGAGCCACCACACACTGCCAGAAGTTTGTTTTCATTTCTCCTGGGTAAAACCTTTGAGTGGAATTGCTAGGACACATGGGAGCTCTGTTTAAATTTTTCAGGAACTGCCAGATGGCTTTCCAAAACGGCTGCACCATTTTAGACTCCTACCAACAGCATATGCGTGCTCCAGTTTCTCCACATCCTTGCAAACACTTGTTATTGCCCCTCTTTCTTGTTATAGCCAGCCTAGTGGTTGTGAAATGGCAACTCATTGTGATTTGCTCTGCATTTCCCATTTCCCTCACGGCTAGTAGAATACTTACTTCCTATCCTAGTTTTTCCTTATACTTTTAAAAAATTAAATAAAGAAAATTCTGTAGAAAATTAAGGAGCACAATGTATGCTTGCAGCTACAGCTTCCTCTGGGGTTTCACACTTCCTTGCCTCATCATGTAACGGGCCACCACTAGGATGAAGGTGCTCCAGTCTTATTCTTCCAATCTTCTCTCCATTTGTCATTCAGAATCCTGGGAAAGAGAGACACTTGTCCTGCCGTGAGTTATGTGCCCACTCTTTTGATTTGTGTTTCTGCCTAGACAGTGCACAGCATGAGTGTTGGCATCTTGAAAGGAAACTGGGGTGCTCCTGAGGGAGAGTAGATGCCAAAGTTGGGACAAGAGCCCATTTTCCTGCCTTTCTAGGTGTAACTCATTGCCAAGGTCGGGAGCAAAGCAAACCATGTAGGAAACCTCATCATGCTGGGTAGTTAATAAGTATGCCCTAGCACACATTTTCACAGAGAAAACATAATACGCTTCATTTGTAATATTTAAGTATTACATCTAAAGTTACAATGTTTAAAAATTTATATATACCCTTGTTGGATACAAAGCATGTTTAAAATATGTGACCTCATTTGATCCTCAGTAATCTCTGTTAGTTTCTAATTATATTCAGTAGTGGTATTGGTATTGTATGTTTTGGCCTCATTGTGGTTTAAATACACTTGTGTGAACTAGCCTGAGAATCCAACCACCAACACAATGATGTAATGAGAAAACGTGCTCTGAGTTCCAAACAAATGGCTAACAGATAAGTGCTCAGAAGTCAACCTTTTTGTAAGCTGGGGTATCACTGGCCGGCAGTCACATGCCAGCAGGTGTGAGTAGACAGTGGGGAACAATTTCCTCTCATGTGTATGGCTCCCTAAAGTGTTGGCTGAGCATTGTCCACATGGGTGATGCCAAGGATCACTCCACTAGGAGCAGTTGGGAAAAAATACAATCATTGGGAATTCCTGTAGCATCGAAGGTGCCTACAGGGAGGGAGAAGTATTCGTATAACAGTTCTCTGGTGTTCTCTGTTGTAGCAGCCAGTCAGCCAGAAGGGTTCAGCTGCTTGAAATGAGAATGGCTGGATCAAAATGGCAGCTCAGGATTTAAAGGATTCTAGTCAGATACCAGACATCCTCACATAGAGAAAACTCTGAATGGCTGGGGGAGAAGGAGTCAAATGCCCTGGATCTTTTTCTTGGGCCTCAAAGTCCTCCTTCTGTCATCATCCTTCCAGTATTGGGCAGGACCCTGACTGCAGGCATCATGGCCTCTGTGAACTTCTCAAGGGTATGTATTATCCGACAAAAACTACGATGTCCACTAACAGGCCACTGAGAAGGTATCTTAGTCAGTTCTGCTCATCGCCCAGCCAAGGCCTACGTTTTATAACATGATATCAAAGATTGCATCTAAAATTGTGATGATTTCCTAAAATAATCATTTCATTTAGATTTTTCTATTTTAATCCAAGGTATTCTTCAGCGGAAATAAGGAAACAGTTTACTCTCCCACCAAACCTTGGCCAGTACCATCGACAGAGTATAAGTACCTCTGGCTTCCCCTCTCTTCAACTAGTAAGTATGAGTTCCAGGTTTACTTAGCGATTGGTCAAGTGCAAAAGTGCCCAGGGTATGTGTTTGCCTCCTGTTCCTTAGATCTGCCTACCGTCACCTCACATTCTCCAGTCACCAGATCCTAACTCTGTGACTGTGTCTGGACATCAGACAATATCCCTCTCTCTCTCTGCCAACCGGTACTTAGGGTACATAATAGAACCTCTGGGAGCTGTGGTTTTGATGTCTCTAGACTAGGTGGGCTTCCAGGTGACTCAGTCTCATCCAAATTATGGTTCATATTTGGGGGAGAAGGGCTAGCTTGAAAACTTACCACCATTTGTAGTATGCATTTTTTTGGAAAAGCATATTCCAAAATCTGAAATGCCGAGTTACAGACCTCCTTTTTGTAAAATAATTTTCTTGCTAGTATAATTTACATATAATAAAATTCACACATTTTAGGTGTACAATTTGGTGAATTTGGGCAACTTAGAGTCACTCAACCTTTCCTCAGTCAAGATATAGAACACTTCTTTTATCCTAAAGCGTTCCTCAGTGCCCTTTTACAATCTCCTCTCCCCAGGCCACACCCTCCAACTCACGCAATCTCTGATTCACTTCTGTCACCATAATTTTGCTCTGTCTGGAGCTTCATATCCTGTTACAGTATGTACAAACCTTCTTTTTTTGAGACAGCGTGTCAGTCTGTCACCCAGCCTGGAGTACAGAGGTGTGATCTCAGCTCACTGCAACCTCAACCTCCCAGGATCAAATGATTCTCCTCCCACCTCATCCTCCCAAGTAGCCGGGACTACAGGCGCATGCCACCACACCTGGCTAATTTTTGTACTTTTTGTAGAGACAGGGGTCTTGCTATGTTGCCCAGGCTGGTCTTGAACTCCTGGGCTCAAGCGATCCTCCTGCCTCAGCCTCCCAAAGTGCTGGGATTACAGTGAGCCACTGCACCTGGCCCTAAACCTTCATTTTTAAAACACGTTTCCTCTTAAATTGAAGATTGCCTGCATTTTTATATCAATGCCAATTGTTGAGTGTGCCTATATGTGTTACATTATTTGAGCACTAAATGCCAGATGTGTGCCAAGTGAGATAAATCTGACAAATGAGATGGTTTGTAAAACCAGAAGTGAATATTCACTTCCTTTGTGAGAGAGCTCCAGCCCTCCTGTACTCACTTCCTCACACAGCACAGCAGCACTCTCTTGCTGGTTCTGGTGGTTATCTTGAAGAGGTTAGGTTATTTTTTGTTTCTACTTATTACTTCAAAACCACTTCTGCTCTTAGAAATTTTGTAACCTTCCACTCGGTTTCCGGTAACCGCCATTTTGTCTCCTGTAACAATTTACACGCCGTGTAACTGTGAATCTTTCAAAGGTACGTTTTACTGGAGTGATTTCTGGTTATTTCAGAAGGAAAATTTGTGTGTTGCGTCATTAATGAAATAGCAGTACTAAAAAACCTATAGCATCTTTTACTGCAAGAGGTAACTTTCCATGCCATTTTTTCAGAAAATCTACTTATGACTTCGGTGGCTTGCTAGACTGGCCTTTTTATTTGTACTTTTCCTGTGTTTCAGAATTGCAGAGTATAATAAAAGCATGTCAAGTGCATGTTGTGTCCATTTTCAGGTATATTAGATAAGCTTTACACCAAGATAAATTAGATATGCTTATTGGTTTAATTTGTGCTAATATATATTTAATTGAAAATCAAAAAAAATTTTTTTAATTGACTGAAGTTGTATTCCAAAATATGCAAAATTTAGTTTAAAATAGATTGGATACACTTTTAAATTTTAAACAAGGTAAGGGTTTAGTGCTTTGCTTTTTTAAAAAGTAAATGAAGGCTGCAGCTTTCTGCAGTAGTTGTCCTGGGAAGTAGTGTGGACATCACTCCTAAGAGACCTTAAGGAAGTTTAGCTAACAGGCTTTAACCCTTTCTCTCCATACCAGCTTTTACTTTTTTTTTTTTTTTTTTTTTTGAGATGGGGTTTAGCTCTTGTCACCCAGGCTGTAGTGCAATGGCACCATCTTGGCTCACCGCAACCTCTGCCTCCTAGTTCAAGCAATTCTCCTGTAGTTCAAGCAATTCTCCTGCCTCAGCCTCCCGAGTAGCTGGGATTACAGGCATGCACCATCACATCTGGCTAATTTTGTATTTTGAGTAGAGACGGGGTTTCTCCATGTTGGTAGGGCTGGTCTCAAACTCCTGACCTCAGGTGATCCGCCCGCCTAGGCCTCCCAAAGTGCTGGGATTACAAGCATGAGCCACCATGCCCGGCCACCAGCTTTTACTTTAATGCAACAGCCTTAAATTTTCTTTCAGGAGAAATTATTTTATGTAAAGTTACAAAGGAAAATAATGCTTAATATCTGTAAGCATTCGTTTGGTAGTTTGCTGCCTCCTCAGTAAGTTTTGATGAAAGTGAATTTTGATGAATTACTACATTAGCTGGGTAGTGAAGTTAACATGTGGCTTAGCTGTCCATTTTCTAAGATATCAAGAAACCAGCAACAATAAGTAAAATTGTTAAATTATGCAAGAATCACGTATTCCTACCTGTCATCATTTAGTCTTGGTTCTATTTGCATGTGAATATTCTTTAAAATATATTACTCCCAGTTATTCCGCTTTACTTCTCTGAATCTCTTTTCCCATCTCTTGACTTCAACTTCAGTATATGTCTCTTGTTCCTTCTACCTGGAGAACATAGGCATGTGGAAGCCCAGAGGATTGAATTCTTTTTTTTTTTTCTTTTCTTTCTTTTCTTTTTTTTTTTTTAGATGAATAATCTGCTTAGGAAATCCATCTCCATAATGTTTACCTGGTATCGTGTTGTAATGTCAGAATGAAGTGGCTGTTCTTCCCCTTGAGTCATCGTCCTGAATGAAGGTTCCCCAAAAGAAATCATCAACTTACATGGTGATTTCCTTTTACCTTTAAAAAAAATATTTCTTTTCATGGAAAGATAATGGAACATGTCAGTAAGATTCATTTCTAGGAAGGCAAAGGAGAAGTTTATCATCTAAAGACTCTCAACCTAAAGCTGTTTTAGAAAACTTTCCTTAAAATGAGAAGCCGTAGGTTTTCGTTGCATTATTTTGGCTAATTGAAAAATAAGACCGAGTGCGTTCTGACCTTCGTTTTTCTCTTACCTTTATTTTTACAACCACCATTTCAACGGCCCACTTGCTGATACAAATGATTGTTTAATTCTAAAAAGCATTTAATCGAAGTCAAGTTATTTAGAACCTAATCATTTACACGTCTTTGTTGTTGCTGCTGTTTTGCAAGAGTGAAGAGCTTGGAGTCAGGTGAATCTGGGATGAAGTACAGTTGTCATTTATTAGTCATGTAATTTGTGACAAGCCACTTAATCTCTCTGAAGACTTCAGTTTTTTCATTTGTAAAATTGGCATAATAATGCGGTCCCTACTAGGCAATATAGAATTATGTAATAGGTCCTTTGTATATATTGGCTGGTATTGCTCTCTTACGATTTGGCACCATGGAGACCCTGTGGGAGATTAAAAGAAGATGATGAGTAAAAGGTGACTTCAGCTCTGAAGGGCTTTATGATCCATTTGGGAGAACAGGTAATATAGAGTATACGGGCTTCAAAAGTGGCAGGTGTTTAGAAGAGAAAAGGATACATGATGTGATAGGAGGCAAAGGCTTGATTGAGAAGGCTGAGAAGACTTAGAGTAAGAGTTCTCAGCCCTGACTGGACATTAAAATTATCTGGGAACAATTCAGTCAGAATTCTTGGGGGTGGGGACAAAGCATCAGTATTTTAAAGTTCCCTGGGGACTTTAACTTGAAGCCCAGGTGGAGAATCATTTAAACAACTCTGTTATTTATTTATTTAAAATTTTAATGTATTTTTTGAGATGGAGTCTTGCTCTGTCACCCAGGCTGGAGTGCAGTGGTGCAATCTTGGCTCACTGCAACTCCTGCCTCCCAGGTCCAAGCTATTCTCCTGCCTCAGCCTCCCTAGTAGCTAGGAATACAGGCGTGCACCACCACAACTGGCTAATTTTTGTACTTTTAGTAGAGACAGGGTTTCACCATGTTGGCCAGGCTGGTCACGAACTCCTGACCTCAAGCAATCCACCCACCTCGGCCTCCCAAAGTGCTGGGATTACAGGCGTGAGCCACTGGGCCCGGCCTAGTTTTATTTATTTTTTTGAAACGGAATCTCCCTCTGTCACCCAGGCTGGAGTGCAGTGATGTGATTTCTGCTCTCTGCAACCTCTGCCTCCTGCGTTCAAGTGATTCTCCTGACTTAGCATCCTGAGTAGCTGGGATTACAGGCACCTGCCGCCATGCCTGGCTAATTTTTGTATTTTTAGTAAAGACGGGGTTTCACCATGTTGGCCAGGCTGGTCTCGAACTTCTGACCTCAGGTGATCCGCCCGCCTCGGCCTCCCAAAGTGCTGGGATTACAGGCTTGAGCCACTGCGCTCGGCCCATTTAAAAAACTTTAAAGGTAGACCTATTCCAAATGGGGGGAAAATATAAAGAAAGGTAACACTTATTTTGCCCTGTGTGCTTTGAATTTCAGAAGGTGTAGTAAGCAAAGACCACTTACTAACCCTACAGATACATCCTTAGAAAATACAGTGGTTTCTGTCATAAATCCGATAAATCAGATGAGAGGAAGGGTGTATGTTTGATGTTGATTTTTCTTTTTGTTTTATTGGGGTTTTTAAAAACTAAATATCAGGTCTGATGACTATGTGTATAAACATTTTCTAAGTAGATAAAATATTTTCGAATTTTGCATTTTTTAGTATGAAGGGGATCCATCATTTGAAGTTGGTTTTCTAGATGTGATGATAAACTTGTCCCAGGTCTATTTGACACTCCTACCAAAATCCTTTGTGACCAGGGCTAGAAGGCAGCTGTGGCTAGTAAATAACCCTGTGTGTAGACTCACTTATTGGCTTTGGCATTCTCTATTGCCACAGCTGTGTGAATAGATTAACCAGAGACCCTCTGGTGCCAGCCACCTATTCAGGCAAACAAGTCTATAATCAGTACCTCTGTTAAAATGAAACTGTAATATACTATTGTCTTTTCATTTATTTATTTATTTATTTAGAGACAGGGCCTCGCTCTGTCGCCCAGGCTGGAGTGCAGTGGTACAATCTTGGCTCACTACAACCTCCGCCTCCCAGGCTCAAGCGATTCTCCTGCCTCAGCCTCCCAAGTAACTGGGACCACAGGCGCACCATTGCACCTGGCTAATTTTTGTATTTTTTTTTTTGTAGAGATGGAGTTTCTCCATGTTGTCCAGGCTGGTCTTGAACTCCTGAGCTTCAGTGATCTGCCTGCCTTGGCCTCCCAAAGTGCTGGGATTACAGGCATGAGTCATTATACCCGGCCTATTTTCTGATTGTTCAAAGTAGAAGCCAGGCACAATGGCTCATGGCTGTATGTAATCCCAGCAATTTGGGAGGCAGAGGCAGGAGGATAGCTTGAAGCCAAGAGTTCGAGGCCAGCCTAGGCAACATAGTGAGAACTCATCTCTACAACAAAGTTAAAAAAAAAAAAAAATTAGCCAGGCATGGTGGCACATGCCTTTAGTCCCAGCTACTTGCGAGGCTGAGGCAGAAGGATCACTTGAACTCAGGAGTTGGAGGCTGCAGTGAGCCATGATTGAGCCACAGTACTCTAGCCTGGGCAACAGAGTGAGACCCTGTCTCAGAAAAGAAAAGAGAAGAGAGGAGAAGAGAAAGAGAGAGAAGAGAAGAGAAGAGAAGAGAAGACATACAAAAGAAGAGTAACATACAAGAGAAGAGTTAGGAGACCCTGTCTCAGAGGAAAGGAGGGGAGGGGAGGGGAGAGGACAAGAGAAGAAAGAGTTAGGATCTATGCCCTAAGGAAGTGAGGAGGATTTGAGACATTGTGTAGGTGGTTAATAACCTTAAGCTACATATTTTATGGAGGGAAAAATCCTATTTTTAAAAGTGAGAATAGAAAAATTTTGAAGTGAAATGGAATGAATTAGCTGGACCATAACGGCTCTGACTGAAGAAAAGGATGTAAAAAGCCACATCCTGAATATGTACCAAACACCATGGTTACATGGCATGTTTGTATATGTAACATTTATTTTTAAAAAAAGTCTCATAGCTTAGAAGGCATTTATTTTTGTTATGTGTATAGGCTTCTGTGCAATAAAGCAACCTTTTTTATTTTACAGCTCATGATGACTTAAATGGTTAATTGCCTGATAAATATGGTCCTCTTTTATTCTTCTGATTCTATTGTTCTTTTGCACTTCATCTTTCAAGGAGTTGGGCTATTCTTAGGTTTCATTGATTGCACTGGAAGGGGCATGATGGAAAATGAAGATCTCAAGATAATTTTCATGCAAATTCACAATGGAAGATAAAATGAAAGAGTGGCAGGCATTCTGCACACAGAGCAGGCATTTCTTTATTGTCATTGTTCAGCAGAGGAATCAACTCAGCCTTGGTGAAACTAGAGTGATGCCCATGGTGGCACGTCAGCATCTCCCTCTTAGTGGCATCAGTGGTAGATTGTTGTTGGTGGAAGCAGGAAAGTGTTTAGTCCATAAAGTACAGAACTTCGATATCACAGAAGCTAGAAGAACTTTACTGCCTTCAGCTTCGTTTAAAGATAGTAGAGAGCTTACTCATTCATTTAAGAAATATGTATTGGGTCTCTGTGTCAGGAACTGCTGGCACAGCAGTGAGATTGAAGATACAACAGTGAATACAATAGAGGGCCTATCCTCATAGAGTTTGCCTTTCAGAATGAGGGACAGACACAGACAAATAGAAAATGTCGATTGTGTCAGGGAGTATTGAGGGCTTTGAAGAATGAAATCGTGACCCAGAAGAGATGCTTTTAGATTGGATCATCTGTGAAGGCCTCTATCTAGAAAGGAGACACTTGGGCAGAATTCTGAATGAACTTGACGGATATCTGAAGGAAAAATATACCAGTCAGAAGGAACAGTACGTGCAAAGTCCCCAAGACTTCGATAAGTGACATGCTCCAGAAGCAGCAAGGAAGCAGAATGAGGCCTGAACAGAGTGGGCAGTAGGAAATGCAGTCATAGAGAAAGCAGGGCTGGGTCACAGGCCTCAGAGACTGTAGAACATTGGCTCCTACCCTAAGACAGGAAGCTGCTGTGAGCATTGAGGTTAGGCGTGGAACCATTTGACTTTTTATGAGGATCACTCTGGCTGCAGTGTGGAAAATAGACTGGACGAGGGAGGGCAGTTAGGAAGATGTCACGGTAACTCAGGAAAGCAATACCGGTGCTTTGGACGAGGGTGGTGGCAGAAGAGAAGGTGAGAAGTATTCTGGATATACTTCAGAAGCAAAGTGGATAGGATTTTCTGATGGGTGATATGTAGAGTGTAAGAGAAAGAGAAGAAGCAAGATTGACTTTAATGTTTTCCACCTGGGCCTTTGGTGGACTGGAATTGCCACTTGCAGAGGTGTGGAGGTACGGAAGGTATGGGAAGAGCAGATTGCCAGGAAAGTTAAGAGTTAGTTTTGAACTCATTGTGTTTGAGAGGCCTGTTAAATGACCGAGTAGTGATGTTGAGGTGTAATTGGAAAAGTCAACCTGGAATTTATGGCAGAAGTTGAGGCTGCAGATATAAACTTGTAATTTTAAAAATGTATATTTAAAGCCATGGGAGTGAATGAGATCATTTGAGATTGAATGCAGATTGAGAGGAGATTTAGAATTGAACTCCAGGGCACTGCGTAGCAGGAGGAAAACCTAGTAAAAGTGGTATCTGTGAAATAGAGGAACGAACTGTCACAGTTTGCCTGGTACTGAGAATTTTCTCAGTACATGAGACTTTAAGAGACTGGGACACCCTGAGACAATTGGTTGCCTTCCATGGGAAAAAAGTATGTCAAGAGGGAGAGAGTGAACAACTGTGTCCAATAAACCAGGACTGAGCAAAAACCATTGAATTTGGCATCATGAAGTCTTAGGTGACTTTGACAAGGCTTGTCTGTTGTGAACAGCCAAGTAAATGTGAGGACCACTCTCCAAAAGGTAAATAAACATGCATGAGGACACAGGTGCGCCACCTGGAGACATCATGCCTCTTCCCTGTCCCCACCAGGAGTGGCATGAAGCCTCCCCAGTGCTGTAACGAGGCAGCCAGGTCCTGGGTGACTGCACATGTGACTTGGGGCAAGTCATTTAACCTCTCTGTTTTCACTATCCTATTTGTGAAATATTGTTTAGATTTGTGGTTTGAGTCAGCTATCTGTATGCTATCTGTATACTACACTGTGTTAGGAGCTATGTAGATTAATTTTCAACAGATATGGTTCTGGGGTTGTAGGAATTTTCAATTTCAGAACAAATTGAATCTTACCCTTGGTCAGGAGAAATAGCCTTTGACATGTGTTAGGGGGCAAGGGAAATCTCAAACTTGCTTAATTTTAAAAATGAATATTTAGTTGTGGATAATTTAAGCTTTGGTGATATTTCTAATTATTTTTTGTGTGTTTCTAGTCTACTGACCAGAAGTCTGAAAAAAAACAACTAAAAAGAAAGACTGCATAAGCCTTCACTAGAGAAGTATTGAAAATTGCTTGAGGGAAGTGACGGTTTCTTTAGCCTAGTGTCTGTAGGACCCCAGTAGTGTTTGTTGAATGAATGAAAGGAGGCGTATCAGTCAGGTTCACTCAGAGAAACAGAAGCTGTAGGAAATCCATATGGATGTGTATGAAGGTACTGGCTTGCCTACTGCTGGTGTGTGGCTAAGCGAGCTTAAAAGTCCACAGGGCAGATAGTCAGGAAGGAAATATTCCAAACAGACTGAGCTCCCTTGGGCACAAGCTGAAGCCTGGAGTCTGAACTGCCAGAGAGCCTCTGCCTTCTTAGAAAAGGCTTCAAGTCAGGCCCACCCAGGGGAATCTCTCCTTTGATTAACTTAAAGTCACCTGTTTACAGACTTTAATTACATTGGCAATAGTCCCTTCACAGAAGCACCTAAATGACTGATTACGTAACTGAAAAAAGGTGTGTGTATGTTACAAAATGGCTGCAGTCTCCCTTCTGTCCAGCTCTTGCAGGAGAACTCTCTTGTAGCTCACCCTGTCTGAAAACATACTGGAAAGGAATTCAAGGAAATGTAGTTCAGCCTAGCCACGTTGACACATCATGAAGCCATCACAAAAGGTAAAGCCTGGTTTAGGAGCATTTGCATTTGCAGTCTTAAGTATTTTTGTCTTATTTTTCAAAAGGGGTTGGGCACGGTGGCTCACGCCTGTAATCCCAATACTTGGGGAGGCCGAGGTGAGTGGATCATTTGAGGCCAGGAGTTTGAGACCAGCCAGGCCAACGTAGTGGAACCCCATCTCCACTAAAATGACAATAATTAGCCAGGCGTGGTGGTGCATGCCTGTAATCCCAGCTATTCAGGAGGCTGAGGCACAAGAATTTCTTGAACCCAGGAGGTGGAGGTTGCAGTGAGCCAAGATCCGGCCACTGCAGTCCAGCAATGGAGTGAGACTCTGTCTCAAAAAAAAAAAAGTTGTTTTGGTTTTTAATTTTTGATTTTTTCTTATGTTATTACATATAACGAATGATATGCATACTCTGAAAAATCATGACATAAAGGTGACCTTGAAATTACTTTGATGTTCATTTAAACTAGTCTTTGGTCTCCACTGGCTAGGAGACCACATATAGCAGAACAGCAGAGAAAGCAAAACAGTTAATTTTCATGTTTGGCTTTTGAGCTTCCAGGGACCCAAGTCTTGCCTTGAACTGATCTTAGGAAATTCCTCATTCCCTACCCGACCCTGTTTCTAAACTGCATCCCTGCTGAAATGCAATGCCACTGTAACTCTCTCCAATATTTGTTTTCTTCTTTGGCTTACCACTAGATGTATGTATATATGTTTGTGTGCTTGTGTGTGTGTGTGTGTGTGTGTGTGTGTGTGTGTGTTGACTGCCTCATAGTAAAGCCTACTCTTGAGATTAAGACTCCTGATAGTTTACAGAACAGAAATCTTTTTTAGTTCCTGGTTATTACTTGAATTTGCAAGAGGAACAACTGCTAGGAGGCCTAGTTAACAGCAGTTAGGGTCTCCACCCACTTGCCAAGGGCAAGACTAGTTTACACCACATTTGGAATGACCAATTTCCTCCCACTTTAGTTTCAGTGTAGAAAGAGTAGGGGAGACAAAGTATTAAATGTCAACTTGGGTGTAGTGCTAGAACCGTACTCAATAATGCTATCATTGCCGTTTGTGCTTACCAGCTCTTCAGTACTGGAATAGATTCAGACCTCGAGAGTTTATGACTTTATCATCAACTGGGTGTGTTGCCCTTGGCACATTGCCACACAGTGCTTAATGATGATATATGTTCTTTATCAAATTCCCCCCACCAAATAATGGCATTATTTACGTGTGAGAAAGTTGCACATTTCACCACCTCATGGTTTATTAGAGTGCAACTCCATGAGAACAACTGCCTGTGATCCTCTGTATCCCCATTGGCCAACTCAGGAGCTCAGTATGCCCTACCCAGTAGATGCTCAGAACATCATTGCTGAGTGAGGAAGTCAGCCATCATTTTCTCCCTGGATAGTCTCTCCTGTAGGTAACAGGGGCCGTTATCAGCCAGGTTTTTCATCATTTGTGGCTTTGAATTTCAGGGACATGACAAGTTTGCTTTTTGTTTTGTTTTGTTTTGTTTTTTTTGGTTTTCTAGAGACAGGGTCTTCCTGTCACTCAGGCTGGAGTTCAGTGATGTGATCACAGCTCACTGCAGCCTCGAACTCCTGGGCTCAGTGTTTCTCCCACCTCAGCCTTTGGAGTAGCCAGGAGTATAGGTGGTGTACCACCACACCCATCTAACTTTAAAAAAAAAAAAATTGTAAAGAAAGAGTCTCACTTTTTTGCCCAGGCTGGTCTCATACTCCTGGCTCAAGCAATCCTCCTGCGTTGGCCTCCCGAAGTGCTGGGACTGCAGGTGTGAGCCACCTTGCCTATCCAACATGACAAGTATTATTCTCTGGCAGGAAGTGAATTTTTTTCTCACTGATGATTGCACACAAATGTCATATCTCCATGAGGCTTCTACTCACTAGTTTTACGGCTCATGTCACCTTGCGTCAAACTATGCTTCAGTATAATTTTGAAGTATATATTTCCATTGCCTCTCCTTGAGTAATTGATATTCTTCACAATAAGTTTACATTTATTATCACTTTTATTTACTTACTATTATTACTCTGAGCAGCCAATCTTATGAGAAGCTCAGAGTGGAACGTGTGGGTCATGGTAAATATATTATTTGACTCACTTCCAAACACACTTACTATTGCCTGGTGTTTTGATTATTTCAAAATATACTGATTTCTTGAAAGGCCTGCAAAAGAAAACAATCAAAATTATAGCGGTTAAGAATGTGAGTCTGCCTTGGTTTGAATTCCAGATGGGCCAGTCCCTAGCTGTGTAATCATGGGAAAATTATTAAATCTCTAGCCTCGCTTTCTTCATCTGTAAAATGAGCATACAGGCTGAGCATCCCTAGTCCAAAAATGCAAAATTCAAAATGCTCCAAAATCTGAAACTTTTTTTGTGCCTCCATGACGCCACAAGTGGAAAATTCCACACCTGACCTTACGTGATAGGTCACAGTCAAAACATTGTTTCATACACACAATACTTTTTTTTATTTGTATAAGTTTAAGTGGTACAAGTGCAGTTTTGCTACATGAATATACTGCATAGTGGTAAAGTCTGGACTTTTAGTGTCTCCATCACCCAATTAGCGTCCATTGTATTCATTAAGAAATCTAGCATCCCTCACCCCCTCCCACCTTCCCCCCTCTCCAAGCCTTTCATGTCTAGCATTCTATGTCCATGTGTACACATTATTTAGCTCCCACTTCTAAATGAAAACATGTGATATCTGTCTTTCTGTTTCTTAGTTTTTTCGCTTAAGATAATGGCCTCCAGTTCCATCCAT